>NC_051158.1:91530451-91837991 GCF_013339745.2 Dermacentor silvarum
GCTCTCGTATCGACGAGTGTACTTCAAAACACTCGCGAAAAGGCTTAGCATGTCGAAAAGTTCAAACAGGCTACAGCACCGTCGCCTCGCTCAAGAAAGCACACCGCCGACACTAGCGATCAAAATCCACGCTAGACTACGCTTCGGTTGAACATTTCGAACCGAGCAAAGCTGTTAAATTATCGTCCGATGCACCAAGAGCCCCACGTTGGGCAGCCAGATGTGGGGTCTCACATGTGCTCTTGGGACAAAGGAACGACACATAGTAGTGCAAACAATCAAAAGGGCATTTATTGCACCTTTCATACACTAATACATACTAGCCGAATTACAAGCAATAGAACATTCACCGGGCGCGACAATTTAGGAAGTCCGACTCACCGCGACCCGATAGCGCGAATACGTTCGCCCCATGCTATGACACCATCGCCTAGTCGTTCACGTGTACGGTCACGCGAACGGTGGCGCGCTCGAACGATCCGAGTTCGTCCATACCGGTGTCCCGCTCTAAGCCTCGCGCGAAGCGGGCCGGCGCACGCGCGAAGCGTTCGTGCGTGTTGGTCGCCGATCCCCAGCCAAGAGAGAGAGCTCAGCGCCTCCGACCTTTTTCCCCAAGTGACCCCGCCGTTCGGTGCGCCAGCATCGCGACACTACGCAGCATCGCGACACTAGCGCCATCTCTCGCAACGCGCCGCAACCACCGCCGGGCTTAGCCACGCAGAGAAGCCGGACTACAGAGACATGCGGGAAAACAACATCATGGGACGCGTGAGAATCGCGCATCCCCACAAATCCCAGCCAAACTGAACATTCAAAGTGACTGCATTCGTTTTGATACGCTGTGATTGCTTTGAAGCAACGTAGCCAACAAATTCAACGAATGCAACAGGTCAGGTGCATAAAAAGACCGCACCTAAGTATGCTATATTACCGCGATAGCGTGAGGGCCCCTGTCGCCGAAATCCGGCGTCGGCGTTGACGCGGCCGCACCGCCGTCGTTGGCGGAAATAAATATCCCGAACTACCCCGACCGCGCGGGCCCTCCGGGTGGCGCAAGACGTTAGTGAACAAAATTGAATTTCTCAAAATAAAATTCGTCAGAAAAATCGTGAAGTACGACTTTCTCACACCCTACAGACGTGATAGCATCGGATTGTAATTTGAATGTACGAGAAAACATAATTAAGTGGACGGGAAGCCTGATAAGCAGCCAGGATCTTTTAATGCTATCGCGTTCCACTCTTCAGGGCGAAGCTTAAGCGTCCTACAAATTTTATAGAAAATTTTGACGAATGTACATATGTCGCGGCAACTAAGTTTTCAATTTTGTATACAGGGTATACAGTTTTGTATACAAGTGCGATAAATTAGGAACCTCAGTAAAAATGAGTTGGTATTTGGCAGGTGTATTCTGGCGCGAGTAACGACCAACACGTGGTAACATGCTACTGCAACGAAGAAGAAAACGATAGAAAAAGTAAAATGTCGGGGTTTTGAGTGCGCAATTCATGAGGTGTTTATGAGGAACGTTGTGCTGGAGGATTCTGGAAATGTTTTCGCCACCCGGGTTCTTTAACATACGCCCAGAGCGCGGGTTCGACAACGTTTTCGCATTTCGCCCCCATAGGCAGGCGACGCCACTGCTGAGGTCAAACCTGCTACGTCGTGATCAGCAGCGCAACGCCACACTCACTGGAGTACCACGGCTGGTACAAAAAAGAAAGAAGCAGCGTTGGTGCAAAAATGGCTTCCCCCTTTTTGACATGCACAACGTCACAGCAGCGATCTATGATGCATCTTTGAGTAGTGAATCTGTGAAACCAATGAATTTCATCGCAGGATGAACACGCAGTACGGTGATTCATGTTTGTGGAGTAAGGTAGGAAGTTTGAAAGCGGCTAAGCTCCTGTGTGATGACGCCTCGCGCCAGCAAGCACACTGTAATGTCTATTGAAAATAAGGATGTGGGCACCGGTTGGGCGAAGCGCGACACAGAAGAGCGACGAAGTAGGAGAAGGAAGCTAGCCCCAGTTTGCATTAAAGTCCGCAGACGCTGGACGAAGTAAGCTGGATCAGGAACAGGCAGCCTGGGAGAGGCGGCGACGAGATCACCCGCGGCAAGCGTAGGGTGCAGCCGTAAACCATCTCGGTTACTGAACAGAAGAGCTGGGTCGGAGGGTAGATTTAAGGCCAAACAGCAGGATTGGCAGGTGTGAAACCCAATCGTCAGCGCAAGGCTGAGCAGCAAGGGCTGCTTTCCACTGCCGGGGCAGCCTCTCGATGATACCGTTGGATGCCGGGTGATAAGCAGTCGTGCGAGTGCGCACATGCCCAGAAGAGATGTTAGGGATGTGAAAAGTGCGGACTCGAACTGTCCGCTTGGTCAGTAGTCACCGTCGCCGGCACAACAAAACGGCTGACCCAGGTAGATATGAAAGTATGGGCAACTGTGTCCGCCGTGACGTCAAGCATGTGAGGCGCTTCAGGCCACAGGGTGTACCCATCAAGACACGTAAGCAAGTACGTATGTATACCAACGGGATTGTGGCAACGATCCGATGACGTCCAGATGAATGTTGTGAAAACGTGTATCGGGGAGCGGAAATTGTCCTCCTGGAGGCTTGGTGTGTCGTTTCACCTTGAAACGCTGGCAGGCTGTGCAAGCACGAGCCCAGTCGCGCACGTGGGCGCGTATGCGAAGCCAGAACTAGCCCTCGGTGAAAAAAGTCATGCGTGGCGCGTACGCCTGGATGGGAGAGCGAGTGCATCGAATCAAAAACAGCACGACGAAGAAGAGAAAGAACATAGTACTGGTAGGTGAAACACCGCGCCAGAGTGTGACGCCATGATTGGGGAAGGGTGATGTTAGCTGTAGCTCCTATCACACTCGCGGAAGCTCCAGAATCGGTTTCAAAATGGTACCGGACGGACTTGCTGGCGTCTGTTGGTTCCCTGTTGATTCATTGCAGGTCGTGTTTGATAACGGGTCAACAGTAACTGTGGTTTACTAAGTACAGGTAAAAACTTCGTGGCTTTATTTCAGCGGTTGTAGTAGTAGTAGTAGCTAGTACAGCAGCAAGTATTAGTAATTTCTTGAGAAATTTCAGTCGTTGCGAGTGACCTAACCGCATGTCCAGCCGGCGTCCATTCCTCTTCCGCTTCCATCTTGCCTATATTCGCACCAGCTAACGTGATTGACGAGGGTAGCGTCAGGAGAAGGAAGATGGCCACAAGGTGAATACGGGAAAACTTTCTGTATTCTGTACCGCTAAAATTCTGTGCCGAAAAATAATTATGAATTCTGTACCACTAGAAAAAGAGGAGGGTACCCATGATACCGCGTCGGAGCTCTCGACTCCTGAAGCAAGAACACGCCATGCAAAACACCCTTTTCTTGCTTTTCCGAATTTCGGTCGGAAGTACGGGAAGAAAGCAAGCAAGGACAGACATCATCGCAAACCTGCCGCACGAACACAGAGGCTGACAACCGCTGCACAGTATCAAGATGCGCACCTACCATTCCATTGGCGTCTGCTCTAGCAGCGACAGAATCCACATAGCCACGCACTCCTTCTTGCCCCCTGTGTAACAGTGGCGCTCACAGAATTGCATAATGCACCGCCAACATCCCCATCTACGAGAATGAACAGGTTACGCAATGCTGGTTGCTGCTGTCGCTGCGGAACGCAGTCATGTCGATCGATTTCGCAGTTTTTCCCCTGGCCTCGCGTGCAATAAGTGCCAACGCCGACACCTAACAACACTTTGCGAGTCGTCAAGGGACGGCGGAGGCAACGTTAGGATGGAAAACTTGGCGTGTTGGTTTAGCATATTCTTGGTGAAGAGCGCGTTACAGCGAGATACACACAAAAGGCGCCAAATGCACCGAAATTTATTCGTGAGAAAGCGACACTATATTTGTGCGCAGAGCGCTGTCAATTTCATCAGTGCGCAGTCGCGTTAGGGTAAAGCAGCTCGTCAGGCGATAATAAAACTGATGCCACACTCACGCAACTGTCGCCTTCTTCGATGAATATTTTCGCCTCTGTTAGACATCTCACCCGTTTGCCATGGCTTCTGACAACCACAAAGCCTGCACTTACAATCTCCACAATGAATTTCGAGGTGAGCCGTTGCTCTTGCGATGTTGTCGCAGCATATAATCATTGCCTCAGGTTGGCCCACGCATTTTCTACCGCACGACAAGCGTATTTCATTCACCGCTTCACTGACAGCTGACAATTGACGTACTTGCTTTCGTGTGTTACGACGCAAGCCGACGCGTTGCGGATACAAGTGTTTGTCATTCTGAAGGGCCTAGAAAGTTCCATCGTGGCAGAGAAGACCACCTTTACATCCGCTCACTCAGCGAACTTTTTGAAATTATGCGACACGCGGTGTAGATGTGATATCGCGGCTACTTTTTTTTTCCTTATCTCGAAGTTGCTCCTCATTAGGTTGGCGAGTTCGCCACTTCTTCAGAATTGTTTTCTGCTACAGAAACAAGAACGCGCTGCGGGTAGCCTGCCTCCTGTAAAGGGTCAATCTGTTTGTGAAAACAATTATGCACTCCATGTGGACAGGACTTAACAACATTGAAAAGGTACTTGTTGGCAATGCTACGTTTGAGAAGCTTTGAATGGGAATAGCTAAAACGTAGCAGTGGTTGTTTGTTTGCCCGAGGCTCGCATTGCCAACAGACATGCTTACTATATAAAAATCATCTAAGATCTAAAAACATAATGGTGGCCTCGACTAAAAATAAATCAATTAACACTGAAGCTATACACGAACCGATGCAAACTCCGTTCTTCTGCACGTAAACATGACTCTCCCATTCAACGTAAGTGGCAGGGGCGTAGCCAGAAATTTTTTTCGGGGGGGGGGGGGGGGTTCACCGGCCCGACCGGGGGGGGGGGGGGGCAAGCTTCTGCTGTCCTATACGTCACGTGATCGATAATAAATATCGGTAGTTTAAGCAAACGCTATACATTTATATCAAAGACATGGGACCGCCCCCCCCCCCCCCCCGTCCCCCTTTCACGTGTGTGTGTGCTTGTGAAGAACTGAAGTAAAAAGTAAAGTAAGCTCAGTACATGCAGTAAGGACGACAGGTGCAGTGGGCGTTTGGAGCACCGGTCTCTCATCGCGCCACTGAATGGGCCAGTCTTCGAAAAACGCATCATTGAGACGACCCGTGTGATCGGAGAAGACATCATTAATTGTTAATTTCCGTTAAGCATAGATGGCGTCGTCCTCGTCGGGGCGAAGTGCATTTCACAAGTAAAGGACGGCTATACGCGTGAAAATGCACGTGTGACCAGGCTATACCTACTCCCATAGCAATAGCTTGTTCACTGCGTCTTTTCGCTAGAAAACTTAAATACGCGCAAAAACGCGTAAGGATGTTTTTTTTTTTCGAAGCTTTCGTCGCCCTGCTCCCTCATACGAGAGGGTTGCATTTCCTGCGGCAAGTGCATGGGCCGCTGTGTCTTCCGCTTTGTGCGAGCGTGCAGCCGTCATTGCCTTTACGTCAACAGATTCATAATTGTACAGAATATTTCACCGCACAGCATAGATATGGCACGTGTACGCATTTTAAGTAGTGCGTGCAACTCATTTCTGCTTCACTTACGTCGGTGCAAACAGGAAGCGGCCTTGTACCTCACAGAATCTCGACTGATTGGTGTACTAGTGATGCATGGAATGAACTCCGGTCTTGTTCAGTGCATATATAGTGCACATAATCAATTTCTGAGGACGCGGTAATTCCGACGAGAACTGTCAGCGCCTGCAACAAGAATTTACTCACGGTGTACTGCGCACAGCAGTAATTCATGCTTGTCGGCTGTCTGTTTCGTGCATTCTGTTGCGAGTCGGTGGAATTTCACTGCTGTCATCAACCCCTTCGTGTGTACATGCTGGTTTGGGATTCCACAACAAAACAGCAGCTACCAGCCTTCCGTAGGGGCGCAATCGCAAACAAGAGACGTTTCTCGCGCAGACTAAGCCTACGTTCACACTTGGGAAGCGGCAAGCGGGCGGAAAGGCCAAAGCGGCCGGAAATTTTTTTCCGTGCCTGTCCAAGTTGTTCACATTTGTTTTGCTACCGCCGCGGCCGCCGCTGCCGTTTTCGTCCAGATCCATCTAGTCTGCGTACGTTGTCGGCGTGGTGGCGCTCATTATCGCATTATTTCGAGCGGTATGTTCATTCATTGACCCACGTACCGTCATCAAAAGTGATCATTTTACGCAACTTCGCGTGTCATCTGCGACCTTCGGTAAATTCCTCGTTGGCGTTCCGTAATTCTCCTCACACGGGCGCGGTAGCGCTGAGTCACAGGTTGGTGCCTAGGCGTGATAATATTTCTTTAATAGCTTTATTTACAAGTTGTAATAACATTTAATCATTTCGTATTGTCGGTGCCTCCAGGACACCAAAGGGGCAACGGGAACCCCACAGCTAAAACCCGGGCTGGCCCTTGTGTTGGGGCTCGCCAAAGCCTGCGCGTCCTACGTGAGCACCCCGCGACTTCTGCAACATACCGTACACGTGCGAGGAGAATTATGGAGCGCCAACGAGGAATCTGCCTAACTATTGTCTGCCATGGAAGTGGAAGAATAAATGGCTTTTATACTTCTACCTACTTGTTTTCTAGAAATGGACAATGAATAAACGGAAGACGCGGACACCTCGGAAACGGCAGTGGTCGGTTCGCCTGGCTTTGCAAAAGCGCGAGAAGTTGGGTCACGCCAAGGCTTCGTGGCACGCCACCTCCAGTCGCGTGACGTTGAATACTATCGCGAGTATTGCTGACAGTACGTTTCAGTGCCACTCTTGTCGTAGAGCAAGGGCTGGTTCTTGATCACGTCGATCAGCATTACAGCCTACACTTTTGGTGCCATGTTCAATTTTACGACCGGTTGTTTACATGCTAGTGTAGCTTCCAGTGAAGCAGAACGACTTTCCGCCGCGTTTCCGCTTCGCCATGGCGAAAAAAATCGGCCCGAGACCAATTTGGCTCGCAGCCTGTTTTTCTGCCTGTTTTGCCACCTAGGCAGGCGGATTATTGCAAGATTTTGCCGCTTCCGACAGCTTCGAGACCAAGTGTGAACGTAGCCTAAGATCCTGCGCGAGCGCGGCCTAACCGGCACCTGAAAGGAAGCGGCGGAAATGTATACTGGAGATTTTGACCACCTGGGGTCTTTAACGTGCATCTAAATCTAAGTAAACGGGCCTCGAGCGTTCTCGCCATCATCTAAAATGCGGCTGCCGCATTTGTTGCTTCATTTGTTGCGCATTTGTTGCTTCAGAATGCGGCCGCCACATTCTCGCCCAAAACTTCACAGAGTGTCAAAGCCTTAACAAACACTGTTACAGTTTTTTTCCATATTCAGACATGATTCTCTGTAAATTACCAACCCAAACGGAAGCGCCCAGGAATGAAGTTGTGATAGTAGCACCGGTTTCGTGAATTACGTCAGCGGGAAGCGACGAGAAAAAGGGTGGGTAAGTGGGGGGGAGGGCGGGGGGGGGGGGGGGGGTTTGCGAAAAAAATTTCGGGGGGGTTGAACCCCCCAACCCCCCCCCCCCTCCCTGGCTACGCCCCTGGTAAGTGGCATTAAGATAAAGTTCAAGCATTGCCATGCGTTCATCTTCCGGGATCCCCGCGTCAGTCAGAAAATACAGGGAGCTGTAGCTGTCTCTGCTATCCTGGATGCACTGAATCAACTCATGCCTTGGCATAGAATAATATAAATCCTTTAAATCTATAGAAAATGCTTCTAAGGTTGTCTCTTATTGCTCTGAAAGGAAGTACACTAATTCGAAAGAATCTTGGAACGCCTAAGTGTCATCAATCGTGAGAAGCTTAAGTTTATCTTGCAGCAAGAGAGCGTGACACTTTTGTCACGTTTTGCACTCAGACACAGTTACTCTTGAAGGCAGCTTACTTTGTGCGTTATGGCACTGAAAAAGCCGTCAGTGCCTGGTCTGAGTGTAAAACGTGGCAAAGGTGTCTCGCTCTCTTGCTGCAAGCTAAGCTTAAGCTTCTCGCGACTAAATCATCATGCTTTCATGCACTTTAACATGCCCTTAAGTTTTTTTACATGTATAACTAAGTTTACATCAATCATCATACTACTTTTGCCATTTGTATGTATTGACAGTACATTTATGTACTATAGGACTGTATACTATAAATTGTGTTTCATTTGTTTGAGTGTTCTTTATTGTGTTATACGCTATTGTGTTTGTTTTACCTAGCTTGCTGATCTTTCATATCTCCATATTTTTATTGTGAACCGAGGGTCCCGTTGCAGTCTTTGACATTACGACCTTCGTCTGCAAATTATCTCCAACTCTTTCATTGTATATAAAGAATAATAAACTGAAAGTGAAAACTGGAACTCAATGCACACTGACGAAGTGTGATTGCAGTCTGCGTATAAATAGTGCCTGTTTCACGGAATAAATTTTGGTGGAAGTGGCGCCTTGTGTGTGTGTGTCTCACTAATGTGTGTCGTCCTCAACGCGCACTTGTCCTCAGAATATTCGATAAGCAAGGCACGACCTCCTCTTCACCATCCACCACCATAGAGCGTCCCCTAATAACAACTTATATTAATAATAACTTTTACTCAATAATTTTCAGTCATGCATTAAGAATGCCTGGCCTTAGGCCGCTTGTGAATTGGCTTTTTGATCTAAGCAAACTAAATTATTATTTGCACCTGCCGTGGTTTTTTAGTGGCTATGGTGTTGGGCTGCTAAGCACGAAGTCACGGGATCGAATGCGGGTCACGACGGCCGCATTTCGATGGGGCGGAATGCGAAAACACCCGTGTACTTATATTTAGGTGCAGGTTAAAGAACCCCAGGTGGTCCAAATTATTCCGGAGTCCCCTATTACGGCGTGCCTCACAATCAGATCGTGGTTCTGGCACGTAAAACCCCATAATTTAATTTTTGATTTCAAATAATATTTGTGCATTTAAAAATACCAGCGGTGCTGCAAAGTGTTAGACTTGGCCCCGTCAGCATCGCATGACATGCTGTTCTTGTGTTTCAGTACTGCCACTGTCATGGCGCGGTTTATACGATCACCTTTCTGCTTTTCCTCATTTGCAAGCGCCTCATTTAACTGAAAGCCTAGTTGTGAGTGGCATTACATATACCAAATGGAGTAAATGACTGCCTTTTCTTGTTTTACACTCAAATGGGCTAATACTCGGTATTCAATTTGGTATTCAAAGGCCGATTTTGTCGAATATTCGTACTCGATGCGGCTAATACGCCTTTCGAACTTGTGGGAAATACCCGTACCTCTCAGGCGAGGTACGGGGATCGATACCCCACACCTTCACCAAAGATGTTACGGGGAATTGTCAAGATGGGTTTATATACACAAGTGACAGCTAGTGGCACCACAACAACAAAGATGGCGGGCCGGGATACAGCTCGTCCTCTTTCTCGTCTTCTATGCCCCTTCTATTTCGCCCGCAAGATAGGTGCATGGCTCATATCAATATCAATAACGTGTCGCACAGTTTATTTCTGTGTAGAGAGTGGCACGGTGCCATTGATGTCGGGCGTGTCGACGAACTGCACGTAGCAGTCTGCAGAGTCCTGCCCGCACGGCGCTTGTTCCAGTTCGACGATGTCGAGCAAGTTTTGTTCCTTGAACAATACTGCCGGTACGTAGAGCGTCTTTTGCGGACCCATGGGTGTCCAGTACCGGCCCAAGTTGAAGCCGTTGAGGACAACGATGCCCTGCGCATTGAAAACGTACGGAAATAAAATTAATGCATAACGACCGTCATGCAGCAGTTGATCGCTCATGTAAAAGCACGGAGAAGCTTTACATCTGGTGTCGTACGAAATAAGGCGCTGTGAAATTGAGAATTGCGCTTATTAGAATAGTGGCAATTTTCTGCTTTAATATGATACTAAAGAGAAACTGAAAATAAGATAAGACTCATAATGTATTCTTACAAAGCTATATTTCCTTACTTTCGCTATAATAGGTTGATTATGATAAGCGAAAGTGAAGGTGAAAATTATTATTTTTTTAAATTTCGCGCAGATGGCAAGCCAAGTCGATGACTTACCGCCGATGAATTGCCAAGTCTCTTCTCACGGTATGAGTTGTTTCTTGGCGTTGTAGAAAGGAAATTTACTAGTGGGGCTCAACTTAGTTTCGTCTTTAGTGTCCCTTTTATTACACAAATAATTTTTTTAAAAGTTTGTAAATTTCACCCGAAGAGCAAAACATTGACAAGATTTAGCGTTGCGCTTGATCTCCTCTGCCGGTGCTCGAACTATACGCGAGTGCGAAATGTTGTCGCGACACAGCCTTCACGGCAAGTGCTACTGGGCAGAAGAAACTACCGTATGTACTCGTGTAAGGGCCGCACTTTCTTTTTTAAAAACAGTTTTGACGAGGTGCGGCCCTTACACGGGACTGAACCTTTTGGTCAAAATGGTGCCGGTGCAGCCTTCATTTGCGCACACTCCGATTCCCCGGATGAACTATTGCATCAGAGGTCAACGCGCAACTCCCGCCAGCTAATAGCGGCATCGCCGATGAGCATGCGCGGCATCGGGGCACCGAACACGATTACTTCTCTGGTGGAAATTAGTTTTGATTTTTCAAAATTTTCACTGCAAAGTTGGGAGTGCGGCGATTATACGAGTCTATAAGGTATATTGAGTCTATAGACGCCTGTAAGCGCAGGCGTCGTCTCACTGGGCGTCTTCGATTATCTGACCCTGACGGTCCAGGACTGCTTGTGAGCTGCTGTCCCGCATTCGATTTTCTCGGACAGCTCCGGAAGCTCCGCCCACCAGTCCGACAGAATGTCGTTCGTTTTTGATATACCGGAAGCCACGGACTGTGCGCAGGCTGTCAGAGCTGTCAGCAGATTTTTGCTCAGACTAGCGCAAGCAGCTAACAGATGACGACTGTCTGAAAAAAAATCGAGGTAGCCTGCACTAAAGTCCCTATATAAGAAAAGTACCGCCATCTACTCTTTCCTCCGCCGCCTCCTCTCCTAAAGCGCTTGCTTTTTTTTTTACTTTTTGCTTGCGAAAGCCAAGTCGACGGTGGCGCACCTAGAAAGTCCACGTTGAAGCTTTTAGGCCGGGCGCGCGCCGCCGCCGGCGACTGCGGCTGCGCAGAGGACTTTCAACAAGGCTCTGAGGCGGAAAAAAGAAAATATAAAGAAGTGAAAAGCGTGCGCTATACTCGTCCAATCGGAGATACAGAAGAGAGAGAAGCGGCGTTTGTCAAAGGATGGCGGTACTTTTCTTATATAGGGACTTTAGCTTGCACTAGTGGCGCAAGGCCAAAGACACAGCGGAGCTGATCTGTTCCGAGCTGGTCCTGGCTATACGAAGTGATGCTAAGTTATACAAAGTAATGCCAAGTGATGCTAAGTTGATATGCTAAGTCGTTTTGCAGCGGCTTCTTCGGCTAATCGTGTTTGGTCCAATCGGCGTCGACGCTGGCAGTCTCGCTTAGCAGCGCGCCGCGATTCTTGGTGAGCGGCTTTTTCCTCGGCAGTGCGAACCTTCCTTGGTGTCCCCATGTCTACGTCTGGCGCGCCGCCGCCGCGCACCGGCTTTCAGGCGGAGCGAAGGAGCGCATGCAGAGTTGGCCGTTACGTCACGTGTGATTCGCGGCGCATGCGCAGTAGTGCGCAGCTGGTGGCGAAGTGGGGTGAAAGCTATGCACAGTGTACGGGTGGCGAGCGCAGACGCGCCGGAATGACGTCAAGGCGCATGCGCAGTAGCGCGTAGCTGGAGGGAGCTCGGCGTAGCCGTAAGTGTGAGCGCGCACCTGCGCCGGCGGTTACAAGGCAGCGCAAGGTGACGTCATCGCTCCGCATAGTTTTATTGCGATAGCAATTATATGGACACTCAAAAGCAGATTTCTGCCGTCGGCGTCGCCGTAGCCGTCGCCGTAGCCGTCGCCGTCGCCGTGAGGTTCCGTATGACGTCAATGGAGATGAAATCGTCGCCGATGATAAGTGGTTCTTGAGGGAAAGGGAAAGGTTGACGCTATCTTCTGCAGCCCTTGAGGGAGCACGGCTCAGCGAACGTCGCCGCGCGCCGAACGCTGCATGTGCGAGTGAAAGGGGGCGAGGGACGCACGCTTTCACGGGGAGTGAACGCACGGCGGAGAACAAACCCGCGTTCTGCGCCGTGCTCGCTTAAGGGCTGCAGAAGTAAGCGTCTCTTTCCTCCTTTACAATCACCATATATGTAGAGCAAACGCGCCTTCTTCCGACACGCGAGAGGCCGTGGGGGAGGGGGAGGGGGGGAGGGGGAGGGAAGGGAGGCGACTTTCAGCTGCGGCACCAAGTGCCTATTTATATCAGAGGCTCCGACAACAGTCACGAACGCCGCACGCATTTTGAGCGAACGCGGGCAAAACGCCGACGGCGTCGACAATAGTTCTGCGTGTTGCCGGTGCTGCTGCATGTCCAAGTTTATACAGCTGATAAAGCTAATATAATTACTCCGTATAGCTCTCTACAAATTTGCTATCGCAATTGATGCTTCGCCTTTCAGGTGAAACTGCGACAACTTTTTTATATCAGAGGCTCCGGCAACAGTTACCAACGCCGCACGCATTTTGTGCGAACGCGGGCAAAACGCCGACGGCGTCGACAACAGTGCTGTGTGTTGCCGGTGCTGCTGCATGACCAAGTTTGTACAGCGGATAAAACTACCATCCTTACTCCGTATAGCTCTCTACTAAGTTGCTATCGCAATTGATGCTTCGCCTTTCGGGTGAAACTGCGACAACTTTTTTCTGTCTACGACAGACGCTACGCCTGTCGCCATATTCGGAAAGGTGCCGTGTGCCTATACACGCTTTGCGCGTTCCAGACGGCTAAGATCGCGCACTCAGCTATTCCGTCTGTTACATCGGTGCTTTCTGTGCCATCATGCGAGTGTTTAAAAATTAAATTCTAGGGTTTTACGTGCCGATACCGCGATTTGATTATGAAGAACACCGTAGTGAGGGACTCCGGATTAACTTAGACCACCTGGGATTCGTTAACGTGTACATAATGTACGGTACACGGACATTTTTGCATTTCACCCTCATCGAAATGCGGCCGGTGCGGCCCGGATTCGATCCCGCGCCCTGGGGCTTAGTAACGCAACGCCACAGCCCCTACGCCATCACGGCGGGTGCATGCGAGATTTTCACGAACCGTGCAATTGGTGCCGCTTTGCTTTCTAAAAAAAAGAAACAAGAGATTACGCAGAAACTCCACTGGAAGTTGTCTAAGTATGCGTGAGCATTGTGCCACCTGCTCATGTCCACGCAGCTTGGTGCCATTATCAGTTCCCTGACAGTTCGTATACCCTTGTCAAAGACAGACGCTGTGAGGCGTCTTCGTTTACTCGCTCAAACCGAGACAGAAACTTCATGGAGCAGCACGATTTTACGAACTGTCATCTCCACCGGCTGGATCCTACACTGAGGCTGCAAATTCCATCGAACATCTCCCGCCGTGATGCAGCTTTACTTTGCGGCCTCTGGTTAGGGGTGGCTTTTACGAAAGCCTACTCATTCCTTCTGCGCAAGTCCGACACACCAATCTGTGACTCGTACAACTGGGAGGAGACGGTGGAACACGTGTTCTGTTTTTTTCATCTTTATGAGACCGAACGCGACATTCTCCGGAGTGTGTTAAACCGATTAGACAGGAGACCGTTTTCAGAGACAAAGATTCTTGGGCCGTGGCCCCATGCGTCGCAAGCTTACAAAGCGACGCGCGCATTGTTACAGTTCATGAAGTCGACTAGCCTCAGTGACCGATTGTGAAGTGTTGGGCAACCGCACGTGTTCATACTGAGAGTACTTTCTTCCCTCTCTCTCCTTTCTTTTTATCCCTTTAAACCCCTTCCCCCGTCTAGAGTAGCAAACCGGACGTGCGTCTGGTTAACCTCCCTGCCTTTCCTCTCTTCTTTTCCTCCTCCTCCTCCTCCGCTTCGACCAGTACAAACGACAGCGCTGTGATGACACGAACGGCTGCCGACGGCGGCGCAAGGTGAATTGATGACGCAAGCAAACTACTGTAGGTGGTGGCGCAAGGTGCACTGAAGACCATTATAATAGACCATTATAAACCGCGCGGCCACGAGGGCCGTATCTTGAAAACGACCTGCGATGGCGACAGAGAGCACCGATGGCTGACAGCTTCGTGTGCTCTGTGTTCTCGCCGCGTAGCTCCCGTTGAAGCGACAGGCAGCGGGAAGGTCGGAGTTCGTTCACTGGTGCGGGCGCTACCTTGAAAGCGATCGTCCTACGGGACGGACGGACGGAGGGATGGACGGTTTTTCTCGTTGGGTAAGCGTTCAACACGCGCACCCTCTCGAGTGAGGCTAGCTTAGCAGGACTATTTGAAGAATTATCAGGCATTTCCTGGGATATTATTGGCCTTAGTGAGGTTAGAAGAACTGGTGATGCTTACACAGTGCTGACTAACGGCCACGTCCTCTGCTACAGAGGTCTTCCAGATAAGAAAGAATCCGGGGTAGGATTTCTAGTGCAATAACAACATAGCGGGCAACATTGATGAATTCTACAGCATTAATGAGAGGGTAGCAGTCGTCGTAGTAAAGCTGAATAGGAGGTACAAAATGAAGGTAGTACAAGCCTATGCCCCTACCTCTAGTCACGATGATGAAGAAATAAAACAGTTTTATGAAGATGTTGAACTAGCCATGAGAAAAGTGCAAACTCAGTATACTTTAGTCATGGGCGACTTCAATGCAAAAGTGGGGAAAAAGCAGGTTGGTGAGCAAGCAATTGGTAACTACGGCATCGATTCTAGGAATGCAAGAGGAGAGATGTTAGTAGAATTCGCGGAAAGGAATAGGCTCCGAATAATGAATACCTTCTTCAGGAAGCGCAGCAACAGGAAGTGGACCTGGAAAAGCCCTAATGGAGAATCAAGGAATGAAATAGATTTCATACTCTCTGCCGATCCAAGCATAGTGCAGGATGTAGAAGTGTTAGGTAAGGTAAAGTGCAGTGACAATAGGTTAGTGAGGTCTAGGATTTCTGTCAATTTGAAGAGAGAGAGAGTGAAATTAGTCAAGAGGAAACAGGCCAACGTAGAGGCAGTATGGGTAAAAGCAGACCAATTTAGGCTGGTGCTTGCAAAGAAATATCCAGCTTTAGAAAAGGAAGATAAAGACAACATAGAGGTAATGAATGAAACCGTAACTAAGTTGATCTCAGAAGCAGCAATTGAAGTGGGAGGTAGGGCACCAAGGCAACCAGTAGGTAAGCTCTCCCAAGAAACAAAGGACCTAATAAAGAAACGACAGAAGATGAAAATGTCCAACTCAAGAGATCAGATAGAATTCGCTCAACTGTCAAAACTAATCATCAGGGAAAAAGTAAGGGATATTCGAAATTATAACGTGGGAAAGATTGAAGAAGCCGTAAGATATGGACGCAGCATTAAATCAGTAAAAAGAAAGCTTGGCATAGGACAAGGCAAGATGTATGCACTGAAAGATAAGCATGGTAATATCATCAGCAATTTCGATGATAGTAAAAGCAGCAGAACAATTCTATACTGACCTGTACAGTGCCCAAAACAGCCAAGCTACTTTCATTCAAAATAGTGATGAACCGCATACAGAGGCTCCTTCAATAACTAGCGCTGAAGTTAGAAGGGCCTTGAAACACATGACCAGGAGAAAAGTTGTATTTTGCCTCTCCTGCGTGGACCGTATTCGGTCCGCAGTATGTGATAAATAAAAATAAAAAAAGGGTTGCGAAACTCGTCATGTTTTCCAGCAGCGCAAAAGAAGGCGACGTTAATAAGAACAGGACCAAATGGAGTCTTCACTCGCATAAGTAAAGTATTCAAATATAAATGCTGTGCACTTTTCAACGTAGCAAAAAGAGCGACTCTAGATGCTTATCAGGTTCCCAAGCGATGTGCTTTTTTGCACTCTCCTAGTAAGGAAACAGCGTAAGACTCAGGCCGGAAGTTCGTCGGCGAAAGCTGCTGGAGAAGATGGAATAACAGTAGATTTTATCAAAGATGGAGGAGATATGCTTGAAAAGCTTGCGGCCCTTTATACGCAATGCCTCACAACTTCAAGTCTACCAGAGAGCTGGAAGAACGCCAACATTATACTAATCCATAAGAAGGGAGACGTTAAAGGAGTAAAGAATTATAGACCCATTAGCTTGCTTTCAGTATTGTATAAAATATTCACCAAGATAACTTCTAACAGAATTAGGGCAACACTTGACTTCAGCCAACCAAGAGAACAGGCTGGCTTCAGGAAGGGATATTCTACGATGGATCATATCCATGTCATCAATCAGGTAATCGAGAAATCTGCGGAGTACAATCAACCTCTCTACATAGCTTTCATAGATTATGAAAAGGCATTTGATTCAGTAGAGATACCAGCAGTCATAGAGGCATTGCGTAATCAAGGAGTACAGGAGGCATACGTGAATATCTTAGCAAACATCTACAAGGATTCCACAGCTACCTTGGTTCTCCACAAGTAGAAAGTTACCTATCAAGAAAGGGGTCAGGCAAGGAGAGAATCTCTCCAATGCTATTCACTGCATGCTTAGAAGAAGTATTCAAGCTCTTAGACTGGTAAGGCTTAGGAGTGAGGATCAATGGCGAATATCTCAGCAACCTTCGGTTTGCAGATGACATTGTCCAATTCAGCAACAATGGAGACAAATTACAACAAATGATTCAGGACCTTAATCGAGAAAGTGTAAGAATTGGGTTGAAGATGAATATGCAGAAGACAAAGATAATGTTCAATAGCCTGGCAAGGGAACAAGAATTCAGGATCGCCAGTCAGCATCTAGAGTCTGTAAAGTAGTACGGGTATCTAGGTCAATTACTCACAGGGGACCCTGATCACGAGAAAGGAATTTACAGAAGAATAAAATTGGCTGGAGTGCATACGGCAGGCATTACCAAATCCTGACTGGGAGCTTACCACTGTCGTTGAAAAGAAAAGTGTACAATAATTGCATTCTACCGGTGCTAACATATGGGGCAGAAACTTGGAGGTTAACAAAGAAGCTCGAGAACAAGTTAAGGACCGCGCAAAGAGCGATGGAACGAAAAAGTTGTCGCAGTTTCACCTGAAAGGCGAAGCATCAATTGCGATAGCAAATTTGTAGAGAGCTATACAGAGTAATGATATTAGCTTTATCAGCTGTATAAACTTGGACATGCAGCAGCACCGGCAACGCGCTGAACTGTTGTCGACGCCGTCGGCGTTTTGCCTGCGTTCGCTCAAAATGCCTGCGGCGTTGGTGACTGTTGCCGGAGCCTCTGATATAAATAGGCACTTGGTGCCGCAGCTAAACGTCGCCTCCCTTCCCTCTCCCCCCCCCCCCCCGCGGCCTTTCGTGCGTGAGAAGAAGGCGCGTTTGCTCTACATATATGGTGATTGTAAAGGAGGAAAGAGACGTCTACTTCTGCAGCCCTTAAGGAAGCACGGCGCAGAACGCGCGTTTGTTCTCCGCCGTGCGTTCACTCCCCGTGAAAGAGCGCGTCCCTCGCTCCCTTTCACTCGCACATACAGCGTTCGGCGGCGCGCGGCGACGATTTCATCTCCATTGACGTCATACGGAACCTCACGGCGACGGCGACGGCGACGGCAACGGCGACGGCGACGCCGACGGCAGAAATCTGCTTTTGAGTGTCCATATAATTGCTATCGCAATAAAATCTTAGGACTAACGTTAAGAGACAGGAAGAGAGCGGTGTGGATCAGAGAACAAACGGGGATAGCCGATATTCTAGTTGACATTAAGCGGAAGAAATGGAGCTGGGCAGGCCATGTAATGCGTAGGATGGATAACCGGTGGACCATTAGGGTTACAGAATGGATACCAAGAGAAGGGAAGCGCAGTCGAGGTCGGCAGAAAACCAGATGGGATGATGATGTTAGGAAATTTGCAGGCGCAAGTTGGAATATGCTAGCGCAAGACAGGGGTAATTGGAGATCGCAGGGAGAGGCCTTCGTCCTGCAGTGGACATAAAATATAGGCTGATGATGATGAAGCATAGAAATGCTTACGCATTTAGGAAGCGCTACCTTTCAAGCGAAGCTTGTACACCCTAGCCTGCGCCGGCGATGTAACGCTAAAAGAAACCAGGTGCTCGCAGGGTTGCACAGATGGTCGGCAGGCGCTCGTGCCACGGCTCCCGCGTTCGTCGTCGTTGTCAGCTTCCACAGCTGCCTGCGTTGCCGCTAATCATTCCAGCGTAGAATGTCGCTTCTCTTCTATCGTCGCAATGGGGAGGCCGCGTTTATGGAGGTACGTGCCATTGCTTAAGGGGGTATGAGCCATTCATTGTATTACATAACGGACAGATTTAATGTTGAAGGAATTCCATGGAAATCCGTGCAGAATGAACGCGCTCGGGAAAGGGCTCGTCGTCGACGTGTCGATTCTAGCGTGAGGGCTTCCGAAGCCTAGGCAAAACGTCAGCGAAGAGCCGCGGACCCCGAGTTGAGGAAGCGCAATGTTGAGGCGAAAAGTCAGCGTCGTCTTGCCCTCCGGAGACCCGACAGCGGTGGTGCACGCCTCGGCTACACTAGCGCCAATTTGCCCGGCGCGACGGCCAGGTTTCGAAGCGAGTTTACTCAACCGGCACTTCGGGGCCAGTTTTAGTGCATTTGACCGGTTGTGGTTCGAGCACAACGTGTTGCTCGGTACTGCAATTCGTTCGGAGGAACACCGAAGAAACACCCCCATTTCCTCAACAGGGGAAGGGCCACTAATTTTTAGTAAGTGCAGGTAGTAAAATGATATTACTTTTCACTACCTGGTGAAGCTGGGAAGAGCACTTAGTACTCAGTACTACCTCGGTACTGCAGTTACTAACGCAACTTAAATATAATTACCGACAATACAAGGGGGTCCATTCAATTTATTTGTGCCGCTTGCTTTATCATGTTAAGTCGATGGCATTGTAAAAGCAAAATAAAATAAAATTACACATATGTAAAAAAAAACGCCGCCCAAGCACTCCGTACAGATGGTTAACTAGCAAAGCCGAAACGTACGGCCCCGGTGTTTAGCAGTGGATTAATCCCGACGCTGTATTGAAGCGTTTCTCAATTATTGGTTACATGTTTGTGTTTCTAGTGGAGCACAAGCGCCAATGGCGGGCCGATGCTGCTAACCACGACGCCGAGCTAACTCGAGATATCGAACGCATGCGACAGCGTTGCGGGCAGAGCAGCGTCAACGTGGCAACGGCGGGAACGCGTTCGCCGGGGCCAACGCCCGCTCTCGGCCGGAATTTCTCGAGCGGCACTTTAGCTTCGGCTGCAACGAAACGTCCACATTGAAATTGCGAAGTGGAGCGCAAGCGCCAATGACGAGGGGATGCTGCTAACCACGACGTCGATCTAACTCGAGATATCGAACGCATGCGACAACGGCGAGCCGCGGAGCCAGCGTTGCGGGCACAGCAGGTACGACGCAGAGAACGACGTCACTAACGGCGCTGCCAATGGCGCGCGCGCTTGGGTGCGACGTAGAGAACGACGTAACTGACTGCGCAGCCAGTGGAGACGTTTATCGAAACATGGGACGAACGGTCTCCTTCTTCTTTCTGGGGTTTTACGCGCCAAAACCAGTTCTGATTATGGGGCACGCCGTAGTGGATGGCTCCGGATTAATTTTGACCACCCGGGGTTCTTTAACGTGCACTACAACGCAAGCACACGGGCGTTTTTGTAGCGTTAGCTACACTGGCCTAGCCAAGCCCGTTTCGCGCGGCACATCAAGAGCCGTGCTGCGCATGCGCAAGGATCAGTGATGTCACACGGCTTGCGCACTGGAGCCGGCACCTCTCGCGCACTCCGCCGCCGCCGCGCGCGACTCACCGCCGCCGATCTGCGCATTCCAGAGGAGTGACGTCGTAGCCGTGGTAGACGCACTGGCGCCGGCGCGCGCTCGCTGTGCAGTCGCCGTCTGACACTGCGCTGGAGCCGCTGCGCTTCTGACTGGCGTTTGTGTGTGTCATTGGAGCAGCAGTAAGCATGACAATCCTTGACAATCTAGACAACCAGGAAAGCTAAGAATAATCAGCTGAACCTTTGCTAACGCTACATATATCGTGGCATAGCCGAGCTAAGCCACTGCAACATTTTTTGCATTTCGCCTCCATCGAAATGCGACCGCCGCGGCCGGGATTCGATCCCGCGATCTCGTGCTCAGCAGCGCAACGCCTTAGCTGACTGAGCCACCGCGGTGGGTGGGACGAACGGTGTTTCGTTTCGCCTAGCCATATACAGCTTTCTCTGTAAAATTACGTAGAATCTCCTCAGGGAGTTCTCTGAATGATGCGTCAGCATCTCGTAGTAACGACGTGGTGTTGAGTGCTCACACTGTACACTGCTGGTAATCCTAGCCCTGCCCAGCGGCTGCCGTCGTCTTGGCCCATTACGGTAAACGCGACAGCGCCGCGGCAACACGAACTGCTGCGGAAGGTGGCGCAACGTGAACTGATGAGGCAAGTGGCGGCGCCAGGAGCGCTGATGACGTTCCGATCCGAAGCCACGGCTGCTCCACAGTTCTGGCTTACTACTTCATGGTGCTTAGTGTGTGCCTGATTGCACATGTCACGTGGTCACAAAGATGCCCTCGTGCCACTGCTCGCGCCTTCGTCGTATTCTTGCTCCACAGCTGGCTCTGGTGCAGGTGATCGTGCCAGCGTTCCGATACTGCCCCTCATGCTCGTGCCATTGCTCGCGCGTTCCTCGTCGTCTTCTGCCACAGCTGGCATGAAAGCGATCGTCCTACGTCGAGGACAGACGGACGACGTACAGCTTCTCATAGCATTGTTAACATGATAATAAATCAAGTAGAATTTACTTGAGCTAGGGAAATGTGAAAATTGCTAATGAATTTAGGGAACTCTTTCTTGTCGCGTAGACTCCGCACTTCGGTCCCACACATTTCCCTGCACTGCCAGGAAAGGTCCCCGCGCATAGATATAAGTTAAAGGGACTGACAACCGATATTTATGGACCCAGTTTTTTATGGCGCAACGAAAAGCTCACCCTCGGTAGTGTTTACACCTGAAGCGGTTACTTCCAAAAGTGCGTGGATATTTTGTAAGCAGAATTTTTCGATCTGAGCAGCCTCTAAAAAAATAAGAGTCCCTCCTCCAGCAACGTTGAGAAGTGATAGCGAAGCCGATAGCCCGCCTCGCAAATTGTGAAAGCCGCCCATCGTCCTGCTTTCACTGGAGGAAGTGCAACTGTGGTTAACCACCTATATTATCACCTTTCCAGTCACTTTTAAAGGTAAATAGGCTGGTACAATAAGTTTGCTTTGCTGTACAGACCTTTCTTATAGCTGCACCGCGTTTTTTCCCCGAGTACATGCCTACGTCATGGCTGGCTGGCCCCCGTCGTCGTTATTCAGTCGATGGACGAGCCAAGCCAAGTCATCAAAAACGAAGGCGAAGGCAGCGCCACTTTTCTACTCACTACAAACGAAGGCTTATCTGCACATTGTAAGTTAGAAAAAACTTATAGTAGAAAGAATGTTACTGCATTTCAATATTGATAAAAAGACCAGGAACAGCATACACTGTAGAAGGTCACGTGGTAGACCTCTTAAATAGGTTCATGTTTTTGCCGCATGGGGCGCCAAACGTCATTTTTCACGACTTTTAGTGAAGAATAAAAAATATAAATCCACGTTTAATGAGAAAAACAGGACCCGTTCTAGCCAATACGATAGATGGTCTTTCCATCTGCGGGTTTATCTCAATTCATGTTCTGAGCGGTTGTCTGTCCCTTTAACCAAACAACGATAAGCAAAGAACCCGGGCAGTCACGATCAGCAATGTTACGCAACGTGTACTCAAAGTAACTTCAAGAGTAAAGCCCTAGTTTGAGGAGCACTTGTTGCACCGGTGTGCACCTATCTATTTGCATAAATAATGAAAGCTTTGTACTCTAATTCCTACAAACTTCTACCTGCGTATATGTCTACTGAGATGTCGCACATAACTGTTAGTCACGCACGATGTAGTATACCACAGCTTAAATAAATTTTGCCGAATAATGTCACAATCACATCATAATAGACCATAGCCATACGAGGCAGTAGTGGTTTAATAGTTACTTAGCAATATCTATACTATATTATAAGAAGCCTTTGGCTAGTAAGTGCCGCACTTACTAGCTTTACTGGCAGCTGGCTAGTACAGAACTGAGCAGAAGGTGGGGAAAATGCATAGTAATCTAGTAAACGCGTGCATTTACTAGCTATTTACAAACTTAATTTATTTTCAAAAGTGCTTCGTGTTTCAAGAGTATTCAGTAGGCTTTTTTCAAGAGTCTTCAAATTTTTCAGAGACAAGCACAGTGATTATGCTTGCTTTTCTTGATGAAGTTTCGCGAAATTTGTCATGCTCGTTTCTGCTTGCAGTGATCCGGTGGATTTCACTTTTCAGGGGAGTGATCCAAGCTGGCGTGTGTGGCTATTTCGCGCTAGTAGCTGCGGGTTATATATATATATATATATATATATATATATATATATATATATATATATAATCGTGCCTTCACCAATTGTTGTTCACTTGAGGTTCTCATTTGCTGTCATGTTCGAGCGTTTGCTTTTGACATGCACGATTTGTAGAGGGCGACATTTTCTGATACAGCACACACGCGCTCTGCTCGAGAGGCGCGTTGCATGTAGTGGCGCGATCTGGCTTTCTTGCAGATGGATCACACGAGCTTCGAGGAGCGTAATTGCGCTGTCTTAGCTTAATGAATTGCTTTCGCAATATGCGCGGGATATTGGCATGTTTTTTTTTCTTTTTGCATGAAGCGGTACGATCAGCATTTTGTCACGCTCGTGAAGAAATTTCGCTTTAATTTCCCGCGCGATGAGCTTGCTTACGGTAGTTATCAGTGGCGCGAAAAGAGAGAGCGCGACGTAAAACTGCGCTTTGCGAAAACGTACTATTCCTTCCCGCCGCCATATTGCAGTATACAAGCTTTGTGGTTGCGTAGGTAACATGGCCTCTAAGATTGCCGTATCTCGAAGGCCCTGCTAATGAATGCGCTGAATGGTGGACCGGGTACAAGCAGACGACGGCAGCCAAGACAGCCAAGAGTCTGACTTTCTGTCACGGTGCTTTCGAGTGAAACCTCGGCAACACCTCTGACAGTCCCCGGTAAAAACCGCGGTTGAACGCCATTGGCTGAAACGCTGCCGGCGACGCTCTGATGTCACGCCGTGAGGATAATTGCCTTTGCATGTCGCCCACGATAGGTTGGGTTAGGTTAGGTTAGGTTAGGTGAGATGAGGTTAGGTTAGCGTAAAAGGCGTTAGGTGGCGCGGCATACTCTCACAGCGGTTGCAAAGGACATCGAGCGTCGCCGGTGGCGTTTCAGCCAATCGCGCTCAACCACGGTTGCTAAGGCGCTGTGCCTTCTAGATTTTCAATATACGCGCCCCAGCAGCTGGGTCACGTGTCTCTGACGTACCCTATGGTCAGAACTAGCCAGAACTGAAGCCGCAGATGGTTTGCGGACAGTCTGGGACTGCATAATCAAAGATGCCCACTGCTGGCGCGATGAAAAGCGTGGCCAGTGGCATTGCAGGCGTCGCCCCTCATTGGTGTACGAGATGAACGCGACGGGCAACCGCCGGCGTGAGTCAGCACCTATAATGTTAGCTTGGCGTTTACCATCCGTTGTACTTTGACTAAGGCATGCACACAGCAGCTAAGCAGGAACGCTAGTGTGTTATAGTGCCCGCGCGCAGAAGGATCATGCAGTAGCAGAAGGAAGAATGCTGTCCTGGTGCACGAGCCACCGAGCCGATTGAGCGGCGCGTTGACGGTGCCGTCCGCTTCGATTCGTCGCTTTTGCAGCCAACCGAACCCCGCGTTTCTGATAACCACCTAACCCTCCGCAAGCGAGCCACGCATGCGCCGTCTATAGCGGGACAGCACGACGATGGCGGCGGTGGAAACGTGCCTCAAGCGTCCGTATAATTGCTATAGTATTACAATTGGGAAACTTATTCTGCTCCTCCCACCATAATTATCAAGCGTTACGGCTGATATCTGAACGGCGGCCAGCAGATGGGTTGGGCGGCCAGTGTGGGAATAACGGACGGTGACAGTAGATAGGGGCGATGAGAGATAGTGGATAGTGAGCTACATACAATCGGGCGCAGGCTCACATGAACCGAATAAAGCCAGGAGTTCACATGTGCGCGGATTCTGTGTCTTTCCAATTCTAAGGCTCACTATCTTTTTTTCCAAGAAAGCCTTGCCGAAAAATGTCATGCGCGCTGTAATTCAGTATGAAACCAAGAGTGTGAAAGTGACAAACTGTTATCGGCATTAGAAGTGGCTGTGTTGCTGTGTACGTACATTTAGGTGCACCTTAAACAACCCAGGTGGTCCAAATTAATCCGAAGTCCACTGCGGAGTCCACATAATCAGAGAGTAGTTTTGGCACGTAAAACTTGAAATTTTTTTTATCTCAAATGCTATGATGGCACCAGAGATGAGATGCTCTTGGCTAGTACAGTGACTATAAGTGATGCCCGATCCGCTGCGCCTCGAATGTAATAGTTATTTCTTAGTGAGAACAGATTGTCACTGCTCTCTCTTTTAAAATACAAATTTTATAAGACAACAGTCAAGGGCATTGCATTCTTCCTTTCTTGAAAAAGTCGCAGTTTCGCCCGAAAGGCGAAGCATCAATTGCGATAGCAAATTTACCAGTAGAGTACACGGAGTAAGAATAGTAGTTTTATCAGCTGAATAAACTTGGACACATTCGCTTACTAACGGAATTAACAAGCATGGTGTCAGCGCGCTTAAGCAAACATCAATAGATCACACTCGATGACCGCAGACAAGCACTGTCAAAACTTCGGCGTGAGCAAGCACGGCAGGAGCAGTGAGCGAAGGTTCGTGTGGTCTATCGCATCAACGTAAACTGAGCGGCGAATTCACAGAGCATACAAAGGTCATAGCCGTGTGGAGATCTCTTTCAAGATACGGTGCGCGCTACAGCCCTCAGCCACGCGAAGTACGCCGTTTCTGGCAAAGTAGAAATCGCGCACCCTCCCCCTCCCCCCCCCCGCGCTGCCTTTCCGCTTTCCTCCTTCCGCGTGGGAGATTGAGTGGCCAGTTCCCCTTGCGCCCGGTCGCAAGATACGCACTTGGTGCTGCAGCTACTCGTCGCCTCCCCTCCCTCCCTCCCACCCCCCACGGCCTTTCGCACGACCGGAGACGTGTTTGCTCTCCGCCGTGCGTTCGTTCTCCGTGAAAGCGCGCGTCCCTCGCGCGCTTTCACTCGCTCATACAGTATAGGGCGCGCGGCGACGAGTTTATCGCCGTTGGACTTTTATGGAATCTCACGGCGACGACGACGACGACGGCAGGAATGCGCTTGGCGTGTCCATATAATTGCTATCGCAATAATAATAATATCGGGATGCGTGTTTAAAACATCACCTTTTCATTTCTTCCCTTGAATATCGGATGTGCCCTGCAATCGAGTGCTTAGAGTAATATCATTTTTCAGATTTTTTTTTTGCTCTTAGTCCTGGGCTCGAATGCCACCATGCCGCTGTTATCACTACGACCGGTCTGCCGCGCAGCGCGACGCATGTAAAATGAAAGTGATTAATAAGCAATGAAGTGTTGTTATGTATATATGCGTATCCTAGTATATAATATTGAAGATAAAAGTTGGTATTTAGGTCGAATATTCCATTGCAGCTGCAACCCATCGGTTCTTTTCTTAATTTTCGTTTAATTTTTAATCACTACAGATCTTGGTCATACTATTGTGGTGGTCATATGCCATATATGAAATTTAATGTTGAATTACAAAGGCTATGTTTACAAGCACACTAAGGCGCCCTCTAGCATAATAGAATCGCTTCTTATAGCCACCGTTCGCTAACCTTCTTCCAGTGGTCCAGCCTGATGAATGTGTCTAGAGGTGTGGTAACATTCAGCTTGAACGTCGCTTGGTAAACCGCCAGACCCGGCGAAGGCATGCCGCAGCTGGTGGAAGACGGTTTCGTCGTCTTCCAAGAAAGAACGTCGTCGTCAGGGTGACGCTGCGCGGCCAGGTGATCCCTCGTGTCAATCGGTGTCATGTTCCAGTGGCTCAGCGTTATTCCAGAGAGAGTCACGTTCGAGCCGAGTCCCTGGAAAATTAAGAACAGCAAGCTGGTGATCAGTATGGAACATAATTGTGCACGCATCTAACAATCGCATCTACTATTTGCACAAGGAATTATCCCCATAACGACACCGAAACTGCCGCGAGTTGAGACACACACGTTGACAGCGCAATGGCTAGATGACGTTGTGATTGTTTGAGCACAATAGACTACAAGTGTAACGACAAGTAGCGTAAGACAATCCCAATCACCAGAGAAGGCACGAATAACAAGTGCTTGTTCTTCGTACCCTCCCTAGTGATTGGGTTTATTTTGCGCTACTTGCCGTGACAAGGATCTCCAACACAGCAAGCCCTGAAAAAAGTTTTACCAGAGTTTTACAAATGTTCGTACAAGGGTTGCCAATGTTGCCGATAAAGAAAACTAGAGCAGAGAATTAGATTTAGAGTCTGAATGTTCAACGAGACTGAACGTCCAATGAGACGGAATGTGCAACGAGAAGGAGTGTCCAGCCGAGGCGAAATGTCCAACGCGATGGAATCCCTAACAAGATGCAATGTCCCACCGAGACAGAATGTCCAACCGAGACGCAATCTGCAACCAAGATGGAATGTCCAATGCGATGGAATCCCTAACAATATGTAATGTCCCACCGAGACATTGTCCAACCGAGATGGAAGGTGCAACCGAGACAGAATATCCAACTGTGATAGAATGTCCAATGAGATAAAATGTGCAGCTGAGTCAAGGGGATGGAATATCCAACCAAGAGGGAATGTCCAACCGAGATAGAATGTCCAATCGATATGAAAAGTCCAACTGAGACGCAATGTCCAAGCGAGACAGAATGTCTAGCCGAGACGGAATGGCCGACTAGACATAATGTCCCAAGAGGCGAAATGTCGAACCGAAACTGAATGTCAGGCTGAGGTTGAATATCCAACCAAGGGGCAATATCCAACGAGAGGGAATGTACAACCGAGGGTAAATGTACTACGAGATGGAATGTCCCACCGAGATGGAATGCCCAGCAAGACAGATTGACCTACCGAGATAGAATATCCAACTGAGATGGAAGGTCCCACCTAGACAGAATCATCAACCGATACGGCATGTAGAATGAGATGAAATGTGTAAGCAAGACTGCATGTAAAACGAGCTGGAATGTCCAACCGAGACAGAATGACAAACCCAGATGGAATCTCCAATGTGACGGAATGTCCCGCGATGTATTGTCCAACCGTGACGGAATGTACAAGAAGACGGAATATCCAACCGAGGCAGAATGTCCAAGATATAGATGAAATGTCCAAAGAAACAGAATGGCCAACCGAGATGGGATATCCAACTGAGACCAAATGTCCCAACGAGACAGAATATCCAACCGAGACAGAATGCCCAGCCGAGACGGCATGTCTATCCGAGGCTGAATATCCTACCGAAATAGAATATCCAACCGAAACGGAACGTCTGACGAGATGGAATGTCCAACGAGACAGAATATCCAACTAGACGGAATGCGCAACCGAGACAGAATAACCAACGAGACGGATTGTCCAACCTAGACGGAATGTCAATCCGATATGAAATTTCCAACCGAGATGGAATGTCCAACCGAGACGGAATATCCAACCGAGACGGAAAATCAAACCGGAACGGAATGTCCTACCAAGACAGAGTGTCCAACCGAGACATAAAGTCCAACCAAAACGGAATGTCCGACTGAGATGGAATCTCTAACGAGACGGAATGTCCGGCCAAGACTGAATATCCAACCGAAACAGAATGTCCAACCGAGACGGATTGTCCAACTAGACGGAATGTCCGACGAGATGGAATATCCAACCAGACGGAATATCGAACCAAGGCCGTAAGTTTAACGAGATGGAATGTCCAACCGAGATGAAATATCCAATGAGATGGAATGTACAACCGAGACGCAATGTCCGGCGAGATGGATGTCCAACAAGACCGAATATCCAACCGAGACCGTAAGTTTACCGAGATGCAATGTCAAACCGAGATGAAATATCCAATGAGATGGGATGTCTAACCGTGACAAAATATCCAACGAGGTGGAATGTACATCCAGGAAAGCCAGTTTAATACGATGGAATGTCCAAACCGTAAGTTTACCGAGATGCAATGTCAAACCGAGATGAAATATCCAATGAGATGGGATGTCTAACCGTGACAAAATATCCAACGAGGTGGAATGTACATCCAGGAAAGCCAGTTTAATACGATGGAATGTCCAACAGAGACGAAATATCCGACGAGATGGATGTCAAACGGGGCAGAATCTCTAACGAGACGGAATGTCCTACCAAGACGGAATATTCAACCGAATCAGAATGTCCAAACGAGACGCAATGCCCAACCGAGAACGAATGTCCAACCAGATGGAATGTCGAACCGAGGCGGAACATTCAACGAGATGTATTGTTCAACCGAGATGGAATGTCCATCCGAGACGAAATACCCAACGAAATAGAACGTACAACCAGGAAAGCAAGTTTAAGGAGATGGAATGTCCAACCGAGACGAAATATCAAACGAGATGGAATGGCCAACCGAGGCGGAACCTCTAGCAGGACGAAATATCCGACCAATACGGTATATCCAACCGAGACAGAATCTCCAAGCGAGACGGAATGTCCAACGAGATAGAATGTCCGACCGATAAGGAATGCATAACGATACACACTGCCCAACGAGATGGAATGTCCAACCGAGATAGAATGTCGAACGAGACGGAATAGCTAACAAGACGGAATGTACATCGAGTCTGAATATCTACGATTGGACATTCTGTCTCGTCGGACATTCAGACTCGTTGGACAATCGGGGGCACCTAAGCACGATGAGAACGGCGGGGAGGGGGGGGGGAGGCAGTTGTGACTGAGAGATAGAGAGAGAGCGAAGGGCAAAGGAAAGACAGGGAGGTTAACCAGAGATTATATCCGGTTGACTACCCTGTACTGAGGAGGGGGAATGGGATGCGGTAGATGCGAGAAAAGGAATGAAAAAAAAAAACTCAGTCTTGGAAACCAGCCTACACGAACATCAGTGCGAGCCGTTATGAAGGCACTGCTGCGTTATTTAAAAAAAAGCACCGGACGTTTATTACAAATTGTGACTGTATCCTGTGTGACGTAGAATGTATTATTGGGACGTTGACTCTGTGTAACACTATGTAACGCCTTCGCTGACTGTGTGACAGAGCGCCCACAGAAACAGCCCTGTATTGTGGGACCGAGAAAGGAACAAGGAATGTCAGGCAGGTAAACCAGGAGCACGTCTGGTTAGCTATCCTGCAGTGGATGAGAGGGGATATAGGAATCGGGAGATCTAAACAAGAGAAAATAGAGCTGTAGTTGCGCACGCACTTGAAGTGCACACCAAGTAAAAATGTATGTTTTTTTGCCATAACTACTGCCTGAAGACATACTAACAAAATGAAAAAAATAAAGTGATAATAGGCCGAGTACAACTTTTACATGAATGAACATTTTTGAAAGGCTTTGTATGAAACTTGGTACAAATTTCAAAATTAGAAACGGTAGGCGACCCTAATCTTTGACTTAGGTGACTCTTAGTGGCCCCTCGCACCTCGGCGTTGGTGTTCGTTATGTTAACTTTGTGTGTGTGTTTTGAAAGAACGACACAGAGAACCATCGTCTGTAGGTCTTCTTCGTGTCGGTAGGCTGCACTTCGGCCGGCGGCTTCCTTGTCGACCACCTCCATGGCGAATGCAACTTGCGCACAAACCGAACTCGGAGGAGCAAGCGAGCGAAGGTCTTTCCCCTGACATGATATGCGGGCGATTAACGAGGAAGGGCGATGAGAAAGCGCAGCGCGCGCCACCTGGCGGGGGTAGCCCCCTAGCGAGCGGCGCACGAAGCACTCTCTCCAGTGCCAACGTTATAGTATGTAACGAGAGCGCGCACAGCTGCTGCAAGCAAGCGAGCGAGCGAGAAGGTGCGCGCCGGGAGAGGAGAAGCAAGAGAGGAGGGAGTGACATCACATCCGCTCTGCTATCCAGATGTTCAGTCTATGCCAGGCAACAATTTTCCATTAATTAGCCGGTTAAATATCATGCCATCTTCTTGTGGGCGACGTCATTAGTGACGTAATTACTTCCGTTTTCTACTTCCGGTTTCCAGGAATTTCGCCAAAGTCGTGCTCACGTGGTGAATCTCTAAAGTCTACGATTGTGTGCTTTGATGTGCGATTATTAGTGATTTCTAATTAATTTTAACTGTTCCAGACACTTCAGTAACTGAAGTTGTAAGTAAACGTATGCTCTGATATCATATCTATAACGAAACCCATGAATTTTGTACTGTACTATTTTTTCTATTTTTTTCAGATTTATTTTGAATTTCGTCCCTGGTCTTCTCAGGAGGTGAACCGGAAGTGCTGCGCAAGAAACACGAGTGTCCCTCGATGCTCGTGCCACTAAACAGAAATCGGGCAGAAACCTACACAGGAGGACTGTCGACTTCAATGCGAACAGCATTGAAGCGACGTAGCGACACTCTATGGTGCCACCGCTGAAACGCGTCATGTGCGAGGCGCGTGCTGCATCCGGGCACCTCTCTCGCTCTTCCCTCTCGACAAGATGCACAATACAGCGCCAACGCTGCGTTGTCCAAGCCTGACGCTTGTATAAATATATATATATACATATATATCCAGGCATGACAGTCTGAATACAGACGACGCTTCCTTCCACCTCCGGAACAGAACGTGGTCTCCAGAAGAACCGCCAAGGATGAGATGTCGGGCAACAATGGCTGCGACAATGCTAAAGCGATTGTATGACCAAGTAATCTTTCCCTTGCGAAGCTACATTTCGGACGTGATAGACGACCGTGCGGAATCACTGCACCAATATTTAAACATGATTTCGCAACATGTCGTCTTCATGTAGGTCTGCTTGCCTAGTAGCTCACGCTTATGGAATCCGGAGCGATGCTAGGTTCGATGAAGAATTTGCAGCAACCTGAGGAAGCCTCTCCCCATTGCAGATTGTACGCTTGGCAATAATGAACCGGGCTGTTCGTTTTACAGGCGAGAAAACACGCCAAAGTCTTCCACTCATCCCGTTGCAGGCAACCACGCTGGCGTTTGCAGGGCCACGTTAGACGGAACATGCTTAGTACATTGTTGCATACTGCTAAATGGAACACATGAGTTTAGGAGTACACGTTGCAATTTTTAAAGACGATAGTCTTTCTCGGGCTCCCTAAAAGCGAAAAACTTTTTCTCTCTGTCACTCGATTTAACCGCCCGGCCATAACCAACCAAGCTACTGGCACTGGTGTCAGGGGGTCACACACGTCAACATTAAACAGCGCAAAGGAAACCTCAGGCCTATTTGAGGCAAAATATATCTATATAACCGGGATCCGCAGCGTTGATGTAATTAATACTACACATTTGACTGGTCTTTACGTTAATAAATGAAAAATCAACGCGTTAGAAATGGTGCCGAAGAGAGGCTACGCGTTAAAAACAAGCTGACTGAAGCCGCGACTCTGTAGCCGGCTTTAAGCCGACAGTAATAAAAGGTTCCAACAGATGGCGCGAGAGCTGGTAGAACACGGGTAACTTTAATTCAGGAAAACCTCCATTGCATCCATCAAGGGAGGAGTGAGAGGGGAGGGGAAGAGCGTGAGGGGTGGAAGGGTGGAGAAGAGAGGGTGTTAAGCATCAGGGGTGGCAGAAGACTTACGTCATTTGCAGCGAAGCAAGCAGATATGTGGCCAACTTTTTTTTTTCATTTGGTAGGGGTGCAATTTTCCTGTTTTGTAGCAGACGACTTGTGGTTGCTGGCACTGGCACGCTTCTGCACACCTGTGTCGCTCATTCGAATAGCAACCGAAGCACATCTATCATCGCAGTATCGCAGACTCTCCACCACTGAAGCTGGGCATGACATCCTGAGACAACTTCACTACGCTCCGCCACTCAACAAGCGACATCAAATTCCTCCGAACATACACGGCCAATACCACATCCAACCCCTACCCACAAACATGCACCCCGAATTTCACATCGAACGCCGGAAACTTCGAGCCAAGGCACTACAACGCAGCTATGGACAGGCGGAAGGACTCTACTATGTGGACGCCGCAGCCTATAACACTAAGCATCGTTATGCTCTAGCGGTCGTAGACAAGCAGGGCAACACTGTTCGTTCAGCATCAGTCAAGACCACCTCAGCGGGCGACGCAGAAGAGGCCGCCATTGCACTCGCATCGGGGCTATCTGATTGTGATGTCATCATCAGTGACTCGAAGACTGCTATCCGGAACTTCAGTAGCGGCTACATTTCAAACCTCGCGAACTCTCTACTAGTCGCTCACCCACCGAAAAATTACATCACTCTCATCTGGACTCCAGCACATCAAGGACTACCAGGCAACGAAATGGCTCATGCCGCTGCTCGAGGATTCATGGAACGAGTGGACGGAAATGTGGGCCTTACCTTAGAACCCAATGACTCCCAACAACAGACCAATAAAAACGCACTCATCACATTCCATGAAATTTGCACACATTACAAACACCAACGCCTAACGTATCCACCTCTCTCTGTGTCGAGCACGCGTCAGAGAGAAATATTGTGGCGCCAACTACAAACTCGCACTTTTCTTACCCCCACGCACTTTGCACTTATTCTTTCCCGACACATACCCGACACCCAAGTGCCACTTCTGCCCTGTCCAGACAGCAGATCTCCCCCATATCATGTGGAAATCGCCCAATCAAATATCCCCCCCCCCCGAAACCTCGAACCATTAATTAGTAGCGAGGAGCTGTGGGAGACCGCCCTGCGCAGCTCCGATCCCACCCTGCAGGACCGAGTCCTTAGGTGGGCTGCGGAGGTAGCGGAGGCCTACCACGACTGGTAGGCGGACGTCTGGCAGCAGAAGGTGCTAAGACTGGAGCACACAAGCCTCCCTCTCTCCCCCCCCCCCGGTCCCTGCCCTTTCTTAAAAAGGGAAATAAAAGTTCGTTCATTCAGCGGGCACATGTCGCTAGAGCGTCAACACGCTGACAGTCATGCACTACAGTGCTCCGTTTGCAGTTGACTGCACTGAGCATTTCATTAGTGCCAAGGCCTACTTACCTTGGGGTCGTTGAGGTCTATGAAGCCGACCCTCCCCTGGCTTTCCACCAGTATAGTGAGCCGTTGGCCTTTCGTAACCGGTATCACGACGCTGTACACGTTGTCCATGCGCGAAATGATGCCTTGGTAAGCCTGCAAGTGCGCCAATGAAAACGTGCCCTATAGTGAATAACCGGGTTTCGCCACTGGCGAACAACCTATGCTTTGTGCCGTTTTCCTTGCACGTGCTTTTCATGCAGTGGTGGGAAGTGCAGGGAACGGTCCTCAACGATAGTAGTGGGCAGAGGTAGGAGTGTGTGGAGTAACTAGGAACACGGTGAGGGATACGAGAGCAAATAGGAGATTAAAGAGAGGTTAACCATAACAACTGTCCGAGTGGCTACTCGGCAATGGCAAAATTTTAAAAAGGTCGAAAAGATAAAAAGAAGAGAAAGAGATATACAAAAACTGTCTGTGAATTGTGCTTATGAGCTGCAAATGGGCTTATTCTACGGTCCCCCGTAGTACCACTTACAGCGGTCCCCCGCAGTACCAAAGCGCAATTCAGGGCTCTTCTATACAGTACCAGAAGGTGACAAACAGGAGTGCACGGATGTAGACAGGCTGCGTCTTGTCTAGCGCGCGTGATTCGTGATTGAACTCCTGCCCTTTCTCTCTCTTTCATTCCTCATTCCCCTCACCACGTGTGTGATAGCAAACTGGAAAGTGTCTAGTTAACCTCCCGGCTCTGACTTCCCTCTCTGTCTAAGTTGGTATAAGAACTTCAGGTCGGATCGAGATGAACCATCATAGGAGTCAAGTGCCTCATGATGGAAACATGTTCTGAAGCTTCAGCCTTGTCGGTGCTATATAGGTGCAGAAGGAAATCATGAAATTAGTGTTTATATTGGGGTTCGCAATGCTTGCCGAGAATTCATAATGTTTGTGGTCGGTGAACTCGTAGGCGTGTCCAGGTGAAACGGCGTAAGAATAATATACAGGGTGTTTCAGCGAACACTTTCAAAATTTATTTAAGGTTGCCTGTGGCAGATAGCCCAATTATAGTTAATGAGCTGGTCTACTTGAAGAGGCGGACATTACTTGCACAAAAAATTGAAATGCATAATAGACTAATCAACAAAAATTCACTAATTAAGTTTTTAACTAATTACCTGATGGTCCATATTGCAATTTACAAATTGTAGCCGTGGAGTTCGCAAGGCGGATCCACTTGGAACAAATTCTCTGGATGACACCAATTTCGAGATATTAATTCCCGATCTTTGCGGAGCAATGCATTGGCGTTCCAGTTAGTTTCTTAACAAAACGTTGCTTTATGCATTGAAGCGCAAAATTAACTGGAACGCCAATGCATTTCTCGGGAAAGTTCGGAAATTAATATCTCGAAGCTGGTGTCATCCTGAGAATTAATTCCAAGTGGATCCGCCTAGCGAACTCAACGGCCACAATTTGTAAATTGCAATATGGGCCATCAGGTGGTTCGTTAAAAACGTAATTAGTGAATTTTTGTGAATTATTTGATTACGCATTTCAATTTCTTGTGCAAGTAATGTCCGCCTCTTCGAGTAGACCAGTACATGAACTATAAATGCGCTATCAGCCACAGGCAACTTCTAAGAATTTTTGAAAGTGTTCGCTTAAACACCCTGTATGTGTTATTGTGCATTGTGGATAAATATAAAAATTCTAGATATATTGTGGGTTCTGTGAAAAATATGCTGTCAGATACCTTAAACGCTCATTCTAAAGGGCCAAATTTACAGTAGTTAATGTATGCAATACGCAGGGCATTTCTGCTTGAAATTGTGGATTCTAATATTGGACAACGTCCATGCTTAGGCTCAATTGTTGAGAGTATATGTCCGGGTCCTATGTAGTAAGTGTTAATTCTAGAGTCTTCGTAATGAGTACATCATCACGCGTTGGATGCCACCGGCACCTGCGCGACACCTGTGGCGCGGCGTGCGGAGACTGCGAGGATGGTGCACGACGCCATCAAAAAAAACTACATGCTGCATAAGAAATAATCCCATACTAACATAAGAAAATCCCATATAAACCCCCATATGTTCCTACATGTCATACGCAGCGTGCCCCATATACATGCAGTTGGACACGGGGCATAGGGGTATGTTCGAGAGGGTAGGGCTGCGAAAATAAGTTCCGCAGGAACCAATGATACCTCACTGAGACAAGGAGTGAGCTGGGAGCCGCGGCCGCCTTTTCTTGAGCTCTGCTTTGCTGGAATTCCTGTTGTGATTCAGCAAGGCTGCTCAAGTCTGCCAGATTTCCTTTTATAGCGAAGTATTCTTTCCTTATTCTTGGCACCTTCGGGTAGGTAGGCAGGTAGGTCGGTTGGCGTCTCGCTTGGCTTTATTCAAAAAGAAAATATAGTGTGACCGACGTTGATATCGAACAACAGCCGTCGAGCACAGCAGCCCGCTGCTCTAACCATTAACCACCGATGCCGCGTTACACTCCACTATCTCCGAGACCTGTCCACTTTCCTCAGTACTTTTCGCGTAGTACGCTGCATAGGAAATGTGCGGCGTTGTTCAGACTTCATGATCCCCCAGGTTATTCCTGATTTAACATTTCTTTTCCGGAGTACAAATAGCATCGTCGTTTTACACACACCGCATGGCACGGCCATAAATACGTACGACTGCAAAAGACGCAATCGCTGATGACGTCACAATCGGTGTTTCTCTCATTTACGCTTGCCCACTACTTATGTGTAAATTGGCGGCATGTCGTAGGCTCACGCATTGAATGGCCGGCGTAGAAATCATGTCGTAGAAATCAGTGTAGAAATCATGTCATCGTGGTGCGGTTGTCACAGACACGCGCGCTCAATTTGCACAATGACGTCGGTTGACCTGGTATCGCTCTGCCCGAACAATGCTAGATGGACAGGCACCTTGAAAATACTTCGCATAACATCGATTCTCACAAGAGAGAGAGAGAAAATGATAAATGAAAGGCAGGGAGGTTAACCATGATTGTGCCCGGTTCGCTACCCTACACTGGGGGAAGAGAAAAGGGGAGGAAAAGTTTAAGAGAAGAAGAGAAAGTCCGCTGTGGATATCGCCGACGTAGTAACAGTTGTCTGCTCAGAGGTGGTTACTCAGTCCGGATACCAGACGGTCACTAAATCCGGTAGCTTTCAAAAACAGAAGCAGAGCTTTTGTGGCCAATGCGTGAGATCTGCACAGTTTTTGTTATTATTGATTTCTTGTTATTTTATTAACGCAGTGTTTGGAGCTTGTGTTTCTAGTGTGCCTCTTCGTGGCAGCAGGTTCATCGTCATGAGGGGATGCCAATAACAACAAACGCCATTGAGCTATTGCACGCTACAGAGTGGAATTAAGAAAACAACTCGTATGTACTTGTAACTAGTATGTACACGTACGTCATCCACGTAGACGTATCCTCGATCACGGAGTCCAGGTACACTAAGCGCTGCTGGATTCCTGGGAAGGAAGTTCACCCATGTTTCGTACAGCACCAGGCCTTGGCTCTGCGAGGACGAGTGGATTAGGCAAGAAACAGCACAGCTCAATACCAAGAAACCTACGCAAAAAACCTTCCAGCAGCCACACGCACAGATATCTGCACAGACATTGCATAAGTTAGACTGCTCCTTTCGCGTTCGTATGTCATGTTGTAAAGTTATTTCATATGTAAAGTATGTCATATGTAGAGTTGTTATTGTAAATTAAACCTTGGGAAGCGAACTAAACAGTCCTGGAAGCCTTCTGTTGCTTTATGCGGAGGACTTGGCTGGTAACCAATGCCTGCCGCCTTCATTAAACAGTTTTAGTGTAGTGATATCGCCTTAAAGGGCAACTCTGTCGACGTTTCGATGTCCACTGACCTTTAAAAAATTTTGAATATGAGTTCTCTGTTACATTCTGGTTATCTGTGCCAAATAATATGGCGGTGTGTCATTTACTTTTCCTGAAAATGAGTTTTAAAGATTGGTTGCGCGTTCCCGACTCATGCCCACGAATGTGACATTTTACGGGCCACCCTGTGTTTTCGACGTCAGAGACTACACGCGCACTTCTCCCAGAAATGACGAAACAGGCTCCTTTTTCTACGAGACGACGGCCGACATTCATCGTTTTTAGAGACCTGATAACCCGTGCTAATCATCGTCTTGCCGCAGCAAAATGAATTGACCTTGGGCATGTTAGCTGCATGGGGCATCGGCGGCTGGTGAAATGCAAATGGCGATCCGTCAGCGCTGATACTGTCGTTCAAATAATCGCTGAAATTGCCGCTGTCTAGTTCGAAAGAGCTGTAAAAGCTCTCCGTGTCGTCAGGAGACATCATTAGCTTTGCTTTTTTGGGCACTAGCGCCACTTGTACTGCGCGTTTAGCATGCGTTGTGCATGTTTACATTACGATTGTGTAGGACATGACATCACCAACTCATCGTGACGTCACACGAAGCAGCTGCCCGTTTTGGTGTCGGTACCTCGCTTATTGATTATTTAAAATTATTGATAAGTTTCCAAGCAAATTGAACCACCCTATGGGTGACAGGACTGCCCAAGGTCATTTGAAAATGACAACATCCTAAATGGCTTAAAAAACGCCGGAGTCGCCATTTAGGAGGCAGGTTTAGCTTTGGCCTAACTCCAATGCCACCCATTCAAATACATGTAAAACGCGGAAATGCTTTTCGCAGATGTCTTCTTGAACGATTTAATTGAAATGTGTTGCATTTGAGAAAGGCAGATTCAAGTGACTGTTGGATTTAAAATTTTGATTCAGGATTTCGTTTTTATTTGCAGAAATTGAAAGAAATTTGTAAGTTAAAAAAACATGGAGGCATGAATTTTACAAACCTGTAACTCTGCACGGATAGCATATATCGCAGTTCTGTAAACTAGATCCGTGAGAACATCCAAAGTGGACAAATTTGATATATCAATCTCTTACGTGAATTATCTACAGTGCTCACGAAAGTTTCGCAAAAGTCCAACTCACATATTACAGGTGTCTTAGAAAGCTGTGTAGGATAAATCTATTTCGTCCGGCTTAGATGTACGATCAGATATAGTTGATAGAATTGTGAAACAGTTTTTCAATATTTACAACTCTGTAACTCTGATAGTTTTGTTTTCCTAAATTCTGTGATTTTCAATAATTAATACTTAAACGTCGACGATCTAAATCAAACACCCGCTTCCTACCGACACTTAGCGCTCAACTTTGCCTTGGAGTGAACATGTTTCCCAGGCACACGAGTGGAACGATCGACAGGTGCACTTGGTATAACGAGCAGCTGTGACGAGACATACCACACCTTCTATCTGCCCATTGCTGAAGCGCAGAGAGAGGACTGACATGCAAAGTGCATCAAAGAACAACCGTCCGTAATGAGGACAGGTAGTTCCAGGCCTATGCTCCCAAAGGAACGCAGTGCAGACGCTGCGCTGCTCCAGTTCCAGAAATCTACTTGCGGCCCTCAACCTGACAGACTTTGGCAATGTCTTGTGCACTATACTGCTGGACTGCGTGTTCATTCTACGTTCTCCGAGCTTTCATTTTTCAGCCCTATCATTTTACCTTCAATGATGGTAACTGACCAGAATTACGTCTTGATGGTTGCCATGCCTTTCTGTACGTCTTGAAGACGTAACGTAGTGAAAAGACGCGATCACACCATGAACGAAAATATATTCGCGAAGCTAAACTTCAAAGCATAGGCAACAACACTTAGTCATTTTTCATTGAGTTTCTTAGTTTTTTTCGTTATTCGATCGGCAATAACATTCCAACCTCCCTTTGCTTTCACTCATTCCTTTCGTTCTTTCATTTATATATATTTGCCCCCCCCCCCATTTTTTTGTCCCACGTGCACAATTTTTCTGCCGCTACTTTTATTCTCTCTGTCAGACGCGATAGTTCCCTGACATCCAGTGGAGCAGATACCACCCCCCCCCCTCCCCGTCGCACAGGCTGCTTCCAGGAAAAGAGGAACCTACCATGACACGTGAACAGGCTAACACAGGGCGCTGCCTCAAATTCATCCACCGACTAACAGTGGCGCATTATCTTTCGTTTCAGTTCTACTCCCTCGCCGCTAACAGACTCTCACTCGTTACCTCACCCACCCTCGTTACTTTCTCTCCCCTTTCGAAGAGCTCTACCTATATATATACTGTGCCGAGGAGAGCATCTGTCGCCTTGAAGAAGACAAGTCCACCTGTCGAAAAGTTGGCTCCAGCGCTCACCTTGTTCTTGTGCTGCTCATCGTCCTTTATTGTGTTTGTAACGTGTCTGCCTGCAGTCTACGTATACACCACCGTTTTCTCTCCTTCTCGGACTTTCTCTCTCTTCTTAAATGTTGGTCCGACAGGCATGGTTGGTATTGCGTCATTGGAATTGACGGTCTGACTCTCGCATTACTGTCGTAGCATTTCATCGCTGCAATACACATGACCAATGAAATATAGCAAAATTTGTGTATAACGGTGCAATAGATAATGCACGGCCGCAGAAACAAGACACACAGAGCTCAACTCACTATACGCTACTGAAATATAGCGAAATTGATTGGAAATTGAATTTGCGCATGGCTCGTATAGCTCTCTCTTGGAGAAAACGCGCATTACTAGATTCACGCTCAGGTGGTGAAATTTCTTACCTGTCTGATTCGTTCAAATGACAATGGTCGTATGTATGGTATCCTTGCATCCACCAAAAGTTGCCTGAGGGCCTTCAAGTCGTAAAGCTGAGAGAAAAATAAAAAAAAAATAGGGAAAGGGGTGGGGCAGGGCAGTGTGGAAGAGAACGATGCGGAAAAGCTGGTGAAGCGTGTTTGCTGAAAGACTCCATTTTGTTAACAATTCTACAATCGCTGATAACGACGACTAATCAGTTGCGTAAATTGTAAGAAGAGAATGTAACGGTAGGGTGAATAGGCGCTGGAATTACACAAATAAACCGCACGAAGGTCAGGGGAATTCGTGGAACAAAATGTGAAGGCAGTGGCTAACTGTTAATTTGCACGTTTGACTTCGCGCGCATTTTAAACATCATAACAATATGGTAAAACGTTTCTCATGCAAGGTCTATCCTTGTTTGCGTTTAGTTCGCGCTTATAGTAGAATAATCTTGTGACTCTAAGTTGCCACATAACTAAGGTCATGCGCTGCTACCAGAAAACCTTTATTTCGAAAGTAGCGTACCTTTATATGTATACTGCAGCAATGCCGGTATAATGTGATGAATAATTCCGCTCTATTCCATTTTACCCTTGGCATCAACTGTTTACGGCCGGCTGATCCCGTTGATAATGAACGCGGAGCGTCGCTCTAACTAATGACCAAGAGAGACAAGAATGGAATGGGAATAGAATCGTGACATTATCCCGACCTAGGTATTAACAGCGGTAGCTGTTGTATGCTCACTTCTCTGGTCGTTTGGTTGTCCTTCGATGCCGTCACTGAAATTTCAAAATCCCTTTCTAGAAAATAACAAAGAAATAAACAAACACTGTTCTTGTGCCGCGATAATTCGAACTTACGACCAACTGACTGACAGCTGGTTACCAAAGAAGCTACGTGTTTCTTTTTTTTTCTTTTACGAAAGCCTACTCATTCCTTCTGGGCATGTCCGACACACCAATCTGTGACTCGTGCAACTGTGAGGAGACGGTGGAACACGTGTTGTGTTTTTCTCATCTTTATGAGATCGAACAGTTAATTCTCCGGAGTGTGCTAAACCGATTAGACAGCAAACCGTTTTCAGAGACAAAGATTCTTGGACCGTGGCCCCACGCGTCGCAGGCTCACAAAGCGACGCGGGCATTGTTACAGTTCATGAAGTCGACTGGCCTCAGTGACCGATTGTGAAGTGTTGGACAACCGCACGTGTTCATACTGCGAGTACTTTCTTCTATCTCTCTCCTTTCTTTTCATCCCTTTAAACCCCTTTCCCCGTGTAGGGTAGCAAACCGGACGAGCGTCTGGTTAACTTCCCTGCCTTTCCTTTCTTCTTTTTCCTCCTCCTCCTCCTCCTCCTCTATGAGTGATTATTTAATTGAAAGCACTGTTATGTTTATTCTGTGGTAAGCTCACCTTTCTGAGTGGGACCTTCCCCAGCGCCATCTTCTTTTTGGGCTCCGGGACAGGAACTTGCGGCACCGGAAGGTGCTGCGCGTGCATCAGCCACCATATGATAAAATACAGATATTCTTACAGTACATTTCGAAAAGCGCCATCTTCTTTTTGGGCTCCGGGACAGGAACTTGCGGCACCGGAAGGTGCTGCGCGTGCATCAGCCACCATATGATAAAATACAGATATTCTTACAGTACATTTCGAAAAAGACTCTGCTCGTCATTTTGGGAGAGAACATCGCGACTTCATAAGAAAGCCACTGTACGCCTTGATCCGTAAACATCACCATGACGGGTAATCAATAGACGCCTTCTATCAAGCATTGACTCCATTCCTCGAAAAAATTTATCTATCGTTTCCGTTTGCCCAGTAGTGTTTATCAAACTGCGCTCCGCGGAGAATCAGTAATGCCCAACAGCGTTCCGAATGAGTTAACGGGTACCCATTGAAGTTGCGAGATTGACGGGCCTGGTGCACAAAAGATGCTGTGGAGGTGTTTGTGCGATGACCAATCGAAAGCTGAGTTCTTCACGTCAATCTAACTCATATCGTCAAAAACAAAAATAAGAAAAGTTGGTTTTGAAGCTAGCGTGCAATTTCGACAGTATTTATTCTACCTGGCGTTAACGCATTTGTTTCTGCCGCTAAACACCGTGTTTCCGAGCGCAATTCAAATAATGAAGGAACTTTGGCCTTCACTTTCGCTTTTTATAATCAACTTATTACTATCAAATTACCTAAAATAGACTTCCGAAAGAATACGTTATCAGTTTAAACAGATTTAGTGTTTCTGTTTAGTGTGTTTTTAAATTAAAAGTAGCGAAACAATTAGCACACCGAAATCGGAAAGGAAACCGTAAACTCATGTTCGCAACATCGCAAAAGGATAGATATTTCATTACTTCTAACTTTCCAGGATTTCAATGCGTGTCTAGGTTCAAACTTGCGCCTGTGATATAAAATACCTTGGAAATGACATCTCGTATTGCACGAAACTTGTCCGTTGGGTCGCCGGCTTCCGTCATGGGCGCATCGTAGTCGTAACTTGTCGGCGTGGGATGGAATCCGTACCTATCAACGTTAGCTGTGCGCGGAATGAGAAATGGAGAGTTCAAGGCAAATAAGCAGCAAAAAATGCGCTAACAACAAACCAGCGACACAAACCATGAGTGTACGCTGTGCATTGCCTCGATCTCTGGAATCGAGGCAACTCGCCCTGACTAATATATGGCATTCAGGTTTTTTGTTCGTTCCTCATTCTAACAACTTTGTGGTGCTATCAAGATGAGTCTAGGCTACAACGCGAGAGCGTTTTGCCACTTGCTTTAGCGTTGTAGCTCTTACTGAGTGCGATAGTACAGTCAACCACACAATTTTACGGACCACGGGATCTCAGAAAACCTTCAATTTACGAGCAGCCTGTAACAAGAGTGAGTAAAACCGAACATCACAATGTTGTTCACATATACTGGTAAAGGCTGTATATGCGAATAATAGGCTGCGTTGTGAGTCAGCGCAGATCATCATCATCATGAGCCTATATTTATGTCCACTGTAGGACGAAGGCCTCTCCCTGTGATCTCCAATTACCCCTGTCTTGCGCTAGCTGATTCTAACTTGCGCCTGCAATATCTGCTGATCTCCGCTGCGCAGATATTCAGCAGTTTCTCAGATCTCGTGTTCCGTAATTTTTGTTGTTGGCTGTACATATACATAGAAATCACCAATCGCTTGAAGCGGTGGGCCATAGCCAGTGGGCGACAGGCATTGGACTGCTTTCCTTACCGCCTGACTTGACGCCAAATGAAGTCCCGCCATGAAACATGTACCTGCATATCAATCAATCAATCAGTCAATCAATCAATCAATACTTGCACAAATAAATAAATGAATACTTACAAGGCGACGGATGCATTCATGCTCAGAATCCTGTCCAGACCAGCCGCTACAGCTGCCGTGCTGACCGTGCTGTGTGGCTCCGCCCAGTGGTCCAACCAGCCCGTGTAATACTCCGAGTTCATCAGCGGTCCCCGTTCCTGATGCCGGCGTTGCACCGCGAACATCTTCTCGGGGTCTTCGGCTAGCACGTATTTTCGCGAGTGGTGGTGAAGAAAGAAACCACTTGTTACGTCAGAGGAGAGCTACCTGGGGCACTTCGGAACGAGGACGCGTCGGGAAGTACACGACACGCCACCATTCCGTCCATCCATCTTTATTTCTATGATTTCGTCGAAGTTGGCTGCTCACATCTTGAATTGACAGCTAAATAGCCTGTCCAACAAGAATAATCTGGGGTAAACCCGGGCGCTTCCCTAATTACCTCCTCAATTTTATAAAACCTTACGGTATTTTATGGCCGTAGACCGAGCCATCGAGCTACATTTTGAAATATAAGCAGACTGGGTTTTTCTCTCTTTCTGTTTTGGTGAGAGAGTGATTGATTGCTCGCTCTTGCTCTCTGGTCATTGAGATAACTGTAAAAGAACACACATATACAATCATTGTTGGAATTTAAATGATGTGAAGCTTGCTTGAGTAGGCGAGGAAGCAGCAGGAGCGATTACACGAGCGCAGCCTCGTCGCCTGCGTACTTGTTGGCTGCCTGATTCGTCACGAGTATGTAGGCTATGGTTGATTCTTGTCGATGAGAAGAACTTTGATGAGAAGTGTATGGGGGTACAAAGAAGTACGACATGCATCCAAATACACTTATGGCTTCATACCCCTACGGTGTCAAAGTAACGCATTCATTCTGGGAAATCGGCCAAGAGTGCACGGACCCAGTGGAACGTACCCAGCTTGACATTCTTAGGGCTGAACTTATCCTAAGTTAATTCTGGTGTCTTACGCACGAAAAGAACGAAATGATCCTGAGGTACACCGTAGTTGGGAATCATTTTGGACCACCTGGCGTTCTTTAACGAGCACCCAATGGAAGGTACGTGGGCGTTCGTACATTTTGGCCGGGATTTGATCCCGCGTCCTCGGGATTAGCGGAGCAACGCCAAAGCCACTACGCCACCACGGCGGGTACCGAAGTTGTCTATTCGGGTACATACCCGGTGACCCAATTTGCATATATATATATGTCCACAAATACTGGGTGTTTCACGAAATGCGTCCGGAATTTCTTCGAAATGGGAAAGGTGAGCCAATTCACTGACTTCCTCGACTATTTTTACGATATACAACGTCATAAATCTGCAAACGACTCAATGTAGTAATTAGACAAGTAATTGCGCAATAAGAACAAATTAAAATTTTAAGCAAGAGAGCCATGAAAGTCTTGAAAGCCTTAAAAGCCCGATGAAAGTCTTGAAGTGAGCCATCCGAGGAGCCCCGAACCGTTTCCATAAATGCAAGAAGTGAGAGCTGCCATATTTTGCAGCGTAATAAATTCCGGAAGATATCACACCGAAAAGCGAAATTGAGGTGCTATGCAGAAAGGACCGAGTTTGACAAAGTTCGGGATCTATGCGAGCTCTGCCGACGCCCTCACATGAATCAGCTAATGGTATTAATACATGAAATTCAACCCTCGGCACGCCTCCAGCTTCATTGGCTTATATAGATTCCCTATACGATATCTTTACTTGGGCGTTATACTTCAGGGGCGGCCGAAAAAGAAGCGACTCACGTGGTGAAATTGTCGGTGCGGTCTTACATTTGTTTATCGTTGTTTCCAGTGCATTAACTGTGCTAGTCAGGTGTAGAAGAGATGTTATCTTTAAGCGTATTCGACAGAAAGTCAAGGGTTGGCGTGAGAACGGGCCACGTCTGGACTGTTCCCATACGTCGGTTGGTTGACAGATGTCCTAAAGAGGAGGCATGGTCGTGACGAGCCCCAGAAAGGCGCGGAAAGCGGCTTTCACAGAATGTGTACATAGTCTGCGGGATAGTCACGGTATTGTGATATTGCGGTAATAACAAAAAAGAGGCGCTGGCGCGTAACATTGTCCAGTCTTCTGTGTTTGAAAGGAGGAAGCGGCGGGCGCAGGATGCGCTTGCGTTGACATGCGGGGCCTTATCTCGACATTCTATTGTCTGCTACTTTCACACGTTCCGCGCTATCTTCGTTCACCGACTGCCGTCGAGCAAACTGAGGCGAGTGACAAACTTCAGGCATCCTGACATAGCATCCTTGAACTGTCGAAGAGCGCAACTGGCACTTCCTTTGTAAACGCCCATGAGCAAGGTGATTGACTGTGCGCTAAAGGTGGGCGAGCACCACGCAAGCCTGCTTATAAAGGCGCAATCTCGATTGCTTCATGCACGGCCAGCGGTGGGGAGCACACATTCACGTCACTCATCGACGTCAACAAAGAGCGTGCCCGCTGCGCTGTTCAGCTGTTTAGTTTCACTTTTCCGTGTGAAATCGGCCAGAGGTCACTACACTGTAAAAAAATTTAGAGCCCTTCCCCTGACGAGGAGAAAATGGGGGGTAAGCGAAGCTTGTCGCAAGACGACGCTGTCGCAGGCGTTCCGCTTCGTTTGCCCTAAAATCAGGGTCGGCTTTTCTTCGTTGGCGTTTGGCCTCAGCATCGCGCTCCCGCAAATCGGGGTCCGCGGCTCTTCGTTGACGTTTCATCTGGCCTTCGGAAGTCCTCACGCTAGAATCGGACGACAAGCTTCGCTTACCCCCATTTTCTCGACAGGAGAAGGGCTGGTGACTTTGTCTCTTTGGATCCCACGTGGGACAAGGGTAGTTCAAGGCGCATTACAGGTCTCCGAGCCCACGGGGGTATGTGCCATTGAGCTTGGACCCTTTCTGCACTATCACCAGGATGGGCCCACTTTTCAGCGTGGCACCACCACCACGTTGGGGGAACACACCACGAAAAATTGCGACCAACTAGAGGCTAACCGCTTCGCTATAAAACATAAGGAGCGCTAGCTTTTTTGCACTTCTGAAAACGGCTCTAGGTATATACCGACACTACTGTGCTGAGCCTAGCTGGTGCTGGCCCATCCCCGTGCCACGTGGGCTCACACAGTGTGTAGACGCACGCCACGTAAGCAGACACGATTGCCCACTACATTTTTCACTGCTACATTATCATGGGACTAGAGAGCAAGTACGAATATCCATATCCATCATCCTCTCTATCCTCGCAGCCTGGCGATAGCAGCGCCGCGACAGCATAGTCAGCTTTCGCCGGCTACGCGGTCGTGGCGGCTTGCGAAGCTTCGACCATGACTGTACGTACAGGGTCGACCACATCTAAGGTGAACACCTCATTAGTATTCAAGCCTGTAAAACTATAGCGTTTATTCTACTTCACGAGCGAAATATTCGTTATACAATGTGTAATCATGATGTCAATAAACACAATAATGATTTTTCGAATTATGTACTGTACATTAGCTTCTATGATAACTTGAATACTAATGAGGTGTTCACCTTAGATGTGGTCGACCCTGTAAAACCACCGTCAGACTTAATCCGGACAATGAAGACACATACTATGTAGCGGTTTTAAGTTTAACAAACACGTGCTGTAAGGATCCAACGTCGAATGCTTTAGAAGGAAGATGCATTAAGCTAACCCGATGAAGGCACCCCAACCAGAAGATCTACAGCACATTCCTTAGGAGAAGCAAGGAGATGCCTAAGGCGTGTTGCGAAAAAGCATGACGGTGTCTGCACTTTGCATGCTCAATAAATGAAAATTTAGCAGGAGTTTAGAATGTACCGCGTTGCATTTAAAGTTTTTTTTTACGTACTTGGACCGAAATCAACGGTTGTGTAGACACCGTCGACCTTGCCGCACTTGAGGAAACTATCCGCGGCCCCGTCTGTGGTGTAAAGGATGACGTCATAGTGCAGGTAACGGCGTACTAAGTCTCGCAACCAGGCCATGTACTCGAAGTCACATGCCTTGTAGCTGCCGTACTCGTTCTCGATCTGCAAGAAGTCGCCGATGGCAAAAAAGAAAAAAAAAACAAAGAAAAAACACACTGGGGTAGTACACTGTAGCGGCCAATTTCTGTTTTCGTATTTTGATTTTATTCATTGGGCCGAGTGGCCGATCCTAAGTGCGGTGCACGCTCGCATTACCATGGTCGTTCCTAAAGCTTGTAATAATAGTGCCATAAATTTGCAACAGGCGTACATCCCAAGCATCGAAATGAACGCATGTCTCTCTATGTTTTTAGCGGACTGTAAAACTTATGTTCTATATGCTACCGCGGAACACCTCTAAGGCATCAAAACAATAATTTGGCGGCGTCCATGGGAAAATTTGGTTGAAGGGGGCCAATGCCGATTGGTGGCGAGCTGGTGGCGGTATACGGTGACCGCCATCAGTCAAGTTAAACTGGGGAGCGACACCTGCTTAATAAAATGGGCGGCAAACGTTAAGAATGCATGTTTACCGCACCGTAAAAATGATACTGACCTGCACAGCTACAATGGGTCCTCCGTTGACGTATAGAAGTGGCTGTAACAGTGGAAGCAGCTTAGAGAAGTACCTCTCGACGGGTTTGGTGTATTCTGTAATGAGTTTAACAAATAGTGACTATCCAGCTATGCTTCAGTGAAATCGGCGAGCATTCACTGAATGGTATTTTTACGCGAGACGGCTGCCCCGGCACGTGCATGGCGGCGTTTACCTGGGTCCATAGTCCGAAAACGAATGGAGGCATTTCTTGACAACAACCAGTACGGCAGTCCTCCCTGTAATGTAATCGTGAAATCACCTCAAAATGCCGAAAAACAAACCTTGGCATGCGAAATTTTAGGGAAAAGAAGGAAAAGCAAAGGAAATACCCCCAATTTGTCAGTTTTCTAACTTGGTATGATTATAATACCAACAGGAAGGGTAAACTTGCTTGATTTCAACTTTCTGCCTAAATTTAGCCAAGAAAGATCAACTTCTGCTTTCTACTTCCGCAAAGGGCATTTCCGCAAATCATTTTGTGTGGAAGCCATGGCCCAAACTAATTTTTTTTTTGCTTACGATCAGGATAAAGCATGCTTCATCTCAGCCTTCAACTGCTTTACAACCAAGAGTCCCAAGTGGTGGCAACATCTCCTCTCCGCTCAAGTGAACGTTTCAGTCTATTAACATTAAGGGAGAGCCTTTGACGGAGATAGCTTCACATATAAAAAAGCACGCAAGTCCAGCGCAGTGTTTGTAGAGAAAAAGAGAGGTAATAAGGGAAAGGGCATAGAAATGAATAAGGCCGAGGCTGGTTGGCTAACCTGCACTCAGGGAGGAGGTAATGGGACTGAAACATGAGTAGAACAAGAGGATTTCTCAGTATTCACGCACACACATGCAATGAAAGTTCAATGGGTTGGTTGGTCACAACCAGTTATGTAGGCTGCTGCATCTCAGGAAACGTAGCCGAACTTCTGTAGCTTTACACGTCGCAGACGCGCGACGCCACTGTTGAAGAATCGTCGCTCCTGTAGTAAGCCTGTCTTCTAATTGTCCAGAAGCTGCCCGAAGGGCAAGCCTCGGAGCTTCGTAGTACGGGTAGCCAAACAAGAGATACATTAAACTTTCTTCTACGCCACTTTCAGTTACAATTGGCTGCCATTGAAATTAGCAATTAAGAGGTGCTCCTAAGAGAAACGCTTATTCGCGGTATATATAAGGCAATAAATTTTGCCTGGTTTCGCTCTACGTGAAGCAATGTAGTGTTGAAATTTAAATGACGCGATGCTCGTTTCAGTTAGCGAGGTACCAACAGTAGCGGATGACACGTGCCAAACTTCGTCGTCTGTAAATGTTAGGTGTCTGTGTCACAAAGTTGAAGCCGTTGTATGATGCATATCGAAGAAAAAGTGCTGATGAGAGGTGTATGGCTGTTAAAACTCGCCACTTCAGCAACTGTAAAGTGTTCTGCGTGACACACGTCTGGCATGTTTGGGCGTGGCACATCATGCTTGACCGCCGATGTCAACGGCCACACCCTTGTATGGATTTCATTCTGTTCCGGGTCGCCAGGGAGAAAATACTTCAGGCCGCCGACAAGAGCATAATCTCTTCGAGTTGAGTGCTGCAGTGATGCGAAGTGGAACCCCTTCGCCCACGATGAGTGGCATGCTCTGCTGTCATCTGAGAGAATGCATCTCTCACCTCAAGGCAGAAACGCCCTCTCCCACAAAGAGAGGTGTCATACCGGCTTCTGAGAGAATGTAATTTTCAACTCGGGCCCACCTAGAGAAGCGCGTTATCGTCATCTGAGAGTATGCACACTCTCACGCTCTGCTAAGAACATAACGATTGTGTTTGGCATTAAAAATAAATGAAAATAAAAATAAAAAATCAATAAACTAAACCCTGCCTGCTGCACCTATGTATTGCAGGCTGCCAGATTGGAAAAATAAATAAGAAGTTCCGTAGTCAAATAATTTTGTACATTGTAAAAATAAGGATGGGGGGGAGTCTACCATAATCGGCGAAACCATGGCCAAGGGAATAGGTGGCTGCGGGATTTATTGAGAAATTATATATGAATTACAGGAATACCTAATATCAATTGATTATATCTTGATGTACACATTGTCTTCTTATCTCCTTTCTTTTGGATGCAGACTTATACGATGTCTATTCTGGCTCATGAGCTTTTCTTGACGTACACCCGTGAGCAAAAGTATACGGACCAGGGGGTGCGCGATAAAGCCGACTTTTTCCTCTGCCTTTGAACGCAACTTGAAATTGAGGACTGCAGTCCAAACTTGGCATTGGTAACTGTTCAGTGTGCTCGTCAATTCCAGTTTATGCTTGTTATTTACGAGGAAATTCAGTTTTTTTTCAGCAATTCTGTGGTCCGTATACTTTTGGTCACGGGTGTACAATGATTAAAGTTAATTTCTTTTGGTGGTGATGTCTCTGTTGTATTGCCCGTTCTCTTCTTGTTTCTGTCTTGTGTTGGCGATGCCTTCAGTCATGTTTTATGCTGTCTTCTTCGAGCAACATGCTCTGTTTTTCTTTTCTTCCCACTCTACCAGTTTCCACAGCGTGCAAAGGCCTTTACAATGATATACATGCCTTCGGATATATAACAGAAAATTTCAGAAGAATGATATAAAACATTAGCTTTTTCTCAGTGTGATTATATACAATTTTCTTTTTCTTTTTTGTTCCTTTTCTTCTTTTTTTCCCTTTTTCTTCCCTTTTTTTTTTGGGGGGGGGAGGTATTTTATTGAACATATCTAGTTTATTTATATATTTTTATGTCTTTTGCCTGGCTTTTGTGTATGTCATTCCTCATTTTTTCTTTTAAATATTTTATTTCTTTTTCAAGATTACTGACACATGATATACACAAGCATACATTCTCAATAACTGATATATCATGTTGCTAAAGCCTTTAAGAATCACAGAGATTGGAGAAGCTGATTGATTTGGTTTTTTTATATTGTGATCTCTGCTATGATCATAGAAATATTCACCCTGAATATAACAGGGCCCGGCGCCAAGCTCGGACCGGAGCAATCATAAAAGCCCTTGCTCGTGTACCTGGCGTTACATTTGTTCATGCAGCCCAATATTCCCATGGCACACGATTTGTGGCCGTCGCCACACGCGATGGAGTCCTACACCACGCCTCCAGCGTCACTACCCACACTGCCGAAACGGCTGAAGAAGTGGCCATCGCCCTGGCCTGTCACCCACCTGTCACACCATCCCACCTGTCACACCATCGTGTGTGACTCTCGCTCAGCCGTCACTAACTTCAGCAAAGGCCGTATTACTCCTCAAGCTCTTCGTATCCTCCGTCAGGCACCACACTCTAAAGAAAGCACGATCTCCCTGACATGGATCCCGGCCCACGCGGGCACTGTCCACCCACACCTCCCCAACCTCAACGAGGTCACCTACTCCACTGCGCGAGGACTAGTCAACTGCGCCGGAGACACTGGAGACGACTTGGACACCAGGGACAATCTGACTACTTATAACGATCTCGTTAAGGCATTTTACCTTAGTCGCCGAACCTTCCCCCCACCTCACCCCAAGTTCAGCCGGGCGCAGGCTACCACCCTGCGTCTTCTACAAACAAATACGTACCCTTCACCCGCCCGCCTCCACCTTATATTCCCTGAAGTTTACAATACCACCAACTGCCGGTGCTGTGGCACTCACCCGGCTACGCTTCCTCATATGCTGTGGGAGTGCCCAGCACAGTACACACACATTAACACCACGACCCTCTCGTCGAGGTTGCGTGAGGCTCTGCGGAGCTCCGCCCTCGACGACCAAACCTGGGCGACCCAGCACGCCCGTGAGGCGGCGGCGAGGCAAGCCCTCGACGTCCCCTCATGGGAGGCTTAGGCCCGGCCATCTTAAAGTGCTGGTTCCGAAATATGTTTATTCCTCCTCCTCTGCTAAGGACAATGGGTTCCCCGCCATGCGAACTACGGACCTTATGGGGTTCTCAAGCTATATAAGTGGCCTGCCGTGTGTGGCCAGGGTAGCGCGGCAAACATGCTGTCGCCTTACCATTCTTTCTGCTACGTTGTGCAGATTATGGCTCTTGTTTCCACGTGGCTGCCTCCCGGTGGGACAACTGTCGTCACAACTACGTCATCGACCTTGTTCATGGTGGATCCTGTCGACGGCAACTCTTTTGTATCGAAATGCACCGCTGCCAGCTTTCCTTGGGCTTCACGAGAGGGCATCATCATCGACGACAACGGCTTCTGCCACACATATAAAAGCCTGGAAATCCTCGTCTTCCTTCAGTGGCCAGGGTAGAGCGGCAAACATGCTGTCGCCTTACCATTCTTTCTGCTACGTTGTGCAGATTATGGCTCTTCTTTCCACGCTGCCTCCCGGTGAGACAGCTGTCTTCACAACTATGAAATCGACCTTGTTCATGGTGGATCCTGTCGACGGCAACTCTTTTGTATCGAAATGCACCGCTGCCAGCTTTCCTTGGGATTCACGAGAGGGCATCATCATCGACGACAACGGCTTCTGCCACACATATAAAAGCCTGGAAATCCTCGTGTTCCTTCAGTGGCCAGGGTAGAGCGGCAAACATGCTGTCGCCTTACCATTCTTTCTGCTACGTTGTGCAGATTACGGCTCTTCTTTCCACGTGGCTGCCTCCCGGTGGGACAACTGTCTTCACAACTACGAAATCGACCTTGTTCATGGTGGATCCTGTCGACGGCAACTCTTTTGTATCGAAATGCACCGCTGCCAGCTTTCCTTGGGATTCACGAGAGGGCATCACCATCGACGACAACGGCTTCTGCCACACATATAAAAGCCTGGAAATCCTCGTCTTCCTTCAGTGGCCAGGGTAGAACGGCAAACATGCTGTCGCCTTACCATTCTTTCTGCTACGTTGTGCAGATTATGGCTCTTCTTTCCACGTGGCTGCCTCCCGGTGGGACAACTGTCTTCACAACTACGTCATCGACCTTGTTCATGGTGGATCCTGTCGACGGCAATTCTTCTGTATCGAAATGCACCGCTGCCAGCTTTCCTTGGGATTCACGAGAGGGCATCATCATCGACGACAACGGCTTCTGCCACACATATAAAAGCCTGGAAATCCTCGTCTTCCTTCAGTGGCCAGGGTAGAGCGGCAAACATGCTGTCGCCTTACCATTCTTTCTGCTACGTTGTGCAGGTTAGTAGATACCCGCCTTTGCACGCTAGACGTTCTAGCAATCGTTATTTGCTGCTCTTCCCCGGCCCACTTGTTTTGTTTGACATTTCCAGCGAATGTGTATGTGTAGTCAAGTTACTTCTTTTGTCTGGGGACGTAGAATTGAACCCCGGTCCTCAGGACGACCAGAATAGCGACGTCCTGGTCGCAATTACTGCTCTTTCAGCTCAGTCGAATGCTCGTCATACTGAGCTGATCGATATGCTTACACTCGTTACAAATAACCAAGAGCAACTGGAGAAAAAGGTATCCGATTTGGCTACCCGTCTTGCTGCTGTTGAGTCCATTGTTCAGTCCTACGATGCATCCCAAGACGTTACAAATCTGCCGATTATTATAAACGACGGCGTCAACGGCCACGCTGCTGCTTTGAGCTCGCGTTTAGATGAGCTCGAGGACAGATCGCGTCGGGACGACCTTATTTTCTATGGTCTCGCAGACAACCCATCTGAAATATGTACACAATCTGAAGAGCAGATGCGCGATGTCGTTTCTAGAACTTTAAGCCTTAGTTTCCCCGACGACGGTATCTCCCGTGCTCATACGTTAGGCCATTACATTGCGAAACGACCACGACCCATTATTGTTAAATTCGCTTCGTCCAAACTAAGGGAAAGTATAATTTCTCAAGGCACCAAATTGAGTGACTCGAGCGTCTCGTTCGGTGAAGATTTTTGCATGGTTACGCGTCAGTCGCGTAAAAAGCTACTTGAATTTGGTAGGGCTAGCGACCAACAATTCACGCTCCGTTTCAACAAGCTGTATATTAACAGGAAGTGCTATGTTTACTGTCATACTGCGTGCGCCAAGTGCGTGAAATGGATCCTTCTGATGGCAGAACTGCAAACCGTACTAACATATCCACTGCCAGTCCTAGCAATTCCCGTGCGCCACAGTTATAGCCACCCAATGCTACTAGGGAAAAACCGGTCTCCGTCCTGTATTCGAACATACGCAGTGTATGCAATAAGCGCGATCAGCTGTCCGCAGTTATCGATACATGCGAAGCCGATATTGTAGTGCTAACCGAGACATGGCTTTCGAGTAAAATTACTGACCGCGAAATATTGGCATTTCATAGCAGCTACAAATTCTTTCGATGCGATCGTGAACCGCGCACTGGTGGCGGTGTACTGATAGCTGTCCGTAACGGGATTATCAGTAGCAACATAGCACTTCGTCGCCTCTTGAATTAGTATGCGCGCATATACGCGCAGGGCACAGGGACTTCATCTTTTGTTTGTGTTACCGGTCGCCCACTTCATCTAACGCATTTTGTTCAGACTTTCATGATGCACTCAGTAATCTAACCGTAAGATTTCCTTCGTATCCGTTATTGATCCTTGGCGACTTCAACTACCCTACTATTAATTGGTGTAATGATTTTTCCTCAGCAATCAATAGTTCGTCCGAGTGCTCATCTTTCATCAATATTTGTTTAGACTTCAACTTAACGCAGCTCGCCCTTAAACCGACTCGGTGCACAACACTTTCTGCGAACATTTTGGATTTAATCCTCACGACAGCACCACATCTTGTTTCCGCTATATCTTACTTGCCAGGTCTAAGTGATCATTGTATAATGCAGTTTGACTTACGTGCTTCTGTTCCATCTGTTAAATCGTCTAAACAAATTCGCGATTATAAAAATGCTGACTTTGATTCTATTAACCTGGCTTTAGAAATGTTTATCACTGACTATTTTCCGAACTTCCACTCAAGAACCGTTAAGAAAATTGGTGCCTATTTAAACAGGAAGTACTGTCACTCAATCAGCGCTTCATTCCAATTATACGTATCACTTCTAACTCGCATGCACCATGGTTCAATGCACGTCTTAAACGTCTGCTAAATAAAAAGAAGAGACTTTTTCGGCGCACCAAGAAAGCCGATAGTGCAGAGCATTGGCACGCCTATGTCACTGCTGACTACGAATAAAAGCAAGCTATCGCACTTTCTAAGAGCGAATTTTATCAAGTTACTCTGCCTTCAATTCTTTTTGATAACCCGCATAAATTATGGAATATAGTCAGTGACAAGAAGTCATCTTCGATTGAATGGTGTGATGAAAATAGTGTTTCTATACACCCCCCCCCCCCCCCCCCCATGACTGCTGCGAATCATTAAACAATGTATTCATGTCATTTTAGGGGCGAAGCTCCTTAGGATGTGGGTCGTTTCCTCCTCTGTAGTAGTAGTAGTAGTAGTAGTAGTAGTAGTAGTAGCAGTAGCAGTAGTAGTAGTAGTAGTAGTAGTAGTAGTAGTAGTAGTAGTAGTAGTATGTAGCCACCTCTAGTTTATGAATTGCTCAATAGATGGCGTTGTATGTCCGTAGCCACCTGTAGTTTTATGAAGTGTTTACTAGATGGCGTTCCGGTTCCGGTTCCACTTCGGGTTCCACTTCCGGTTTCGGTTCCACTTTGCGCGCGTTCGGTGCGAACGCGGGCAAAACGCCGACGGCGTCGACAACAGTTCTGCGCGTTGCTGGTGCTCCTGCATGTCCAAGTTTATACAGCTAATAAAACTACCTTGAGTCGACCCCATGGCTGCTTCGCATACTACTCAGGGTTCCCCTACGGGAAGATGGTGTAATTTTCTCTCTCGTTCCCGACGCGCGCTCTCTTTATCTCTCGTCCGTAGCTGTGGTTTACCCTAATGATCCCCCGGTGCTTCGCCACTCATCATCATTCACTTCGTGGATATGCTGTGATTTTTTTTCTGCTACATCGCCCCATGTTTATCCTGACATCTCGTTTGCTGATTACATTCCCATGAACCCTGTCTCTTTTGATGCTGTTGGCTATTGCTAGTTTGATTACAAAGCTAAAAATATCTTCTTGTGCAGGAATTGATCATATCAATTCCAAATTTCTTAAGAACACGGTGACGTATTCTTCGTTAATACTATCGCACATTTTTGCTCAGTCACTATAATCATCCACCTTGCCCAATGATTGGAAAGGAGGGAAGGTGGTTCCACTGCACAAATCAGGTCCCACTGATTCTCCATGCAATTATAGGCCCATATCATTAACCAGCGCACCCTGTAAGCTCATGGAGCATGTCATTTACTCGCATCTTATCGCTTTTCTGGAAGCAAACTCATTTTTTACAGTCAGCATGGTTTTAGAAAATATTTTTCATGTGGCACCCAGCTCTTCGTTTTTACTAATGATTTATTTAGTGCTGTGGACAAGGGACTAACAATAGATTGTATATTCTTGGACTTAGCGAAGGCTTTCGACTCAATGTCTCACAAATTGCTTTTCCATAAGTTGCGTAATCTTAATCTCGATACTCATATCTTGCGCTGGATTGAATGTTTCCGTTCTAATCGCTTCCAATATGTATCTGCTAACGGTCATGACTCTTCCATTGCTTTTGTGCAGTCTGGAGTACCTCAGGGGTCTGTTCTGGGTCCACTACTCTTTGTAATATTTATTAACGACCTTCCCATGTTTGTTACTTCTTCTATAAAACTTTTCGACGATGACTGCGTAGTTTACCGCGTCACCACCAACGCCTCTGATCATGCTGTCCTGCAATCTGACCTCACAGCCATATCTTCTTGGTGTTCCGATTCTTTAATGACCCTTAATATGCGTTAAAAGCATGCGTGTCTCACGGACTTCCTCTTGCCCTGTTTCTTTGTACTATACCCTCAATAACACACCATTAGCCTCCGTAGAAAGTTACAAATATCTCGTATACATATCACTAGTATCTCTCATAGAACGTGCATCTTCAATACATATTTAATAACGCTAACCGCATGCTCGGTTTCATACGTCGTAATTTTTCCAGTGCGACTGTTCAGGTTAAATCACAACTTTATAAAACATTAGTACGTCCCAAGCTCGAATATGCCTGCTCCATCTGGGACCCTGGTCAAGCTACCCTAACAACTCTTCCAGAATCACTTCAGAACAGGGCCGCCCGTTTCATCTTATCCAATTATGCGCGCCACGCAAGCGTATCATCAATGAAACTGACGCTTGGTTTGCCAGACCTCGCAGTACGACGTAAGTGTATGCGCTTGTGCCTCTTTCATAAAATCTACTACACTAATCCGGTTCTTAAAGATGAGTTGTTCCTTCACCCATCCTATATCTCGCCTCGCATTGATCACCAAATGAAGGTGGGGATACCACGATGCAAACCCAACTATTACTTTTACTCATTTATACCACGCACTGCCGACGACTGGAACCACCTTCCCGCCTCCATCGCTGCTATCTGTGACACCATTATTGTCAAAAAGGTTGCCAATGACTTCATATGTACTCACCACTCCTCTCTGTAATGCCCTCGGGCCTTGAGAGTATATCAATAAATAAATAAATAAATAAACAAACAAATAAATAAATAAATAAATAAATAAATAAATAAATTAATAAATAAATAAATAAACATTGATCTCATCTCTCCATCAGTAAATAAGTCGATTATTTGTTAAGTTTCTGCCACAGCCGCGTCTTCGTACCGGCCCGGCCGCCATGTCTCCTGTCAACCATGGCCAGTCACCCTAGGCCACTTGCCACATCGTAACGTCGGACCGAAAGAGCAAGGTTCGAGAATCCGATGTCGTGACATTGGTGACAGCGGTTGGATCTGCCACACTTTGTCCTAACATCAGCCATAACCTTTAGAGGAACCCGCCGACGACGCTTGACGCTATGCTGCCGAACGTCAACGACGAAGACATACTAAGAGGGAAAGTCTGATAGATGAATTTAATACGTCCGAAAATCTTGAAACCTCTTTGAGAAGCATCCGGGGAATGCCGCAACCTCTACGCAATCCATGTGTCGTATAAGGTTGTCGATATGCTTTTACAGCGAAGCTTTATATGGCTACTGCGGCAAATTTTATACGTCCGTGCCTGTACACCGTCGCTACACCGCCGCGTCGACAAATATTTTCGTCTCCAGAGCTAGCATAATTTTGAGTTTCCGCGTAACAAAATTACGTTGATTCGTATGTTCAAATTACTCATGCGATATTATGTCTGGACGTTGTGTGTAAGTTGTACTTTAGAAATCTTGTGACGCCATTTACTTTGAGAAATTGAATTATTTAAATAATGCATTGCGCCAGGCGGAGGGTCTACTAGAATGAGGATATATGCTGCACTCCGGCACACCCGCGTGCGTGCGTGACGAACGTGTGCACACGACGTATCTGTCCTTGATGAGTGGGTGCTCTGTCCGTTGCATCGGTCGCGCAAAGGGTGCTGCGACCGTTTTCGACATCAAGGCAAGACTGTAAAAAAAATTACACCACCTTCCCGTAGGGGAACCCTGAGTAGTATGCGAAGCAGCCATGGGGTCGACTCAAGTTCACACTAGTTTTCAGATCGGCCTGTCGCCGCTGCCGTTTCGTGGCAGCGGCTCGAGCCCTCTTCTCCGCGGCGCTGTCCACGGCGCTGACACTGGCGTTGACGCTGGCGCTGTCCGTGGCACTCATCGCGGCGTTGCGGGAGGAGAATGAGAGGACAAAGCGCATGATGATGAGTGGGCGAAGCACCGGGGGATCACTCGGGCGAAACGCCGGAAGCGTTCTCCGGAAGCTGGCTTCCGCAACCGGAAGTGGAAGCGGAACCGGAACCGGAAACGGAAGCGGAAGCCGGCTTCCGGTTCCGGAATGCGGAAGATGCGCATGCGCAGTAGGGGTGTGGACGCCGCACGGCGGAGGGAGAGAGTGACATAGCTCCGACCATAAGCTGTTTCGCATCTAAAAATTGCAGCGACGTTCACTGCGTGAACGCGGGTTACGCACAACCGTATGAACGCCGTGAACGTGCACCGCGGCGTCTAAGCACCAGTGGAACGGGCCGGACGTTCACTGCGTGAACGCGGGTTACGCACAACCGTATGAACGCCGTGAACGTGCACCGCGGCGTCTAAGCACCAGTGGAACGGGCGCGAACGAGGTCGTGGAGGCTACATTGATCTCGATGGCGTGACGCCTTGTGGTTGGGGCGCTTGTGTAACGTCGGCAACAGCTTCGCGGTACATCCACTTTCAGAGGATGGAACGGATGCGGAAATGCTTCCTCCGAAGGCACTTCGATAAAAAGTGACATCTTTGAAGGTTCTGCTCTTCATCTCATTCGTTACAATGTTGCTTGCATGAGGCATTATTTATTTAAAATGTATTTTGTCCGATGGACTATTGTGTCCCACCAGCGCGGTTCACGAGTACTTGGACCACTTAATTAGCATTTGCAGAGCTTCTGTACTTCACGGGCTGGTTTGAGCAGTGCTCTAAAAAATGCGATAAGCGATGCGACACAGAACTTGCCCTGCGAGACGTTTATGGATCGTGGCAGTGTCCCGCCTTTGAGCTGCTCCCAAATAAGACACTCATAGCATTCCTGTGGGATAGACGCCTCCATGGTACTCTGTAAATGACTTTTGTGTATAGTATGTGGACTTAGCGTTGTAGTGGGTGCATGCGCGTTTTGATAGCGAAGCTTTTCTTTGCGAACCTCGCCGGGTTTTGTGGCTTTGGGTGCTGCGCCCCTGTTCTCTTGCCAGATAGGTAACCCATCACACCCATCACAGCGGAGGACGCGCGGGGCGTCACCGCCACTTGTTTACTTGTACCACCATCAGATGGCACTAAACTACACGCATCCGCCAAGGCAGATCGATATGAATAGAGATAAAGATTGAGATGGATAGAGATAGAGATGAAAAATATTACAGAGATGGGTGCATAAAATGCTTGAATTAAATGTATGCATGTACAGCATACCTGATAGAGAGGGAGACATAAACGGGAAGGGAAAGGCAGAGAGGTTAACAGGACAAGATTATGGTTTGCTACCCCGAGGCGTGCGCGTGTCCAAAACTCATTAGGCAGGCGAAGTCCCAGTTTGACCTGCCGAGGACGCGAGCGCCAGCTGGGTGGTGTTTTAGCAAGTAACCTACCCGGGTGCGCCGCTCTTTTACGGTAGAAATGCTAGAAAGGGGTCTGTGTTTGAGTATCCTCGTAACAGAATTATGTTTTCTCGTACATTCAAATTACAATCCGACGCTATCATGTTTGCAGCTAGGTTGTGGTTAAGCCGTACTTAACGATTTTCTGACGGATATTACTTTGAGAAATTTATTTTTTGTTCACTGACGTCTTGCGCCACACGGAGGGACTGCGTGGTCGGGGTGTTTCGGAATGATTTTCATGGCCGGGCAACACCCCCGACGCCTACGCCGACACCTCATTTTCTGCGACACGGGGCCCTTAATGTTATCGCGTTAAAAGAAAGAACGAGAAAACACTATGACGCCCGCGATCTTCTTCTCCAACCATGGCACCACCGCCCGAAGGCGCTCGCCTTCGTGCATCCGAGGCAGCTGCGGCAGCATCGCAGTAACCTGTCTACAATCCCCGAATGAAGCCTTCCATGTCATTTTGTGCGGAGATTCAATAAACGCATCCGGTGTTTCGACTCTTTATGCACTCACAAAGTTTCGCTGTATGTAGATTCCAACTCGTTGGATCTGCTGCATTCTCAAGCGATTTCTTTACACCCGATGACAACTTTCTATGGCAGCACAGCCAAGACTACGGAGCCGAAGCACAATTTTCTTACTACGCACCTGCATGTAGTCCGAAATTCTAAAGATCTGCTGACTTTGTAGCGTAATCGAACACTTCCTACACTACTGTCCTTTATTTTCTTTATAAGAATGTATTGTTTGTAATATATAAAAATCTTACTACGTAAACGGTTCTCGTTTCTTTCTGTTTCTCTTTTCTGGCTTTCTGGTATGCACATCAGGTTTTCCTTCTGTAAACGAAACAGTGTAACTGAGTCGCAGCAAGCATGATCGACTGTTTATCAGCGCATCTGAATTCATCTATCAGGTGCAAGTCAATACAGGGGTGTGTTGCTGAATGTTTTGTTGGCTGTATACGATTACCGGGGATAGTACTGTGCCATACTGTCCACAGCATTCCGTCCACTTTGCCAAAACTGCAGGAATGCTGCTGCCTGAAGACGTCACCGCGTCTCCTGCCCCCCACTTAAAATCTAACAAAACTCATTGTACCCCGTGGGTTCATATCTATGCGTCGGTTTATATCTCACCTGCGGATACTTGTTCTGTCGCCCACCTCCATTTTCATTTATTTATCATTTCTACGTTTCGAACGAAATTTGTAATTTACCCCATGCTTTTCTTGGTGTCCTTGTCTGTTGACTTCATGTGATTGTGACAACAAAAATATGAGGCCCCTCTGTTCTTCTTCTCGTTCAAAGACATACAAAGTGTCTACTTCCATAGATATAATGTCACTATCGGTGAAGAAGATTATAAAGCCTTGATAGCTGATCGCTATAATGACGCGGTATCCAATGGCACATGCAACTTTTCTGTGCTCAGAGGACAATTATCAATTGTCATCAATGCTGCCTTCAAAGCACATCTTTTCTGTTCGAACTTAGGACAGCTTAACAGAACTTGCTTACGTTCTCCCTTATATGGCCACACATGCAACAACGCATAGCCGACCTACGTATAATACATGAAAGCTACCTGTATATGCCACTTCTAACCTGGTATGATGAATAACAGAGGCTATGTTATGGCCAGCTCCAGAAGAGAGAGGAAGCTGTAGATGGGGGTCAGCTCTATGCAGAATACTGCTCATAGAATTTGATTCAAATCGGTAAGCTTCGGCTATAAACAAACCTAATTGTTTTGTTCTAATGTTAGCATCCGCTCTCTTGTAGTGAGTTAGGATGACAGGAGCCGAATGATGTGCTGGTCTAGCCATTTTGTCGGCTTCAGTGTTTCCTACTATACCGACATGTCCACGAATCCATTGCAACTTCGTTTGATGGCCTGAGGATGCAGCTTCAGCTATTTAAAAAACATGTAACAAAGAATTGTTGCGTTTGGATCTCGGGGCAAAAGCTCCGCGAGCATGGAAGAGCCGTCTTTGGGTCGGTGAGAATAGACATCGCACCAGTTCTCTCCTGTGCTTCAACGAATTCAGTGGCCAATAGTATTACAGAGAGCTCTGCTACCATACAGCTAAGCTCTATTATATACGAAGACTACGTACAAAACCGTTTGACTCAAACAGGCTCAGAGCAAATACCGAAAAAAACCAGGGCTCACGGAACGGTGGCTTCGAACACGTGTGCTTTCCACTCGGGATTGCGAAACTCGGACTCGTACAGCAAATGAGCACGAAATCTGTTTCCTGCACCACACCTGTGAAAATCCGTTTGATTGCAGCAGGCTCAGAGCAAATACCGAAGGAAAAGCTTGTCAGGGTTCACGGAAAGGTGGCTTCGAACAAGTGTGCTTTCCCACGAGATTGCGAATGTCGAACTCGTACAGCTAAGGATTACTGAAAGGGAAGAATGAGACATCCACCGATGAGTGCGGGTGGATGTCTCATTCTGCCTTTTAAAAACTTCTCTCCACCTAGCGGGTTTCCGCTCAACTATTACGTCAGCTAAGGATTACGAAATCTATTCTCTGCACCCCATACGTTCCCTCCAATCCGTGTCAATGCTGGCTTCAGGAAATTGGCACCGTGCTTAGATTGAAGATGGCGTTCTACAGCAGATTGATATGTTGGTCTGTTTGTGAAGCTACTAAGACAGCGTTACAGGCAATTGTTGTTCGAGAACAAATATAACCTGGAGTCCTAACATGAGATCAAATGGCTTGGGGCGAAGCTCGGGTATTCTTTCTAGACTATTGAAGACATCTGCACTTGACACCGATTTAGCTGCTTATTCGTCAAGCGTAATTACACTAATGGTCACGCACAGAAGCTAAGTAACATACTCTTTTTTATTATTTTTACGGCGTACGTACAATCGGAACAGAATGAGTTTCAAGGTACAGTGTGTTCAAGTGCTTATCATATGGTTTTACATCTAGCAGTCGATCAAAAGAGGAAACAAGTTCAAGCAAAGTGGGTATAACTATGGAAAGGTTAAAAAGAAATGTTAAAGAGCAAACACGTTTTAAGAAATGCAAAGGCGGAACGCAATCACACTGGGCCCCGAGCACTCACCAAATCCCTTTCAGCACAGATGTACGGGCCAATCCTGAGCAGAACCAGGAAGTCGTGGCTCTGGGCGAGGTTCAGGAAGTGCATGAGGTCTTGAGGGCCCTCGAAGTCGTAGCGGCCTTCCTCGGGTTCGTGGCTGCTCCACTCTACGTACCTGCGCATCGCGATAGGTGCGCAGTAAGTACACTGTACAGCAGCTCTGAATTTAGACACAGACCAACCGACCGACCGACCGACCGACCGACCGACATATTCTCACTGACTGACTGAGTGACTTATTATGAACGGGTGGTCGGATAAGTACACACTCTCAGAAACATTCTTTCGCAAGACAGTTCATCCCGAGCGATTCAACGCAAAAGGTGAGCAATAAACGGGGATGCTTTTAACAAGGCTTCCTGCAGTTGGTCTACGGCCTAGACCAGGGGAAAGTTAGAAGGAATAGAAATAAAAAACACTGCAGACTTGTGGGACCTTGCTAGAATCACAACCCAATTTCCAGCGAAGCAATTTCTTTCGAGCAGTTGCAATGAAAATTTCAGTTGCCTGTAACTAAATCACACACTCCAAAACATTGCCTCTGTGTGTCTGGTCAGTTTAATACAGACTCAAATAACTTCGTTCATACATTTGAAATAGAGATCCGCGAACTGTTCCTAAGTTTGTTCTTTATGATGTGAAGTAGAGCACTGCACGGGCTCGGGCTTACCCGAAAGCCCGGGCCCGGCCCGGCCACGGGCCGGGCCGGGCCGGGTGGAAGAGTTTTTTCACGGGCTTGGCCGGGCTCGGGCATCGCGTGTGCTTTTTGACCCGGGCCCGGGTTGGGCTCGGGTTTTTTGACGCGGGCCCGGGCCGAGCTCGGGCTTTCTGCGAGTTATTCTCGGGCTTCTCAACTCTGAAAAACATGTATTTTTTGATCTCGGGCCAGGTTCGGGCCGGGTTCGAGTCGGGCTCGGGCCGGGCTCGGGCTTAAGGTAAACGGGTGGCGGGCCGGGCCGGGCGGGTAACGTAGATTATTTCCGGTCCCGGGCCGGGCCCGGGTCTCGCCATAAAGTTTTGATCGGGCTCGGGCGGGCCGCCCAATGTAAAAACGGACCCGGGCCAGCCCCGGGCCGCAAAAATCGGCCCGTGCAGTGCTCTAATGTGAAGTCATGCCATAGTTGCGTGCTCAATCTTGAGTTGCTCTTTAAAGTCAATCAAGTACCCTGTGAAGAGCTTGACTACGCAACATATCGCACAAGGCGTCATTACCAGCAACAATTTCTACTTTGCCTGCACATGACTCATAATGTGCCCCTTATTTTCGCCAAATGTAACTTGTGTGTGACGTACAGTTTCATCAGGACACTGAGAAACATAACGTACAGTCGCGAGCGAAAGTTTGAAGACGACGGCATCAGCGAAAACTTTAAGTATATTCAAGCGCAGCTCCGAAGCCTCGAATTGGCTTAAGTCGTTGTATTTGTTAACAGGCGCACGTGGGCATGCGCTCTTGATTCTAGCCGCAATTCCCAGGCTGCGAAGAAAAAAAAATAAAATCGTGGCACCTTTGGTCCACAAACTTTTGCTTGCGACTGTACAATAATGACATATTGCATTAGAGCATATATTAAAGCAGGTTTTCATAAAAGTTCCGCTTATTGCGTGGGGATTACGTAGAGATCTTACTTCGCACGTTAATTTGCCACAGTTCTCATCAGATGTCTGCTGAATTTGATCTTGTTGGCGTTTTTCTTATCTCAGGGCAGTGGGCTGAATTTCCCGCCGCTCGTGAAACACAATCATTACGAGCCGAAGAACTTGCATAAAATAGTCGTATATTATTGTATATGTCACGTTTAACAAACAAAATTTGCATTTTGCGTACGCGTGACCCATTATCTGGTCCTTATCTTCAGCGAACATAAACAAGGTGTCTTATTTAGTTCGCTGAAGACACCAGGCAAACGTTGTTTAACGCTTAGAAATAGTGAGAGAAGTACGGTTATTTGTGAAATAATTTGTGAAGCTCGTAATAAAGCCAGAAACAATTCTATTTCACAACGCATTGCACTAAAGATAACCCCCATTTCTACTAAACATAAAGTGCGTGTAGCTCAGAGTTCTCTCGGGACATTGGGAAACACATCTGATAACGGCAGCGTGACAGTTGCAAACACTTGCTTAAGAAATTTCTGACAAAAGCTGTATTTGATGCACACGTATTTCACTTAGCATACTGATTTTCCATGGAGCTTTTCCTATTTTCGCCTAGCTTCAACTTGGTGGGGTACGTTTTTTATGTCAGGGCAGAGGGCTAAGTTTTGCACCGCTCGTCAAACACACTCCTAATGCTCCGAAACACTTCCATACGTAATTTATTGCAAATTCCGCAACAAGGGCACCTATTTCGAACTTTGCGTACACATTATCCCTAACCTGTCCCTTATTTTCATGAACTATGAACAAGATGCTTTGTCTATTTCCCAGGGAACGACGGAGAAACCAACTAGGAACCCGGTATGACACATGAAAGTACCGGGGAAAAGCGAGGGTTCAGTCATTCTAAGCAACGCTTTGATTTAAACCAGGAATGCCAATGTTAGGTCACAGAAGACAATTAACATTGCCATTATTTTCGCTTGATTTGATGTTTGTGTGCTGCGCAGTTGTTTTAGTAATTAGGAACATATTTTGAACAACGGCAGTATGATACATGGTATGCTTGAATGAGTGGTATGCTGAGTGGTATACATGGTATGCTTGAATGAGTAACTTTCTACAGAGGTTGTATTGAAGCTACAGAGATGAAACATTTATCGTTTGTCACGCGCAACATGCTTCCTACTTTAACTAAATATAATTCGCCATGCCTTTCATAGTTTACCGAGCTAATCTGGGAACAGCAACGGCACGTTGTCTATAAAACGCATAAAAATTAGGGGAAGGTGAATTTACAGTTAAGTGAATATTTTCAGAGCTTTTAATTACCCTAGACACTTGAAAGTTCCGACACATGTCATCCATAAAGTGATCCCTATTTACTTTAAATATAAAATTTCTGACATTTATGGTCGTCCCACGGAACAGCAAAAAGGTTTTAGGCGTTTCATATAACGCTCTTAAATGGGCCAAGGAGGAGGGTTTAAAGATTGTTATTTCTCCCATAATTCACACAGACATTTCAAAATTAGTCTGCATATTGTCCCTTACAATCCCCGCACTTACTCATAATATTGAGTTTCTGAGTGTTTTAGTTGTTTCATAAAACTGTGAAAATTGGCACATTACGTTTTGAGCTGTTTTAGTCTAACAGCTTCGCTATAAATTGAAGTTTGAAATAACGCCTTCGGGAAAACACTAACTTTTTTTCAGGGACATGCGGGAACCAGCGACTACAAAAAGTAAATTTCTGCTTACGTTTGTATCGCGTTGAGCCCCGCGGCTTTCATGGTGGTTAGCCGATCATCCCACTGCTGGGGTAGGGTGCGGAAGTAGTGGATGCCGCCCGCAACGATCTGTATTGGCTGGCCATCCTTGAGAAACCTGTTGTTCTCGTAGTCGATCACGAACGACCTAGGTGTCTTCATACACCACAAAAAAAAAGAGCAAGCGTTATATTGAACACGATGTGACACAGGCCTTTCAAAACCTGTAGATGAACTGCTCTATTCTGCAGGATACTGAATCATATACCTGATTAATCTCCAAATGACTGAGAACAAGACTAATCAAACGCTGAACGACCGCCTGTAGCCTAGAAGCTCTTTTATGAGCAGATTACTTGCATTTTAGATACACGATCCATCCGTCAAAACCCGCCGTGGTTGCTTAGTGGCTATGGTGTTGGGATGCACGAGGTTGCGGGATTGAATCCCGACCACGGCGGCCGCATTTCGATGGGGGAGAAATGCCGGAACGCCCGTATGCTGTAATTTTGGTGTATGTTAAAGACCACTAGGTGGTCGAAATTTTTGGAACACCCGTGTACTTAGATTTAGGTGTACGTTAAAGAACCCCAAGAGGTCAAAATTGTTCCGGAGCCCCCCACTACGGCTTCCCTCATAATGAGTTTTTAACCCCATAACCCCATAATTTAATTTTTTTTCACTTTAATCCATCGGTCAAATTAACCCGCTTGTCTGGTATTGCATTGTTATTTGTGTTTGCTTCTCTATACTTAATGTTATGTTCTGCACACGCGTGACCGATTTATTCTTGCTCCTGGTTAATTAAATCAAAGAAGGGTGTCATCGTGATACAGCTGTTTTGAGCATCGTTATTTTGAAAGAAAGACCACTGGCTTGACGCTGGCACAAGCGTTATTTTTTTGTCGATGGCACACTACAACGACAATGGCCCACGGCAACGATCCACACGACGTCGCTTATGTAACATCAAAGTCCGTGTAACAACGTGTAACCGGCGTTTTACTGTAGACAAACTTAATGATTTTTACACAAAGTCCTCCACGACTTAAGCCCGTTTCACATGGTGCGATTTTGTCTGCGAATTCGTACGTGCGAATTCGCAGCTGCGGAAAATAGGCCGCCGGCCCCTTCGTGCGTGCGTTTTTTCGATATTCGGCGTGCTGAACTTGTCTGCGAAAAACGCAGATGCGGTGGTAGCCACCGTAGCGGTGGAAACAGGCGACCAATAGGAGGCGGCTCGCTCATACGTCATCGCCAGTCAGAATCCTTAACCAGTATATGCGAAAAACGCAGATGCCGCATATATATATGCGGCAGCTGCGTTAATATCGTGTACTTCTACACACACACACACACACACACACACACACACACACACGCACACACACACATATATATATATATATATATATATATATATATATATATGTGTGTGTGTGTGTGTGTGTGTGTGTGTGCGTGTGTGTGTGTGTGTGTGTGTGAAACGGGATGGCGAATTTCGCATCTGCGGAATACGCATCTGCGAAAAACGCACTACAAAATCGCACCACGTGCAACGGGCTTTAAGGTGAGTAATGATTATAATTGCACAGCACAAGCTTCGCACTATAGTTATGACAGTGTCGTCTAGTGTACTCACGTTTCCAAGGGCGGCAGGGCGAGCCAATAACACCAGCGCAAGGAGACAAAGCAGGACCTGGGCGTTCATCATCGAGCGATGCAAGCGTTCTGCGCAGCCGAGCCGGCGAGCTTGCCTTCTTCGACAGAAGGCGGGAACACAAGTCTGTAGCGTGCCTCTCATGTCTTATCAATGGCTGGTCTGTTTTCTTGATGTGCTCATGGCAGCCGTTTACCCTCACTCTCTGCTTCAGAAGACGATTCTCCGAACGTGTCCGCGCACTTGCTTTATCTGCGATTCCCTTTCCTCACTGCAAGTCGCTGTGAATGTATGGTTGATCCGGTTCTCCGAGTCAGATCCTAGAGACAGAAATTCAACAAGTGCAGCCTCTCGGCGAAAACTTCCTGCTGCACTCAGCGAAAACGTCAGCCGATATCTGCCGCGAGCATCGAAAAAAAAAAGTTGAAATGAAATTACCAGACATCGTTTTACTTTTTTATTATTTCCCGCTAAAACTAAAAAGTTTCTCGTGTAAATGAACTTATACTTAGAGACCTATTTTTCCTGCGTAACCCAGCGACAGGCCAATGACACGCCAGATGCGCCAGATGTATGCGGCATCAGTCAGACACGCCACCGAAGTGAGCGAGGCCGGCTGCGCCTGTGAGCGTTCGCCTGTTCGGCGACCCGTCTGTCTTTGTCTTTTTTTTTTTTTTGATGTAGCCTACTTTGTTGGGCTCCCGGCGTATTCGTGCGTTCCTCCTGCATTTCGACACGGCACCACTACACTATTGTACTTGGGCAACGTAAGAAATTTCAACGCGATAGCGTTAAGGGCCCCGCATCGCAGATTTTCCGGCGTCGGTGTCGACGTTCAGTGACCGCGGCAAAGAAAATCATCCCGAACCACCCCGTCCGCGCAGGCCCTCCGCGTGGCGCAGAGGCGCTGGGAAACTAATTGAATTTCTGAAAGTAAAATGCGTCAGAAAAATGGTAAAGTACCACTTAACCACAACCTACAGGTATGATAGCGTCGGATTGTAATTTGAATATACGAGAAAACATAATTCTGTTACGAGGAAAGTCAAACTCAAACACCCCTTCTCCAGCATTTCTACCAATCATACAGCGGTGCACCCTGGTATGTTACTTGCAGAAACACCCTCCAGATGACGCTCGCCTCCTCGGCAGCGTAGGGAGCCTACATGCAACCTCTGTAAGGGTACTTGCCGCCGCCAGCTAAATTGGCGGGTAAAATTTTCCGCCAAATATAGCATGTGGGAATCAAAATGGCGAAAATACCAGCCGACAGACCACGTTTCCCGCAACCGTTGGTGCCGTGAAACTAATTCAGTTTTTAAAATAAACTTTGGCCTCAGCAGCGAGAGACCAATAGCGTGTCTGAGAGCAGTGCATGGCACGTCTACGTTTTAGTTAAACAGGCGTGTAAGCAGAGTTTTTATTACAGCGCACTTCGAAAAACGCCGTTTATATAGTGTGTACAAGTGGAAGGCAATGACAATGTTCAATACAGTTCACATTCTTGGCATGAGAAAATACCACCACGAGCACGCCACCGTGCCTTATAACTTGTTGCTTTGTATGCTGTGGAAAAAAAAAATAAGTTTGATGTGTTAAAATAAAATGAAAAGGCAACTAGTATATTAAAGATGTATGCAGGTTTCGTGTGCGCATTGGTGCAAAACTAAATTGAAGAAATTTAATAGATCGCGTGCCAAAATGGGTACATCAGAGCGTGACAAAAAGAAAGCAGGAAAGCGCCGCGACTTCTAGCGAAATTGGGAGTTAAAATGGCTACTCACCAAATTCGGCGGTAAATAGCGCTCAAAATTTTGGAGTTGTCACCACCCTAAAAACAGTGCTTGCATGTAGGCTCCCTACGGAAGCGGCGCGCCGAGGTTAAGGTGACCAAAAAAGAAAGCTGCGGTTGCCGGAAAGCCTGACAGTCACGGATCTTTGAATGCGATCGCTTTCCACTCTTAAAAGGCGAAGCTTAAGCGTCCTCCAATTTTTTTTTCTTTGACAGTCTGTGACGTATTTTAAGAATTTAGGCTTATGGCACGGAGCTGTGAGTTGTGACACAGTTAGTTAAAAACAGATGGGCCGTCCTGGCGCAGGTAATTTGAGTTATTTAATCGTACTGGGACATATTTGCGACCCTTTCCATGAGCCAAGTTCTATGAGCCAGTTTCTATAAGACAAGTTCGTGGCGCTTTCTCAGGATTACAACGTTATTGTAATTGTTTCGTTACTTTTTGAGATACTTTGAGCCACGCTTGCCGCACCTGGCGTTGTGACCATGTTAGCGAAAAGCAGCTTAGCCGTGGTGACAAAGTTAGTTTGGCGTGTACTGAATCTTAGTGGCACAAGTTTGTGACGCTTTTTATGGCCCCGCAACACCATATACCTTCTTTCGGTACTCACGCTTGTCGAAAACGCGACGAGCGATTCCCAAGAGTGATAACAACGGAGTGTTGCTTGCGCCGGCCGAATCAGCCAAAGATAATGCCGTGGAGCTCAAATACCAGAAACTTGTAACTCGAAAATTCCGTCTTCTGAACGACCGGAAACAGGCTTTGCACCCATGCATTCCCCTTGAGTGCGATTAGAAGGCATTCTACGAACGTCAAGCATGGTCTGGCACTAGAGCCTGTGTTGTGGCCACCTCTGTGTACGTAGCGTACCATCGCCTTGGCTGATTCCAGGTTGTGTCGAAAACGTGCAGTCGCCCGTGCATTTGTGCTCTTAAAGTGCAGGAAATAATGCCCGCGAGTGGGGAAATGCTTGGGAATCAGCTATTTTCTGCATATATAATATTGTATTGTTTGGGATGAGTCGGACATTTTCTACGCCATGTATGTAAAAGCGAATTGCTTTTGTTTGTAATGCCACCCATTCAGCACTTTCGCATGTTTCGCCTCTACACACAGTATTCCTATAAGGTCTAAATACCAAAATGACACATGCTTGTAACTTCCTTTTTTCAGCTGATACCGTCCCCTAGATCTTCGTACTCCCGGGAACTACTGTTGCATAACTGGTGCCGCAAAATTGGATGAATGCACAAAAAACCCGAAATAAGCATTTATATGGAGTAAAATATCGATATCCTCATTTCACCAGGCGTCTTTCGTCTACATTATAAAATTGCACTTTGCGCAGATTCAATGGAGGCTTGCAAATGTCGTTCGCAATCATTTTTACTAAATAATGAAACTATTCCGCGGCAAGACCGCGCGCGGTTGAGCAGTAGAAGCGAAAACCAAATGCCCCGCCTATCAGCGCAGCCGGCGTAAAGCGCACCAGCTAGCGTTCAAAACACGCGCGCCCAAAACCGAAACCGCAAGTATTGTTCAGGTTTTTACATCAGCCGCTTGGTACGCAGTTGTCCATTCAGCCGCTGGGTGGGCCCTATGGGAGTGTCCGCTCTTGTTGAATTCTTTCTCTGCGATCAGATTGCAAGACTCTCCATATCAGAGTCTCAGCAAGCACACGCGCCACAAACGGTGGGTGACTTGCCGGAACTGTGAGAGGGACCTAGGGAGATGAAAGATTGGGCCAGTAGGTTTTGCATCATGAGTACATAGCAGCTCACACTATGATATAGACACAAAGAAAGAGACATACGGGAACACGCGTGAATGCTGCTTGTTCCCGTGTGTCTCCTTTGTGTATATGTCGTAGTGCGCGCTGCTATGACCTCATGACAGTGAGAGCGAAGTAGACGAGGGCCGAGGGGGAACTTTCGGTGATGCCCGAAGGAATGCCGCCGCATTACGCAACATTTTAGCATCACGGCGAGTGAGATGGCAAGCAGACAAAAACTAGTATAGGCTACGAAAGCGACCGCTACAGTGGCCGTCGCTTGCAAGACAGTCCTATATATATGCCAGCGCAGCAAGATTTCAGCACTATGATTATACGACGTTACTGCTTGTCTCTCGACTCAAAAGTAGAACTGAAGAGGCCCGCTAACAAACACAAACGTTGCTGTGCCGCAAACATCGACGTGAGGCACACAAAGCGCCGCAGTACAATTACGAAACTGTCTAAACAGCCGAGATCGACAAAAGCAAGCAGAAGGAAGCTGCATAGCTCTCACGCGACCGTAAAACGGCCACATTTCGCTATGGTTCCAACGTCGTCGGTGGGACCATTCCTAGATTCTATATCGTTGATTTCAGAGATCCGCAAGAACTAGCCGACTGCAGTCGCAGCGTCCTTTTTCGACCAACCGAACAAGGTGACTTCTGCCGGAGCGCTCCGAAACGACCACCCGAAGTAACCACTGAACTAGGAGTCGTTCTGGCGCGGCGGACTTTACATTATGTACAGGAGTAGAGCAAATCAAAATAACAGTAAAAAGTAATCGACGGGCGGCATCAAATCGGACGCTGCGGCCCGCTAGAAGAACGTCTATCTCTTCTCGATCTTCCTCTGGTTTATAACCCCTTCAGTCCGTCGGGGTCACGTCATTTTCAGCCAGTCATCAAGTCGGAGCAGGTGTCGTCATTTTCATCCTATCGTCGGGCCCATGCAAGTGTCGTCATGTTCATCCAATCGTAGGGCCCTAGCAGGTAGCGTCAAGTTGGGCCAATGGGGACACTCCAACGGCTCTATTATCCGATGGCTGCCTCCGTCCGCCGTTGCCTCCTCGCCTGGCAGGCGCTTAGCGGTAGGCGATAGGCCCTTCTCGGACGAGATTCCAGTGATGCAAGGAAGCTTTTCCCGCGATGAGGTTCAACGAACTCGAACCGTTCCGGCTTCCAGCTGCAATATGGGGAAGTGTCATGAAGGGGAGACAAAAGCTCCACGCGTGACACACAGTGGTGGGATTGCCAACCTGTTTGACGGGTCGGATAGCATGGTCGACGCGCACCTACGCACCGTAATTGTCATACGATATCGAGTGGTTGCCCTCGAAGAACTTGACCGATGCTAATTAATGGTCCGTATCTAACAAGCCTGAAATCCTGTTCATCTCCCCCACGTTGTAGCACGGAGCAGAAGGGGATATGTACTACATTTGCTACACTGCACAGCGAGCCACTGTCAGAGCAGAAGATACTAGGACAATGGTCAAACGGACGTGCGTGCTAAAAGTAGCCAGAGCGCGGGTTCACTTCCCTACAGTCTACGGGCTTGCCAGCGAGGTAATGACGTGTGTCGCTCTAGTTGTCGCCACCGTTTGCCGTTTCTGCACTCGCCTTTGTCCTTTCCTATTTCTTTAAATCTCCTTTGTTATCACCCGTGCAGTGTAACAAACAGCACTCTTTCTGGTTAACCTGCTTACCTTTTTTTGGTTTATCTCTCTCTGTTTCGCCTTTGTTCTTTCCCAAATCGGCGAGAAAACATGTTTTTTTCACACACTCACGCAGTTGCGGGAATGGTTTTTGAGAAACTATTTCGTGAAAAATTAAATAAATTATTGGGTTTTACTTGCCAGAGCCACGATCTTATTCTGAGGCACGACGTAGTAGGAAACTCCGGATAAATTTAGAGTAATTGGTGCTCTTCAAAGTGCACCTAAATCCCAGTACACGAGCGTTTTTGCATTTAAACCTTTTCGGAATGCGGCCGACTGCGGCCGAGATTCAATCCGTTACCTCGAGATCAGCAGAGAGAGTGAGAGAGAAGTTTAATCATGCGAAATGCAGAGAGGTCGGCCTGAGGTAAATTCCTCTAGCCAGCTACTCGGCGTTGGGGGAAGGGGAAGAGGGAAATAAAGAGGGAAGAAAGAGGCGCATGATGGGGAACGATGACGAGAGAAGGAGGATGTAACACATACGGCAAGAAATTTGACACGCTCAAAGCCTACAGTCAAGGTCCGTACTTTTTAAAAAGTTCAGTAGCGCCTGGTTGGCCTTGAAACTCGATTGAGCGTTTGGCCAAGGGCCTGAAATAACTTCCTCCGACAATGGTGGGCTTTCGAGACGCGTAAGGTCATTCTTCAACCTTTGACGCTCTTCCACGTACTTAGGTTAGTCACAAAGCACATGGCCTATAGTGTCATTTACATGGCACAACTCACAGTCTGGAGACTCGGTGCGTCGCATGAGGTGCACGTATCCGCGCGTAAACGCTACCCCCAGCCTTAGTCTGTGCAGAAGACTGGCACAGCTGCGTTGAATTTTCGGTGGTAGCCTAAATTTCATGGTAGGGTCCAATCTCTGCAGTCGTCTGTGTCGATTATCCGGATTGTCCCAGTGCTTTTCTGTCGATTTTCGGATGACACTGGAGAGAAGGCAGCAGCGCAATACCACAGCCACTAAGCTACCGCGTAAGGTTAATAATTGCGAGAAAATGCTGTTTTGTTTTCACGGTTTCCTGCTTAGTGTGTGCTCGCAATCGTTCTCGAGAAAGCAATGACATCAGAAAAGGCAGGATTAAAGGGCCAAAAGTGTTGAGTGCCACAATCGACCTTTATTTTAATGTGAGGGAGCATCCGCTATTCGAGCTCATTAACCCTGTCGTCTGGGATAGTGAATGGGCCAGGGGTTGGGCGCTGGGATAGGCAGCGGATGAGGCCAAGGCTGGGGCCAGGGCTGTGGCCAGGGCTGGGGCCACGGCTGAGGCCACGGCTGAGGCCACGGCTGAGGCCAAGGCCTCACGGGCCATGGTAGGGCAGCTCGGCGCTTCCTCGTCTTGGGTTGCTGCTCGGCAGAAATCTCCGCTTCTGGCAGGTCTGCGTCGAAAGAAGATTGGCAGGCGGAGACTTCACTTGAGGTCGTGCGTCACTAGGCAAACACAAAACGTTCAATATTTGTATTCACTGATCAAGTGCCAGATTGGCTTGAATATTCGAAAGCATCACATTTGCTGCACATAGTAACATTTTTTCTCATTTACTGGTATTTATAAGTATTTCCTTGAGGCTCAAAAAACGTTGCACAGGCGGTGAGTTCAAAATCTTTCTGGAGCAAATAAACACAGAGAAAGAAAAGTTATTTTCCACAACACAAACGGGAAATACTGCCATTCAGCTATGTAGATGACTACATCTTCGTTTTATTAAACTCGCTCTACCTTCTGGATATCCGCTGAACCGATTTTTCTTTACTTGCGACTACTCCAGGAAGGGGTCGGAGACTGAATAGTTGAGCAACGCTCCGCCATCTATGGCGAAAATGGAGGGGACAAGCTCATTCCTCTCTCCGCTTGTCTTTGGCACTAGGTATGGAAAAACAGATTGCTGCAGCCGAAAGAAAGCGTTCTATATTAATTGAGTTTTCATCAAATGATTAACCATAGTTGGCACTGTATAATGAATCCACACACGATTGCCCGAATATTCAGAAACACTTTCCGAATAGGCAACTAACGGTAAACGCTTATGGAAAGATTACATTCCAGTTCATTATAAAAACTTGCACTGCTATCTACCCCTGTAGAAACATACAGCAGAAAAATTCTGATATTTGTCATATTGTTGTACTTTTTATGGCGCTTACTGACCATTTCTAGCCGGATGATCTTGCGGATATAACCTCGCGCACGTAACACATGAGTTTTGACTTACATGACAGCGCATTGGCATATAACCTGTTACCTGTTTGGACCATTGAACGTGACATGACAGCTGCTGCAGCATACCTTTCAGCGCCGAAACCATTGGCTGAGGCAGATACCATGGCTGAGGCCATGGCCGAGGAAATGGATGGGGCCAAGGGTAGGGCCATGGTCGAGGCAGCCAGGGTTGGGCGTAGAGTTCGCGAAGTTGGTTGACGTTTTCGACGGGCTCGACCGCTGCGTAATGGAGACATGAAAAAGGCCACATTGTGAAGGCACCTTAGGCAAAACGTGTTATGTCAAAATGCACTAGATCAAAAGGGCTTGTTTTTTATTGAAATTGCAGCGTTTCGAATGAAGCAACAATCTTAGAAGGGGATTGATCGCCCAAGTTTACAAATGTTAATTTGGAAATCGCGCAGCTGGGAGCACCGCGATTTGCAACATCGTAAACAGCGTAAGAAGAGACGATACTTTTTTGCAGGAGTAAAAGTGTTTTTACTTGGGGAATTTTGGCCAGTTGAGATGTTTCGACTGACGTATTAGCATAGTGACACTCTGTCGTGTCTGACTCTGACAAGCTCTTCGTAACTTTTGAAGATGAAATGCTTGGGCATGGGAAATGGTTTGGAAGCTACTGAGTAGGCAATTGCGCTGGGCACATTATATTTGAGTTGTTGGAGCTTTATTCAACCTACCTTTCTCAACACTGGCAACAAACCATGCACGGAAACATTACGGGGCTACGTTGTAAGCGAATAATTTAGAAATTTGTTGACTAAGTTGACAATTTTCTGCTTGATGTTACGGCTGAATTTTTCGATGCTAAATAAAAATCGCCTCACGTTTGACCAATTTTTGAGAGCAGTACCCATTTCACGCAATTTATGAATTGGGTTTATCATATTCCCGACTCTGAAGCTCTACAACACAAGTCCTCTTTAATTTTAATTTACACGCCTTACGAATGCTCGCACCGGCGCTGTGTGAGCATCATAAGATGTCGGAAAGATCATAAATCGTAGGGTTTGCATTCGGATGCCTGAAAGGCTTTTTCACCTGGTTTTCCTAGTCTGTTTCTACATGAATATGTTACTTATCCTACTTGTAACAGTCTGCGACATAGTAGATTGGCAGGTTGAGGCAATCTCTATTTCGTTTTTTAGCTTCAGTTGTAACAGTAAGCAACGGCATGATAATATTAAAGCACTCACGTTGTTCGGCGAAGCTGCACTGGGCGACAAGCGCCAGTGCAATGGCGATGGTGACGGCAGAGAGGGCCTTCATAGTCACTCTGGTCTGCGTCTAATGGGGCGAGCTACTTGCCCGATGTTTAAGTACTCAGCGACTATTAATCAAATAGCACTGTCGAGATAACACTTCCACACGCCACCAACACAAAGATTAAATGCATTTAGCTTGACAATGCCTGAGAGTATTGTTAACTAGGCGGCGATGGCCTTTGAAAGGCGTGCCGGCACGTAGACGTCGTCGCCGACAGTAATGCCCTATTGTCTCACCGAATTGATGACGCCTGAAATATCCTGTTACCTTACGGTAGCGATAAGGGGTTCATCTCGTGTTTCCTGCAAATCATTTACGCTGTTTTTTTACACAATGTTTATAGGCATTTGCCAGTAAAATGTGCAGGATGGTCTACGAACAAGCGCCTAGACTTTTCACAAAGTATTCAATACGTAAAACTATAAACTTCTGACGTTGGGCTTTCGATAAACTGTTCTCGATGTAATGATCATCAGCCTATATTTATGTCCACTGCAGGACGAAGGCCTCTCCCTGCAATCTCCAATTAACACTGTCTTGCGCTAGCCGATTATAACTTGTGCCTGCAAATTTCGTTACTTCATCACCCCACCTAGCTTTCTGCCGTCCTCGACTGCGCTTCCCTTCTCTAGGTATCCATTCTGTAACTCTAATGGTGCACCGGTTTTCCATCCTACGCATTACATGGCCTGCCCAGCTCCATTTCTTTCTCCTAATGTAAATTAGAATATCTGCTATCCCCGTTTGCTCTCTGATCCACGCCGCTCTCTTCCTGTCTCTTAACGTTAGGCCTAACATTGTTCGTTCCATCCCTCTTTGTGCAGTCCGTGACTTGTTCTCGAGCTTCTCTGTTAACGTCCGAGTTTCTGCCCCATGTGTTAGCACCGGTAGAATGCAATGATTGTACACTTTTCTTTTCAACGACAGTGTTAAGCTCCCAGTCAGGATTTTGTGAATGTATGCCGTATGCACTCCAACACAATTTTATTTTTCTGTAATTTTTTTCTCATCATCAGGGTCCCCTGTGAGTAATTGACCTAGATAAACATGCTCCTTTACAGCACTCTAGAGGCTGATTGGCGATCCTGAATTCTTGTTCCCTTGCCAGGGTATTGAAGATAATCTCTGTCTTTTGCATATTCCTTTTCAATCCAACTCTGACACCTTCTCGATTAAAGTCCTCAATAATCTGTTGTAATTCGGCCTTATTGTTGGTGAATAGGACAATGTCATCTGCAAACCGAAGGTTGCTGAGATATTCGCCATTTATCCTCACTCCTAAGCCTTCCTAATACAAGAGATTGAATACTTTAAGCATGCAGTGAAGAACCAAGGTAGCTGTGGAATCTTTGTAGATATCTGCCAAGATATTCACGTATGCCTCTTGTAGTCCATGATTACGCCATGCCTCTTGACAGCTGGTATCTGGTATCTCTACTGAATCAAATGCCTTTTCATAATCCACGAAAGCCATATAGAGAGGTTGATTGTACTCCGCAGATTTCTCGATTACCTGATTGAAGACATGGATATTATCAATTGTAGAATATCCTTTCCTGCAGCCAGCCTGCTTTCTTGGTTGACTGAAGTCAAGTGTTGCCCTGATTTTATTGGAAATTACCTTGGTGAATATTTTATGCAATACTGAAAGGAAGCTAATTGGTCTTCTGCTTCTTCTTCTTTCTGAGGTTATACGTGCCAAAACCAGTTCAGTTCAATTCTTTAACATCTCCCTTCTTATGGATTAGTATTATGTTGGCGTTCTTCCAGCTTTCTGGTACACTTGAAGTTGGGAGGCTTTGCCTATAAAGGGCCTGTGGCTTTTCAAGCATAATATCTCCTTCATATTTGAATAAATCGACTGTTATTAGATCTTCTCCAGCCGCTTTTCCCTTGGTCATGTCTTTCAAGGCCCTTCTAACTTCATCGCTAGTTAAAGAAGGAGCTTCTGTATCTGGTTCATCACTATTTCGAATGAAAGCTTGGCTCTTTTGGTCACTGTACAGGTCAGTATAGAATTCTTCCGCTGCTTTTACTATTTCATCGAAATTGCTGATGATATTACCCTGCTTATCTTTCAGTTCATACATCTTGCCTTATCCTATGCCAAGTTTTCTTCTGACTTATTTCATGGTGCACCAATATTTTATGGCTTCCTCAATCTTTCCCACGTTATAATTTCGAATATCCCTTAATTTTTTCTTCTTGATCAGAGTTGACAGTACAGCGAGGTCTATCGGACCCCTCGAGTTTACCACTTTCATGTTTTGTCGTTTCTTTATTAGGTCCTTTGTTACTTGGGAGAGCTTACCTACTCGTTGCCTCGGTGCCTTACCTCCAACTTCAATTGCTGCTTCTGAGATCAGCCTAGTTACGGTTTCAGTTATGGTCGCAGTATAATAGGAGATAGAACAAACTGAAATATCACGTTTCCGTTCTGCCAGGATGCCAGTTGCATAGTTTATGTTTTCACTCTCTCCTCCTGCTTCGAGTAGCACCCGCAAGCTACATTTCTTCGCTGCTATTTTTTATTCGAGTCGAGAAACCACGTGACGTTTACGCCCCAATCGCCAACCCTTTCTTCCTTTCCCTTCCTCTTCTTTTTCGCTTCGCGGTGTACTCCTGGTGGCGGTGTGGTGCTTTCTGCATTGGACAATTTACCGGGATCACGTGCATTTACCTGTCAAGTTGCAGGCAGTGCGTCTTACGCAGAGGCATTTGTTCATGTGACCTTGAATCTCAGAATTCAAGCGCGGCTCCCTCAAGAGGATGGGATCGCCGGCTTCTCTTTGAAATGCCTGCCATTTTTGCGCACTCCAGCCGTTTGCTAATTTGCAGACATGACTGCCGCTGGGTGATTCACGCACCACGCTTGTTTATTTGCATCCCGGAAACCTAGTGAACACTGGAAAACAATAAATTAGGTTTTGATATATGTTACATTTGTTACATGCAGAGGGCGCGACAGAAGGTTCGTAGGAGGATGTATGCGGACGTCAATAAACAATGCAGATTTAGAAAGATTTTTCAATACGCGTGGCAATGAAGCAACATATCTAGGCCTTTAGTTTAGCACAGTGAAATAGAAAGTTGTAATATTTATTGTCGAGACGAGTAATGACGTGATGTCAATTCAATATCGACATCCGTAGATATTGTCAAACAATACAAATACCTGGGTGTATGCATGAAGGAAGGAAAGACCTGCTTACCACCAAGGTATTCTTGATTTAAGGGAGCCCCAATGCACTCTTATTGAAACATAGATTACTTTGGGGCTACAATAAACAAGAGGTGGTGTGAGCAATTTGTAAATTAACAATGGTGCCAACGCTAACATTCGGCAATCACTATTCTATTCACGTAAAATCAGACATCTTGACGAAGTTCGAAGAACGTCAGAGGACGGTGAGTTGATTGCTATTGGGGGCCAGCGGTACAATCAGAAACGACGCAGTGCAGGGTGACATGGATTGGGCTTCTCTAAAAAATAATTCTCGGGTTTTACGAGCCAAACCGCGACATGAGAGTGAGGCACGTCGTAGCGTGGGACTCCGGATTACTTTGGACCACCTGGGGTTACTTAACGTGCACCAAATACACGATACACAGTCGTTTATGCGTTTCACCTCCATTGAAATGTGGTTGCTTTGGTCGAGATTTGATCCCGAGCCCTCGAGCATAGCACCGCAATGCCAAAGCCACTACACCATCATGGCGGGTCTTTGGGCCTCCTTCAAGTCAGGGCCGCCTAGAGAGGAATTATTTTTTGAAGAGTCAGGAACAAGGTTGAAATGAAAAGGGTGGCTTAAGTGCTCAAATATCTGTGCCTCAACAGAGTGGGCACAGAATAAAGGAAGCGGTTACGGAAGTTGGCACCCATGTATAGAGTAATTGAAAGTGCCAATATACAATGCGGGAATTATCAAGCGAAAGTGAGAGAAACGCAGACGGTAAATTGCACGCAAAATATGCAAACAAGAAAGTCCATGGAAGTTGCAAATACGAAAAGACAGAAATCAAGATAAAGAATCTGTACGACAATTCAAAGTATAGTCAGTGACTTGCCATTGAACGCCTGAACTCACTTCCTGAGGACAAGAAACATGCCGTAACAAATATTCTCAACAGGATGGGCCATGTGTCTGCTGCAGCAAAATGCAGGAGACGGCGCAATACATCGTAACGGAATGCCAGGATATTCACCCAGCAAGAACCGTAGAGATCGTCCATGTTGAAGAGCAAATCGTAGGAAACCAATAACGTTTGTAGAATTCGCGGAGGAAGAAACAGGGAAGGCACCATTAGAGCTGAGATCGTTAGAGGCATATGTTGCTGTACAATATAGAGCATTAGGGTTTAAGACAAGAGAAATAATGAAAAAATAATAAGAGAAAAAAGGGGGAATACTAGACTACAATAGATGTTTTAAATCTTAGTTTGTTCAAGATGGTTAGATGATTATTCGTCGCCGCCCTGTTTTGAAAAATGGTTCGATAAAAATCATAAATAAATATTTATTTATGATTTCGTTCCCATGCGTTAAATTAAAGGCCATCACGGGTTGCGTAACGTAACATTCGGCATCCCGTAATGTCCCCTCACGTCATGCAATAGCGTGTTAGGCCGCTTAAGGCACCAAATATTACTCTAAAACTATCCCTTCAAAGGTCAAGGTGGCTTCACGTCTTCATTTCTATCCTTAAACGGCTTCTGCAGTTATATGCGACATCCTCTGATTAAAAATGCAATCGATGAAATTTATTTCTTAATATGACAACTACGTCAACACATTAATAATGATTGCAGAATAGAAAGGTTTCAGAATGCGTTTATAAAGCCACCGCTGCTACAAAGCATGTCGGTAGTAGTAGGCCTTAGCATGGCAGGAAGGTGAATATTGGGAGAAATATTTCGTTTCCGCTTTCACACCACGCTTTGCCCTTTACGTCAGATGGCGGGGAAGTGATAAATAAAACACACTGCTATAGAAGGGCTGAGAAGACGCAGCCGCCAACTTCCCCTTACAAATGACATCTACCACTGTCATCCATCTCAGCATTTCCTTCAACGTTGCCTTCAACTTGAAGGGCAGCGAGAAAGCAGGAAGTGCTAATGGTCGTCATGGCGCTGGCAGGGCCGCTTAGCATGGCCTCTGTACGAAGTGGAATGGGTCTATTGCTGGCTGTCAGTGCTCTAAGGGTGCCTTTTAAGTATGGGAATCCTGTTCGAACACTGATTGTTCCTGAGTCTGCAATCAAGCAAACATTTCTAAATGCGAAGAATTTCTTGCCGGTCGCTCTGTCCGTCCCTCCCGCGTCCCACCACACCCCCACAGCGCATGCCCGTCCCCTCCCCTCTTTCTCCTCTCCTACGCTCCCCCTTTCGCTCTTCTAGGAATCCTGTACGGAGCAGCACCCGCGCCCAACACCCCCACAGCGCATGCGCGTCCCCTCCCCCTTTCTCTCCTCTAGGAATCCGGAGCAGCGCGCACGACAGGTGGTGCGACAGCTGCATACTCCACTGCTGGCGCCACGGAGCGCGCGCGCCTCATTCTCTTGTGCAGCGCCGCGATAAGCGCTCGGGCCGCTACCGCGAAACCATCTCCCGCTCAAGCTAACCATCTTCCCGCTGATTCGCATCCACACATGGTTCCCTTTAGCGGGAGATGGAGTAATTTTTTTGCAGTCTGGCAGTTCGAAGGAAGGTATTCTTGGAAAATAGTTGCGTGGAAGTGTTAAGCTTGGTTTTAATAATTTCCGCCTTAATATGTGCTCGCACCTGTTCACAAGCAAACAAGAAAATCAGGAAAGGCAATATTTAAAAGACAACGATGAGGTCGGCGTTTATTCCAATTTGCTGCAATTTTCACTCTCATCAAACCCTGCGTCTCGGGTAGGGAATGGGCCAGGGGTTGGGCACAGGAACAGGGAGTGGATGAGGCCACGGCTGGGGCCACGGCTGGGGCCAAGGCTGGGGCCAGGGCTGGGGCCTGGGAATAACGGCTCGGCGTTGCCTCGTGTTGGGTTGCTCCTCGGCAGAAATATCCTCTTCCGGCAAGTCTGCATCAAAAGAAGGTCGACCCGCGCGCTTCACTTGATGGCTATTGGCTATTGCTTCTACCACCATCCTTTAGTGCTTCCTTCACTTAGTAACCACGTCTGAACTCATTTCAGTGGTTTTTGAGTGTTAATCTCTTTTTGCTGATTCTCATTTTTGCTGAGTCATAGTCATTACCATGGCTTCTACCACCATCCTTTAGTGTTTCCTTCACTTAGTTCCCGCGTGCGAAACAATTTCAGTGTTTTTTGAGTGTTAATGTTTTTCCGTGAGTCATTGTTATTTTTGCCGAGACTATGGCTTCTACCATCATCGCTTGGTGTTTCCTTCACTTAGTGCCCAAGTCAGAAGCCATTTCAGTGGTTTTTGAGCGTTAATGTTTTTACGGTGAGTCATTGTCATTTCGGTGAGTCATTGTCATTTTGGCTGAGTCATGCTCCTGACTATGACTTCTACCATCATCCTTTAGTGTTTCCTTCACTCAGTACCCACTTCAAAACTCATTTCAGTAGTTTTTGAGTGTTAATCTTTTTTGCTGAGTTATTGTCATTTTTGCTGAGTCATGGTCATGACTATGGCTTCTACCACAATCCTTTAGTGTTTCCTTCACTTAGTGCCCACGTCCGAACCCATTTCAGTGGTTTATGAGTGTTCATGTTTTACGCTGGCTCACTGTCATTTCAGGCGGCTGTTTCATGACCTACAAGACACGCATGTCATGACAGTCATGCCATCACCTATCATTTATGTTCACCATACATTGTTGTCATACTATATGCCAATTTTCGTAAATACCAAGTTAACGAAACAGCCATGAGAGCTCCAAGACGTAGGCTAGATAGATAGATAGATAGATAGATAGATAGATAGATAGATAGATAGATACTGTCAAAGTGGAAAATGTTCGCCAAGAAAGGATTCGTACTTAAAAGGGTAATGTGATCAACCACCCAAGTGGATGACCACGTTTATTTTGTTGTGAATTTTTTGTAAAAGGCTTCCGGGGGGCGGGAGGAACTGATTTTTCCATAATTCCTTACTACTTCAGAAAGTTCTAACAGATTGCTGAGTTAATTGACGTTCTGCCATCCATTGCAACAATGGAGAAGACAAGGTGATTCCACTTTGTGCTTGTATTTGGCAGCAACAAATAAATAAACAGGTCAATTCATGCGAAATGAAAGGCTCGGGTTTGATTCGGGTGTTCAACAAAAAAAATGGCAAATGCTAAGTTTGTAAGATGAATTAATGTAAAACTTCTTGGTTATGACAAAATAACTGCCAAAAAAACATGACCTTCAGGAAGTCCAAGGATCAAGCACACCAACTTCATACAGCCTATGTACGTAAGATAAAACAGAAGGGTAGGTTCTTGAAGAATTGAGAATGCCAGACTAATTTCGACTACCTGCGGCTAACTAGCGCTTTCTGGTCCATTAATTTATTGTGGATAACGTGCCACACTTTACACTACAGCTGCTCCGACTTACCTTTCAGCATGGAAACCATTGGTTCAGGCAAAGGCCAGGGCAGACCTCGAGGCCATGGTTGTGGCCATGGCCCAGGTAATGGCCGAGGAAATGGCCGTGGAAACCAAGGTATCGGGTAGAGCGCACGAAGTTGGCTGAAGTTTTCCACGGACTCGGCTTCTGCGTCAAAGCAACAAACGATTTCTATATTTAGAAGGCGCCTAAAATTGAATAAGGTGGGTGAGAATGCACTTATTAAAAGGAGATTTTGATTCAGGCTGCATCGTAGGGAATTAAGTAGCATCGTGGAAACGTTTCTGAAAGACAAACATCTTTTATACTAGCCTTAAACAGAGGCGCACGTTGAGGCAATAACTCTTTATTTGTTAGCTTTAGCCGTATTCAATAAGCGAAATAGTTTGATATTAAGTGCACACTCACTCCGTTCGGCAAAGCTGCACTGAGCGACAAGCGCCAGAGTGATGGCGATGACTGACAGGGCCTTCATGGTCGCTCCGGTCAGGCCTGGGTCTGCTAGAACAAGCTACTCATCCGATATTTAAATACTCATTGCCTTCTTATCTAATCGCACTGACGAGATACCATTTCCGTAGCGGCCGACGGAACGATTAGGTGTCTTCAGTTTGGGAATACCTGTTAGTGTGGCTCCGGATATTCGGGCTGCCAACAATAGGCATTGTCTCGTTGAAGTAATTACGTCTAGAAATCTCGGCGACCCGACGCCAGTGATAGGGAGTTCCTGTGATCTTTTGCGAGATTCTTACTCCAGTATTGGCAAGTTCCACCCCTTCAATATACGGTTGAAAATGACGTTGTACTTCCTGTTTTTTTTTTTTTTTTTTTGCTGTGCGATGTCTATATTTCATTGAGATTCAACATAACAAAGTGTGTGGAGGCCAAGCAGTCAACAAAACCTTTTCCCCTTCATACTTTCTTTTCCTCACACGTATGTTTTCAATCACCATCGAAGCTAATACTCATGAAATCGTCAAAGGTCATCACAACATGTGCAACCCACACAGAGCATTTTTGCGGTCATTGAGAAACGTGGATGTGTTTGAAGCCAGACATTGCGCATTTTACATGAAAAAAGCTTGCTCCACAAAAATGCATTCAAAATGAAACAGAAAGCAATCTTTTTGTCATGCTATACAACAATGCATAAATTGCATAAATTTTACTGAGAACTACTACGCAAAAACTGTCATCGGGTCCTGGGATGTTTCAGCGTTAGGCAAGTCGGTCAAATGGGTTTTTTTCGTCTTTCAGTTTTGCTTTCCTTCCGCCTATAAAGCACTGCTTATATCAGCTATGCGAGGAAAGTGAACAAGAAGTAAACAATATCAGTTAACAAGCAGACCAAGTGTCTTTCCGCAGACTTCGGGCCGAGGAAGTCCTTGCATTTCCTGCGACTTAGACCATCGGTCCAGTCTCCCAAAAGCAAGTCCAATGGCAGAATGTGGAATTATGCTGAATCTGCGGTGTATAAGCACCATCTGTTTCGAGGATGACCCTGGGGCGAACACTATCGATCAAAAATCAACCGAGCTCTTGCGCAACTGTTTGGTTTCGAGGACCAGTCAGGCGACTTAGAGACGTCTTTTGCCTCGTATTCCTCGGAAGAGAAATGTCTTGTTGTGTATTGTATATTGCTGCCTAAAAAAATTAAATTATGGTGTTTTACGTGCCAAAATCACGATTTGATTATGAGGCACCCCGTAGTGGGGGACTCCGAAATAATTTGGACCACCTGGGGTTCCTTAACGTGCACCTAAATCTAAGTACACGGGTGTTTTCGCATTTCGCCCCCATCGAAATGCGGCCGCCGTGGCCGAGTTTCGATCCCACGAATCCGGCCGGGCCACGGCGGCCGCGAAATATTCTAATTTGGGACATTAAGAAATGTATACTTAGCCTAAATAAGTGAAATGTTCAGAACTGTCCAGCATGACAACTGCAAGCAATGCTAACTGTACGCGACAGAACACTTGGAAAGTTAACGCGGCACATTCTGCGTGAAACAGCGTTCAGTGGTTTTGGCTCGTTTCATTTCCTCCTTATGCCACGTAGAAATTCATTATAAATTGAAAATAAAATGGCTCATATTTGAAAAAAGCACTACAATCGACAGGGATGAAAAAGCCAGTTACAAAAACGAGCGCTGACTTCCTACTACATGCGATTGCTCATAACAAAAAATGAATTTGCGTACCGTGAACAGCATCGCAAATTCAGATTCATTGTAAAGATACTTTAAATCTTTCTTCGTCGTGTTGTTAAGTGCACACATGTTTTTCACAAACTTGTAGTTGAAAGTCCGCATTGATTCCTGTATGCTTTAAGGCTGTTTTTCCCGAAACGAATGTTCATCAACTAGCACAAGTGCTTTCTTGCTATTCAACGTGCGTCTCCTGCATTCAATGTCGCCAGGTAACATGCATCCCTAAACGTTTCTCGAATTAAAATTAACTTTGGGGTTTTGAGTGCCAAACCGCATTCCTAATACGAGGCATACCGCAACGAGGACTCCGGAATAACGTTACCGCCTGGTGTTCTTTGACAAGCATACAATGCATGGGACACGAGCATTTTTGTCTTCCGCCCTCATCAGAATGCCGCTACAGCAGCCGGGCTCGAATCCTTGACCATGTTGCGCCCAGCAGCGCAACACCACAATCATTGCTGTTTTAGGGGAGTTTAAATTTGAAATTGTTTCTATTTTTAGCACCTGCATTCGGAAACTTGGCCACGTGTAAGACTCATTTGCTACTGACACCTACTGCCCTGGCGACGTGACCGGAAGAGGACGTGCCACAGTGATAGCATAAACGCTAAGTGTGTAGCAATGATATACGGTACATGTCAATGCAATAAGGTTTACCGCGTATCATTTCTGGCTCACAAAGCACATAGAATAGATTAGCGAGGGCATTCTGCTGAGGGCCTCTCCATAACTGAATAACATCAAAGCAGAACAAACTCGTGCGGATCAAGCCAGATGTATTTTTTCCCAGCCACATAAAATCTTTGTTTCAAGAGAAATTAAAGAGAAACATTAAACCCATTTAGACTGCTAAAGCGGCGGTTCAAACATTATTTTCATTATTTGCATTAGTTTGGAAAAAATTGTTTAATATTGCTGCAGTAAATGAAGGAATGACCATCTTTTTTTTTAACGTAGCCTGCAGTGCCAAGAACCACCGCGTCGCTGCACCATTGTGACGTCACAAGTTTTAAGATATTTTCTTCGGTTTGGCAGTTGCGACACAGCGAAAGTTATAGAAACAAGGCATATGAAGTAGCTGGTTCCTTGAGATTGTAGTGTCCTGTTTAGTTAGTGAAACGCGGTTAACGAGGCATGTAGAGGTTAACGAGCCTTTGTAGAGGTTATGAAAATTCGCGAAGTCATGGCAAAGTGGGGAGGAAATAGCAAGGCATCAGGACCACCTGTCTTTTGCTTTTTTTGTGGCTTCTGTAGCCCCAAACCTGCTTTCACACTAAGAGGTGACGATGTTACTATTGCAGAAGCTTAATAGAGTATCTTTTGTATAAACAAAGAATGTATTTTGTATAAGCACATATTTTGTAAGCAGATTATCTCTGTCCGCCTAAATATCATTACTAGAAGGTACCCTTCTTCGTAGACATTGTCATAAATTCTCGCATAGAAGAAAGGGTGAACATTAAGTTTTTTTGTTAGAAACTTGAGCTACAAGTAGTTCCGAAATGATGGATGCTTCGCCGTGAGTCTGCCATTTTTCATTGTGGCTTGTTTGAATAGCACGTCTGATTTCTCGCCAGACATTAAGACTTTAGTAATGACCTAGAAAGGGGACACCTGTCATCCAGTTAGTTGGAGCAGACTATATATACTGCGTGTTAGAAAATTTTTTGTCCTCAATGCTTCCTTCATATAAACTGGCGTCCTGAATGTGCAATAATGAATTGTTTTTTTTTTATATTCTGGCGCGTTCTCAATCGACATTGAAGCGCATTTACTTGTGTAAGACAACAGCTTCAAGGACGCTCTAAATGGTTTCTTGTTGACGAACGCTTGTTGGCAATCAGCCTGAATTGCGACACAATTATTGGTGAAGCGAACGTTCCCCAGGCTTCCCACCCGTGCACTTTTTTTTCCAAGGGTACCCGCCGACTTTTTGCTGTTCCGCATACTCAACCTGGTACTTCGCGGAGAGCATTGCAGGGCTGTGAATGATATGCAGAAACTTCTCATGGCACAGGTCAAGTTTTTTTTCATTGAATAACTTCGAACCTATTTTATAGCAGACATTGTGCACGAAGACAAGCTATACATTGCATATAAGGAAGATGGTCTTCTATAGTGACTTATACATTACAGGTATCGTTATCAGCCCTAGAACATTGTTATAAAAGCTTGTAGATCGGCACATTACACAACTGGAACACCAGGTAGGCTAGTCCTGGAGTGAGCAGGTGCTTGATCAGCAAGAAAAGTCATATTATTGAATGACAGGTGGCAACGTCACCTTGAGAATTCTACATATAAATTTATTCAAAGACCAGCAACAAACATGCATATATTATGCACAAGAAGTGCCCAGCATGAATGCTTGACTTGCAACTCAACATTATTTTTTGCATAAACCGCAAGGTGTCACCAAGCGCTAGGACAATGCCAACTGCCACCAGCGTATGCTACACACTTCATTCACAACTTGTTATATTGTAACAATCATAATTCAAACCATGCATTCTCCCCGTGTTGTCAAGGCGAGTGACGTTGCAGTGATGCACATGTCAATGTGTTTCTCTGCCTGGACGGCTTGAGGAATGTATCTGACTCTTCCCACTTTCCCTCGGCAAAGAATCATTGCCAAAATAGACACTGGAACATAGCGACACCAACTGATGATGTAAATGACCATATTCTCATCAGCATATACCTTATTCTTCTCGAGTTCTCTCAGCCACTGGTTTATACATTGGCGCGTTCGACCAATACAAAGATTGCTCAACTCAAATTTATTTTCTATATACGGGTGAGACACAGTTCTTGATTGATGTGTGGCGTTTATTGGCGCAAGGGGCCAGCTATGGCCAAAGAGCGCCATGACATACGGTAATGAATTGTTAATGTATTATGTATGAAATTATTAAATTGAGATGTAATGTGCTGTAGAGAGGACTAAAAACTGGTCGGCTGTAAACTACATAAAATATACAGGTCTTGTGGGAGAGCTGGTGCCCTTATCACGCAACGACCTTGCTCGCTTCGTGCTCGCACGTCGGTTAGACGTAAACGAATACCTCGCCCATAGGCTTCGGCTAATTGCGTGACAGTTATGCTCTTCAGCAGTTCAGGTTCATTTTGTTGGGGAAATTGACTGGAATTTTTTACAGTGCAGGATTTAGCAGCGTCTGCTCTTCGCAGTGTGGAATATGTTGTGAATTCCTGGAATGATGGGCTTCAAGTCTTACATCGGGATCAATCGTCCTCTTTTTTTTTGGCTCAAGAAACAATCATTGTTATTTTCATATTTATTTGTCTAGTTATTGCTTTGTGGTAATTTCAACATGTATGCCTGTGTAGTAAGAGCAGTTCAGAGGAAATCGCTTGATTGTTGAATCTTTAGGATATTTTAAATAAATTTGTAACGCACCTTTTGAAGCACCGTTTATCGAAGTGACTACCAGTGGTCGAACAAAGAATGTTGCTCGAGCCAATGTTTCCAGAAGGGGATTTGTGTTCATCAGCCTCCAACTTCCTGTCAACCCCTGTCTTTTCTTGAGTTCGACCGTGGATAGAATTGCACGAGGCATGCTAATAGATTGATGCCCATTTGACAAGCTAGACACAAGGCACAAGGTAGCCTTCTGTCCACTTACGTTAGCTTGACGTTTTATTGCGATGAAAATTATATGGACACTCAAAAGCAGATTTCTGCCGTCGGCGTCGCCGTCGCCATCGCCGTCGCCGTGAGGTTCCGTATGACGTCAGTGGAGATGAAATCGTCGCCGCGCGCCGAACGCTGTATGTGCGAGTGAAAGGGCGCGAGGGGCGCGCGCTTTCACGGGGAGTGAACGCACGGCGGAGAACAAACGCGCGTTCTGCGCCGTGCTCGCTTAAGGGCTGCAGAAGTAGGCGTCTCTTTCCTCCTTTACAATCACCATATATGTAGAGCAAACGCGCCTTCTTCCGACGCGCGAGAGGCCGTGGGGGAGGGAAGGGAGGCGACGTTTAGCTGCGGCACTAAGTGCCTATTTATATCAGAGGCTCCGGCAACAGTCACCAACGCCGCACGCATTTTGAGCGAACGCGGGCAAAACGCTGACGGCGTCAACAACAGTTCTGCGTGTTACCGGTGCTGCTGCATGTCCAAGTTTATACAGCTGATAAAGCTAATATCATTACTCCGTATAGCTAGCTCTCTACAATTTTGCTATCGCAATTGATGCTTCGCCTTTCAGGTGAAACTGCGACAACTTTTTATTACAGTACGTAAAACTAAAGTACTTGACAGGAAAAACACAGCAACGCCCTGCAAATCGATTGCATTTATCGTATACATACTGCGCAAAATGTCATTCAAACAAAAACAATGCAGATCTGACGCACATCTTGGAATCTATGCAAGGCGAAGATTTGTGAAGCGGCTACTCAAGTGTCATAAATTTGCCCATTTAATTGCTGCATCTTTGACCTAAAGGAAACTGGCGTCCACACATTCATCCGTGCTAAGCAATTATCTCAAAGAGATAGCTGGCGTTAACGCATTAAAACTATAGGTGTGACTGTGGACTATTCATATAAACGTCGGGCTGCTGTGATGAGGCTTGATACCAACATCGAGTACAAAACTGAATGTTTTTAAAGCATAAGCGATTGGGCAAGAAAACAGCAGAACAGCAACCCAGCCAGCAACCCAGCGAGCGCCAGCCGTTATAGTCCGGAAAATCCTAGTGGCCTCGCATAGAAAGTTCCAATTAAAAAAATCTGTTTTGAATGCTGCATATTGCAAGGTCCTCGATGGGAAAGGCAACGTTTCTTATGAAGATTTCATTTCATGGATACTGCATTTTTTCCTGTCACGGCCAATCGAAATTCCAGTGCAGTCACAACGTCCTTTGAGAACTTAAGACCAGCGGCGCCATGTTTCTATCTAGTTAGTGTTAAAAGAAAATATATGACCTGCAGTGTCCCTCGATCATGCATTGTCAACCAAATCCAAAATAAATAAAAAAAGGCTGGTGGTATTACCCTACATAGCACCGTTGCTGAAGAGAGAGAATGATGTCCGTCGGATGCGGTTTATTAATCGAAATGTTAAAATGGCCCTGGCTCGAGCCATCACCTAAAGATGATGATGATGATGATGATGCCTCAATACTTGGCACAACCCACTGAGGGGGATAGGCCACGAACCGGGTGGTATTATGATAGAAATTTGAAATAAATTAATTTATAAATACATAAGTATAAGAATAAAAATACATGACTAATTGAAAATGAGAAATAAAGCAATAATAAAAGAATTAAGTAGTGTTTACTAAGTTAGTCAGCCTTGCCTGAATAGGAATAGTAATATGAATTTAATAATAAATTAAATACAGCAAAGGAAATACGTAGATTTCGAATAATAATAATAATAATAATAATAATAATAATAATAATAATAATAATAATAATAATAATAATAATAATAATAATAATAATAACATAATTGTGGTTTTATGACCTTACTTTTTGAATTTGCTAAAGCTATAATTTATTGAAGGATAAATAAAGCAATCACGTAACAATGGGAAAATATTAATAAGGCAATCTTTTTGTGTCACATAAAAAGTTATAAATGGCTCGGCAAACATTCCCGTGGCCATATCCTAACACCGTGGCTCCAAGTGAGAGTAAAACTGAACTGCTTAACGGCAGTCCTAGATTACGAAGTGGGATTTCTAAACATCGTTGTCGATGATTAGAAAACCGCCGACAGGATAGTAAAAAGTGATCGATAGATTCTGGTTCATTGCAGAGGTAGCATAATGGTGATGCCGCCAGACCACATCTGTGCAAGTAAAAATTTAGTTGTGGAATACGGCAACGCAGTCTTGTCAATGTTACTTCGAATTGCCGGTTGGGACACCACTGTCGATTCCAAGAATAATTTAGATGTATAAAGTCTGTTGATTTTGCTAGTGCGAGGCTTTTCTTGTCTTCAGTCAAAGCAAACTGCCTATATCTGGCTGCAGTGATATACGCAGTTTCCGGCAGCACAGATATCGCCGGACCCTTTAAAGAAGCTCGTGCTAAAGAATCAGCTATTTCATTAAGTTGGATGTCTCGGTGGCCTGGTACCCATACTAAATGAACTAACTTTAAGTGGGAAGGAGCTAATGTATAAAACGTGTTTAAAGCTGCCAAATTTGTAGATGCGTTAAGCGCGCTGCATACAGAAAGTGAATCTGTGACAATAATAACTTTTTGTAACATATAGCGGTAATTTTCTCAATGCAAGAATTATTGCCAGAAGTTCGGCCTGAAAAACTGGTGTGTAATCTGGCAGGCGAAGTGAAAAAGACCAATCGAGGGATGGTGAGTATATTCCCACGCCTGCCTTCTCTTCACACGAGGAAGCATCAGTCGCTATTACATTTATTGGGAAATGGGCCAAATAATCTTGCAAAAGGGCATTCAAATATGTTGGTGGCAGCAGTTTTGCGTTATTGGGGAAAATATCCGCAAATTCTATTTTAAAGGACAATGTGGACCTATCAAACGGAATGATTTCCCTAATGTGAACATTTAAAGGTGCCAAATGTGCCTGCACAAATACAACCTGTGGGGTATGTAACCGAGGCCACGTGATCTCAAAAAATGAATTTGGTTCACTAATAAATATATATTCTGTACGTCTAAGAGGCGATTCTTAAGCCCTTAAGTAGGTTTGAACCGTAAGCATACAGAATCTCGTGTGAAGAGAAGGTAAGCGCGCTTCCTGGTATAACACGTTATTAGCAACGAATTTAGGCAGGCCCTAAACATATTCGAAGAGCTTCTCTCTCTAAAAGAACAAGTGGTCTTATTTTATATTTTGCACCTCCGGAAAACAAAACACATCCAAATTCTATAATCGGTCGTACATACATACGGTAGATCATAATTAATGTGTCACTTCGCATACCAGATCGCCGGTTACTGATTCTACGTAATAAACCTACAGCTCGTGTCCCTTTTGTTGCAATATTTTCTATGTGACAACGCCAGCTAAGTTTTTCATCATACGTGATACCCAGGTACTTAAGCGACTCTACTTGTGGAATTGTTCTCTGATCATATACTAAAGATAAATGTATCGGCCCGGAAAGCGGAAAGACAAGGACTGCACTTTTGTTTACGTTTAGAGACAGGTGAAGAGTGTGAAGCCACGTCTCTAGCATACTGAGGTATGTTTCCAAGGACAGGTAAAGGGAATTGATGTCTCTTGCTGTCGCGAAAAATGCGATGTCGTCTGCATAGACATAGAGATGAACTTCCCGGCTCAGTGGAATTGAACTCATCAAAAGGTTAAATAGGACAGGAGACAGAACAGCCCCCTGGGGCACCCCTCTTGTCTGATCGAATTTTGTTGAAGAAACGCCGTTTTGAAAACAATAAAATTTTCTATTTCTTAAAAATGCAAAAATCCATGTCGTTATATATCTCGGAAAATTGTAGGACTGTAATCTGTCCAGTAGTAGTGGGTACTCGACACTGTCATAAGCTTTCGCCACGTCAAGAGTCACTAAAGCACTCAATTCTTTTCTATTTCTAGCAAGTTGGATACGGCTTTCCAAGTCTACATGCGCACACCAAATAGAGAGACCAAGCCGGAAACCTATTTGACTTGGGCTCAGTAACGAATTTTTAGATATATGATCTATCATGCGATCATATAGAACTCTTTCAATAAGTTTTACCATATTTGAGGTAAGAGAAATAGGTCGAATTTTGTCAAGATTGTAGCCAGCTCCTTGTTTTTTAAGTAGCGGAATTATTTTGGCTGTCCTCCATTCTTGAGGAATCCAAGCATTTTTAAGAGAATAATTAACGGTGTTGAGAAGTTCCTCAGGAGATATTGCAAACAAAATTTTTAACATGGCATTGGAAATGCCATCAGGACCTGGTGCTGAGGCAGGCAAAGATCTAACGATATTGGAAAGCTCCGACACTGTGACTTCCACAAAGTCATCCGCGATGGGAGGTCTTAATTGTCGATTCGGCAAACGTGATGTTAAGCGTTGAGCTAATCCCTTTCCTATGAATTCTAATGAAGCAGATATCTCGCGTGGTGAAAGAATTATCGATGTAGAATTCGCTGATGTCGGTATGAACTTTCTATACCGAAGGAATCTGAACAGTGCTTTTTTGTTGTTAGGCTTAGAGAGGAATTCATGATGTTTTTTATCATATTCGTCTTTGGCATTCAATACAGTTCTTTTGAATATGGCAGCTGCAAACTTATAATCACTCCAGTTACTCGGAGACTGATTGTAAAGTAGTTTTTTCCAAGCGGCTTTTCGTCTTCTATAATCCCGCGTGCACTCCGAATTCCACCAAGGAGAGTGAGTACGTTTATCTTTGTTAATATTGAACAGAGATTTTTTATATGAACTTTTTAATACCGCGCAAAGACTCATGGCTTTGATGTCATCCGGCACCGTTATCTGGGAGTTGAGGGTCACTTTTAATACACTCTGAAATTTCTGGTAATTGACAAAAATTCGCGCCGGAGACTCTAAAGAAGTAAGAGAGCACAGAATATCAAATCACCTAAAGGTCTACCCTCGCCTCCCACGTTTTCAACCTCTTTGTCTTCTTCAGTTTTCGATACCGTTTACGGAAGCCACAGGTCAGTCGTGAGCTTCAGCAGTGGGGGCGCGAAGGTTTTTCATTACAACAATCGATTATGTCCTATGAGGCTGCACATTTATTTCTTGGGTTCTATGGGGCTGCTACATTTTATTTACTGTATTGCGGTCGATCGGGAGAGGCGCCGTCGAAAGAGCGACAGCTGCTATAAAAAAAGCAGGGAGCATCTGGATCTAAAACAGCCTGGATTCAAGGCCATGCTGCGAACCCTCACGACGTTGCTGCTGACCAGCAGGCACACTGCCCACCTAATCAAGATCTTCCGGCCATTCCCCTCCCACCACAACCCCTTAACTCGCTCTAATGCCGTAAAAATATTATCTGGCAGGACACGCGCGCTCTTATCCGTCCGTGTGTCTGCTCCTTCCCCCTTTACCTTACTAGGGTGGAGGAAGTTGTGCTCAGGAGTCCCAGCAATGGAGGCAGAAGCGTACCACCTAATATAGACATGTCCCGGCTTACAATCAGAACGCACGCATCTCCAACTGCCAGCCGGCCTCCGCTGCCCAGCTATGACCGCGGGATACATGATAACAGATTGCACAAAACATTGCTTCAATCCATACACAACACAATCCTCAGAGCACACATATAATACTTCTATACGAGTACACATCAAGAATAATGCCTTAAGGGCAAGGCTTTATCGCAATAAAAAAAAAGGGGGGGGGGGGGGGACAGCCATGCTGAGATGCCCTATCATGCAGACGAATGACATTATTCCGGTTTATAGGCAGCGAAGTGACGAACTATTTCTAATTGGATTTTATTCAATACCTACAAACTTTCGGCACAAGCACGGGAACACCATTCGCTCCCACGTATGCCAAGATTTTCATGGGACAGCTTGAAGCAAACCGGATAAAATCATACCCTTTAAAACCCCACAAGTACGTGCATTGCATTGACCACATATGCATAATATGAGAACACGCCACAAACACGCTAACCTAACCGATTTAATTAGCCATTTCAACCACTTTCGCCCAAGTATTAAGTTTACTGTTTACCACTCTCCTACTCAGATCAACTTCCTTGAAACGACGGTTTACACAGAAAATGGAAAACTGAGAACAACACTTTACCATACCGGAAGCCAACGGATAGCCAGCGGTATTTAGACTACATCAGTCATCACCCGTGACACTGCAAGCGAGGAAATTTTGTCGGACAAGCGAAACGAATACGAAGAATCTGTAGCGAAGACAACGATTATATCCACCACCTAGATGAGCTTAAATTAACACTAGCGGAACGACACCATCCACAAATTTCTCTCGACTGGGCTTATGACGTCGCGTCAAGATCATAGAGGCCATGGCATTAGCTAAGAAACAACCTACACCGGAATCTAATAGACCAGCAGCCTTTATAAAAAATTATTCTAATGTCCCACCAAACATGAACAACCTCCTACGAAGGTACCACCAAATATTATCAAGTAACGAGCGTTTGAGAAAAGCGTTCCCGGATGTACCAAGGGTTCCCAGATGTACCGTCCCCCCCCTCCCCGTCTTCCAGGCCCCTTCCGCGAAAAGAGGAACCTGCAATGAGACGTCAACGGGCTAACACACGGCGCTGCCTCAAATTCCTCCACCGGCTATCAGTAGCGCATTATCTTTCTTTTCAATTCTACATCCTCACCCCTAACACACTCTCGCTCCTTACCTCAACAACCCGCCTTACCTTCTCTCTCCTTTAGAAGAACCCTAGTTATATAAACTGCGCCGAATGTCGCCTTGGAGAAGACAAGTCCTCTTGTCGAAACGTTGGCTCCTGCTCTCACCTTGTTCTCGTGTTACACATCATCTTGAGTTTTTATATCCCGCATTCCCCGTGTTTTCCACAAATGCAGTGTAGAAGCATAGCTAGATGATCTCAATTCTCTGGTATTCGAAAAAAGTCAGGTTTTTTTTTTACTTTCATTATCAATGATTTATAGCTCTCTGCGCTAATGTTTTGATAGAGCAAGTTCATGTAAATATACTGCTATGCGATTGCAATATCATACGCGTAGAAGTGGAAGTACAATAGCGGGAGTGAACCATGCAAACATTCAACCGCAGTGTCACAAACAATACGCGCTGAGATAAGTTTCAACTATTAACAACGGAGGAAACACTCAAACTGAAAACAGAAACTGTTTCCTTCACTTCTTTTATCTAAGGAACAGGAATGTCAGTGACATTTTGTTCAGCTTATGCTCGAAACAAAATGTTCTTCGTGTTGAATTCGGAGTCCAACAAGGGGACGTCTAGGCAAATGTAGGAGGTACTTCGTGAAAATTATGTTGCCATTGACTTGTCCTATTTCCTCGCATATTAGGTAATCATTTTGAAGCATTCGTGACTTCTGCAGTGTTTTTTTTTCATAATCGCACGGTCCCATTGTGTGCACAGTAATTTTGCTTTGTGTACTCCTGACTTTAAGGCAACAAATATGTATATGACAATATGTAGCACTTTAATTCCGGTCGCTGTACTAATCCCTGTACTTACATATTTTGTAATATTTGTTAAGTACTTTGCGTGTTGTTAAATTTGTTGATGCAGTTTTGGTATTTTGTTTGAACTCAACAGTTGTTAACTGTTTCAAGTTATGCACATTCATTTTCACTCCAAGTATGGAGAACCTGTCTGCCCGCACGTTTATTGTCAAATTATGGTGTCCTTATTAAAAAGGGGCCGACGAGTCCCCTCAGGCACTGCTCGCCTATTGTATCGGCCTGCTGCTCGAACTTGTGAGCAAATAAATAAATAAATGATTAAATAATCAAAATAATAGATACATACGTTACATTATATTGACCTTCATTACCTTTTGATAAAAGGTGGTATCAAGAAAACAGCTGAATGCTAATAATGTCCTGCAGATATCTTATCAACCGAATCAGAACGCGAAGACGACAAGAAGCGGTACATCTCGTGTGAATTATTCGCACTCTTATTTGTGTTTCTGCGTATTAGAGACCAGAATGCATTCGCATATTCGCTCACGTGTTTAGTGCAATCTTATAAATAAATATGGAGGTATAAGAAAACACCTATGTTCTTTTATGTTAGGAAACTGCACTAAAGTATGTTGTACTCTTAAGGCTGAAATGAGGTGCATAATGTTTTGACATTCCTTTGCTTTGTCTATCTCTAGCATAGTGTGTCTCTATACCATCACTTACGCTGCACACTTATATTAAGTAGTGTCTATGAACAAAATGTGCTCGCAAGCTATGTTTTATAGGTGTGCTTGAGTTTAGCACCGTACTATAGAAAGTGCCAAAATAAAAATAGCAGTGCAGTGGAGATATGGCTTTTTTTCGGCAATAGTTCTACTAGCGGCGGCGCACGTGCTTGAGTGATAATCAGATTTTTGCATTTTTGTTTACCTAACTAGTTCCCACTAAACGTTTTAAATACACAAAAACCGGTCATATCTAGAGGCACGTCTGATTATACTCTAAGCTAAGCTTACTTTCGACATATTGATCAGCGGATGGTGACAGTGTCCCGTAAGCACTGCAGGCTGTGGATGCAAAATCTGGCATCTTCCGCATGGTGTAATCGTGCGCGGTAGTGGGCTCGTTTTTGTATAGGTCGAAGCGCTCACATCTTCCGATTCCTCAAGGCCATCATATTTAACAGGCCTGGTAAGTTTATGAGCCATCAAACCATATCAAATAAGAATTTTATTGAGCCTCACACGGATGTGTAGGGGCGCACACAAAAAGCATGTGCAGTGGCTTGATTAGGGGTCTGCGCCCCAAAATTTGGCCCCTAATTTGCGAACAGCATTTCGTAAAGTAAAAGAAACTGACTCGCCATCCCGGCCCTTCGAAAGTGGATTCCCAGCGAAGCTGTTGCAAAACCACTACACCTGTTGATGTCTGTGTGAAATGTTTTATTACTTTAAAATAATGGTAGTGACAATCGCTTTGTAGTCGCTGTGGTTCCTCGGGAGGCCTAGCTTTGAGTGGCCTACCTATAGCAGTGCTGCAACGGGACTAGCAATCGGAGCGTCCTTGCCCAAACTTCACCCTTGTGGCTTCAAACGGCTTCGTGACTTTAGTAAACTCGTCATTTTCAACAAATTACCGTGTAATAAATGAACAAACATTATCAAAAAATGTTTCAGGGAAGGATTCGAACACAGGACCTCTAGTACAGAAACCCGATATGCGGCATAGAACGCCCTTATGAATTTCTCGCGGGATAGCTATTGAATATGTGGATCGGCTTCTTGTTTTGTGCTTGTTACTTATTGAAAGGAATGATGTACTGCACGTTGTATATATGCGTAATTCGAAACAATGTATGTACTTTTCACTTCGCTTTGCTGAGTGCTCTCAGCCTGCACCTCCTCCGGGGGTCGGCCCTGTATTGGACAACCTTCTGGATGGGTCCACAATTTCGGCCCGGTATTGCATTAGCTCCAGGAGCGGCCCACATTTTTGCTAACGGACGCGGACACGAAACATTCCGACCAACTAGGGGCTAACAGCTTCCCCGTAAAACAAAACAGCTCAGCATCAAAACAAAGATGCGGAATTCATTATCATCTTCGTCACCGCGGCCATCATCAAAAGCCCGTCAGCAAACAATGTTCTGCCTAGCTTTGTTCGCAATTGCAAGGGGGAAGCTTCTTGGTAAAATACTAACTTGAACGCCAATGAATCGTTTCGCCAGTATTAAGAAAGATATCTAGAAAATGCTGCTAGTCTCAGTATTCTAAATTCGTGCACGTTTATTAAGCGCTGGACGGCTTCAATTACGCTATTGCAACGCGTATCCTACAGTAAATAATTAAAGCGGTACCCTCCGTGGTAGCCTAGTGGATTAAGCGCGGCGCTGCTAAGGCCGAAGGCGCGGGATTGAATCCCGGCCGCATTTCGATTGGGAAGAAACGCAAAAAAAACACCGATGTACCATGCAATGGTTGCATGGCAAATAGCCCAAGGCGGCCAGAACTAATCCGCAGTCCCCCACTGCGGCGCACCTCAAAATCATATCGTGGCTTTGGCACGTCAGAACCCCAAAATAAAAAAAAATTACGGTGGCAATTACATGTGCTAATTACATGTTAAACTAATGAGTTAATTGGTAATTATCGCAGTTACCAAATCCACCCAAATTCACAACGTGCTGCCCAAGAAACGACGATATTATCTGCACTGCAGCGTACGCGAAGACTGACAATTTAAAGCACGTGAAATTTATTTATTTATTTATTTATTTATTTATTTATTTGTTTATTTATTTATTTATTTATTATCACATACTACAACCTTATTATATGGCTATGTAGCAGCAGTAGTGGGAACAGAAAATTAGCGAATAATCAAGGAAACAGGCGAACAATCTAAATGCATTTGCCATAGGCAAGTGAACGCAACCAAACAGAAAAAACAAGCAAGCAAAAAGAAAATAAATACAGGTAAGACAATCTACTTACTAGCAAATCGTTTAATGACAGTGAACAATTAGTACGGATAAGATATTACACTGTTGGAAAATGTGTATGTAAAGAGAGAGAGAGAGAGAGAATAAACTTTAATAACAAGAGCACGCGAGCGTAGGTAGCTCGTCCGCTCTGCAGTGGGTGGTCCCCTCAGTCCAGGAGTCCAGCGGCCTTAGCTGCCCTTCTCGCTCGATTGACCAGGTTGAGCTGGTCCGTCGAGTCGGAGCTAGACAACGCTGCCTCCCATTGCCGTGTGGTGGGGTGTGTTATGGGTGTTAGCTGTGGTGTGTTTGCGCAGTGTATGTGAACGTGTTGGTGTAAGCAAACAATGTATTAGGTTCTAAGAATGGGAACTACGAATACAATTTTCATTAACGGTGTAATATGACGGCAATCGCAACAGCCAGCGACGGAATTAATCATGGGGTGCAGAAACGTTCGAGAGTCAGTGTGGTAACACAGCAAGAGCGGTTGTAGGTTCAGCGATGGCGGTGCGTGTGTAGGTTGAAAACTGTCGCTGTAATTATGGCAGATGACACGAATCCTGTTCGCGCCGATTCAAGTGAACGTATTTCACACTGTTTGTATGGATGGCAAACCACGCAGGCCCATATAAGAATGGGGCGATTTCACGTTTTATATTTGAGCGTAGTGTCACTTGTAGGGCCTTAGTTAAAGCACGGTGCAAGCAACTTTTTCTGCGAAACATTTTCTACGAGAATAACCTGTAAACATTTATTTCGAACATCCGTGTTATTTTACAACTCAAAGAATAATCAAATTCGAAGAAGTTACGTGTGTTACAAAGGTTGTATTTTTGTTTACACTATCATTATGCAATGTGAAGAATAAAATTGGGTTAGAATGCTTACGGTGGGCATTACCAAATCCAGACAGGGAAGTTACCAATGTCGTTGAAAAGAAATGTGTACAATCATTCCATTCTACCGGTGCTAACATATGCGGCAGAAACTTGGAGGTTAACAAAGAAGCTGGAGAACAAGTTAAGAACCGCACAAAGGGCGATGGAACGAAAAATGTTAAGCCTAACGATAAGAGACAGGAAGAGAGCGATGTGGATCAGAGAGCCAACGGGGATAGCCGATATTCTAATTGACATTAAGATAAAAAATGGAGTTGGGCAGGCCATATAAGGCGTAGGATGCATAACGCGTGGACCATTAGGGTTACAGAATGAATACCAAGAGAAGGAAAGCGCAGTCTAGGACTGCAGAAAACTAGGTGGGCTGATGAAGTGAGGAAATTTGCAGGCGCAAGTTGGAATCAGATAGCGCAAGACAGGGGTAATTGGAGATTGTAGGGAGAGGCCTTCGTCCTGCAGTGGACATAAATATAGGCTGATGATGATGATAAAAACCTGTCTGTTGTGGTCAGTCGCCCACTTTATACCGGCGTGAATGACACATCAACATTGTTTGAAAAAGCGCCAGCAAATATGTGATATTTAACAATTATCACTTGTTTCGCGAAGAAAAAAAGATTGGTGTCGTTTAACTTTAGTTAATCCTGGTTGAAAGCCAAAGCTTCACTGCCCTGGCTAGGCCCATTGTCGATCTGTGGCCGAGGTGTGATTTCGAAATGATATACAGACATGTTTGCCATGACTACAGTGTTTATTCATCATTTTTTATGCCTATGAAGACACTGCGATGATCAGTAAAGTAGTGAGACTTGGTTGCAACTCGCAGCCAGGCCCAACTCTATTCAGGCAAGGGCGACAACGTCTCCTTTCAGGGCTCCGTAAACGCCGAAATATAGTACGACGTGGTGTGAACGCGTCGGACTATAGCAACACAGCAATGTCATACGAAGTAAGGTGAGCGGCTTTGGTAGCAATATGAATTGTAGTAAACGAGCTGATTAAGTAAGCAGGTGTGCTGCGGCGTAAGTAGACCGACATAAAGAGAGACTCGATGACCACGAGAAGGCACGTGTGAAAAGGTGGTGTTGATGAGAAGCGCTGCCCGTGGGCAGCGCGTGCGAAGGGACACACCTGTAGCGCTGCACTGCCGATCCGGGCAGCATTGCATGTGTAGCGTGCGTTTGAAAATGTGGCCCGACTATTACTAACTGTGGTGTGAGCGCGCACAAACAAACATGAATAGATCACACTGAATGACTGCAGACAACGACTGTCAAAACGCTGGCAGCAAGCACATATACGCCGCAGCGGGCGAAGGTACGTGCGGTCTATCGCTTCAACGGAAACAGAGCGGCGAAAGCACAGCTCATAAAGGTCAGAGCCGTGTGGAGATAAGAGACGGTGCGAGCGACGAGCGCGGTTGTTGGCAGAGTAGAAGTGCCCCCCCCCCCCCCCCTTCGCAACCTCCGGCGCTCGCTTCCCGCTTCCTTGCTTGCGCGTGGGAGATTGAGTGCGTTCCCTCTCCGTGATAGCGTGCGTCCCCGCACGCTTCCGCTCGGGCATACGGCGCGCGGCGAAGATTTTATCTATACGGAACCTCACGGCGACGGCGACGCCGACGGCAGAAATCCGGTGGAAGTGTCCATATAATTGCTATCGCAATAAAAGTTCGGCAGCATCTTACACTCTTATAACATGTCCAGGTGAAAGCCCGCTGCACACTTAGTAATGCACCGTCTCGCATCGTCGCGCTGCTGCTTTCGCAGCTCGGCATCTTCGGCTTGTTTCCGACGCTTAGCTGCGGCTTCGCGCGCTCATATAGCTGGGTCAGACGTTACATGTTCTCAGCACGGAAAAGCAGCACTCGCTGTCGAATGCCTTGCTCCCACCGCTTCGCGCGTCGCACATCGTATCTCGCTTAGTGAGCATCCTCGGCTGTAGCGTATTTCCGATGCCAACCACGCAATCCGCTAGGCCCAGGACGAGTGTTCTCCATCGCCGTGGGTCTCGCTTCGCTGTCGACTGTCGTGGCTTTCGTCGCAACCACCGCCGCCACTGCCGTCACGTCGTCGACGCAACACCATTTTTTTTGTCTGTCCGCTCGCGCCACTCGTTCCCCTCACCACCCGCCGCTCGCTTGGAGAAGGTCACGTGTTCTTTTTTTTATACCACTCGACTAGACACCGCATTTTAACGGGCCCCTTTCGCAGAAAATTTCTCGTCGGCGTATGTATCGGCGTCCATGGCGGAGAAATTCACCCCGAACCACACCGACCATACACTCCCTCCACGTGGCGCAAGGAGTTAGTGAACAAAAATTGAACTTCTCCGAGTGATTTCCGTCAGGAAAATCGGAAAGTACGACTTAACTACAACCTACAGTCATGATAGCGTCAGATTGTAATTTTAATGTATGAGAAAACATACTTCTATTACGAGGAAACTGAAACACAAACCCCTTTTCCAGCATTTCTACCATAACAACAGCCGCGCGCTCGGGTAGGTTACTTGTGAAAACCCCATCCAGATGGCGCTCGCCTCAATGGAAGCGTGAAACGGTAGCGGCGCGCAGAGGCGAAGGTAAAAAAAAAGAAAGCTGCAGCTGCCTTACACGCATTCTGGGATCTTTTAATGCTAAAGCGCCCTCCAAATTTTGGACGCGCCCGCGCCTCGGGGTACAGCAAACAAATAATAAAACAATAAAAACAGTCCTAGAGCCCTCACATTTTAATATAAGATGGCTCACATTGCCCCTGTAAAAGTTTATTCCCAGCAATGCATTTGTGTTTAAAAAGGAAGCCGACTTTAAGGGGATCAGTGTAAGCTTGGATTGTATAAGCTGGCTTTCCCACGTCGCAGGTTGCAGTGAAGCCTACTCATAAAGAAAAATGCGATGCGAACGGGTCCCAATAACGCTTTAGCGTTCCACTCTTAAAGCCGTAGCTCAAGCTTCCTCAATTTTTTTTCAAGGCCATCGCGAAACGAGCCACCAATATTTCTTCCGACGCCCGCATAAACGCAAGACACTTCCTGCGCTCCGTCTGTTTCTCACGGGGATTACACGCACTTATGAGGTCTAGATGGGTACACCGACTTGCTTCCTTCGATGACTATCTCCGTGAGGGCTCTATAACTCTGTTCAAGATCGCAAGAATGAGCGGAAAAAGTCGCACTTCTGTCCGAAAGGTGAATCGTCGATTGCGATAGCAAATTAGCAGACAGCTATACGAAATAAGGAGGTTTTATCTGCCCTATAAGCGTGTAAACACTCGCGTACTAATTAAATTAATTAACGAGCATGGTGTCACACGCGTACAAGCAAACATGATCGCATCTCACTAGATGAAAGCGCACACTCGCTGTCAAAACGCTGGAGCGAGGAAGCGCGGCAGCAGGAGCGAGCGAATTGACCTTCGTGCTTCCTCTCGTTTCAGCGCGAACTAAGCCGCGAGAACACAGCTCACACGAAGCTATCAGCACTCGGTGCACTATGTACCCATCACAGATCGCCTTCAAGATAGTGTGCGTGCGGCCACGCCATACGCAGGCGCCGCCAGGGTAGAACCCCCCTCCATCGTCGTGAGCCACCCTTGCTCACTTGCACACTTTCACTCGCACATACAGCACACGGCGCGCGACGACGATGTTATTGTGCCTGTATTTTATACGGAACATTACGGCGACGCCGACAGTAGAAATGTGCCTGGAGTGCCTATATAACTGTTATCGCAATTATGTATATGGACAGAATATTCTACTTCATAACAACTACACTGTGTTGGGGATATCCACACTACAGCACTTGGTTACGTAATCTGGCTTCCGTGGCGTTATCGCAACAACCGCACGTTCATCGCTCTCGAGAGCAACCCGGCTCTTGAAAGCTAATTGTATATGTATGCACTTGGTATCAGCAGCGCTGCGACTATGAGTGGTCACTGCCCTATCTTTATCACTTCTTCAGTCGGACGGTGCAATGTTTGTACAGGCACCCGTTCACGTACATTTGTATCAGGAGAAATGATGAAACTCTTGTGCGCGCTTATCATAAAGTGACTTATCGCCTCTATCGAAAGAAGAAAGACGGTTCTTTACATTTGGATCGAATTAACATGATTGATGATTAACGTGATTAACATGATTGGAAGGGGGTATCTCTTAGGTGCGGCAGAAATATGCAAACAATATTGCAGCGTTTTAGCATAATGGAGACTTTCCTCTACACCTGCAGTTACGGTGATGCATCCACCGAGTATACCCAATTTCCCTTCGTACGCGCACGATCAGGACGATGTTGGCAGCAGGCGTATCCAGTATTGCTGTAATCACCGGAAATCGCTCCGCCCCAGCACCACCTTTCAGTAGAGCTCAAGAAACCAAAAATTTATATGCACGTCATTCAGTGTCTAAACACGGGCGAACAAGGCGGCGCGCACAGCGATGGGGTAGACAACGCAAGCCGTAGGCTGTGAGCTATCGAGCGAATGATACCGTGCCAGCCAGCCCACCTCCAGGACACAGTGCCCCGAAATAAGTCCCGTAAACATTACGAATCACAATCTAAGTCTGCTAAAGAACTTAGGTTGTAGACGGAACACCTTATGCCGGATTGTACACGTCGTCGAGGAAGCATATCGTCCATATTAGGGAGTTTTAGTATAGCGGAAAACGCTTACGTTAGCGTTAGCGTGCGACGCAACGCTAACGCAAAGAAACGCTGGACTGCGCGGTACAAGGTAGTGCTTTAGAGTAACGGAACGGAGCAAAACGTTAACGCTAACGCAAATACACTTAGGCGCAATCTCGAGGCGGATACAGCAAACATGAGCAAACCCTCTCGTTAAGCCTACTCCCCCGCTAATCGAGAACGTATATCGAAAACAACGCCCATTTGTCACCTGTACGCCGCTGTCGAAGCATCCATCACACAAATCTAAAGCAAACACCTGAATTAGTGGGGAACGAATGAGCCGAACAGTGCAGGCCGACGACTCGATAGATCTGAAGTGGACGGCTCTCGCATCAACAGTTGCCGCCATCTTGCCCTACGTACGGAATCACTTGCGTGCGTTAGCGTTGAACGCTATATTCCGGAAATAGCGTACGTATACAGTAAGAGTTCTAGCTACGTTTACGCTCTGCGCATGCACAGTTTTCAGCATGCCATGCTAACGCTAAATCCTTGCGTTTGCTGTTTTCCGCTATAATAAAGCTCCCTATTAGCATGTGGGGTGCGTTGACGCTCAAGTGCTTCAAACAAAAAATTTGCTCTCTAGGGAGCTTAGCAGACTGTAACAAAAAGATGTTGAACAGCTCCGTGAACTTTACAGGTCGCACGCAAGGGCGACGCCGCAAGTCCGGTCTTTTAGGGGCGAAGCTCCTTATAGCGGCACCCGTTCCGTCCCCGTCGTCGTAGTAGTAGTGTGTAACCAGTCTGAGAAAAATGAGAAAAAAATTCCGAAGTTGTGTCCGTAGCGCGGAATCGAACCAGGGACCCCTCACTTCCGAGCGCGCGGCGTTAGCCCACTACGCCACGAAGCGGACATGGACACACGCAGTCAGGATGGCAATAAATACCCAACATTAACGAAAGGCCGCGTTTCTAGCGCGTTTCTAACGCGTTTCTGCTAGCGCGTTACGGCCCATGTAAGAAGCTGGTGTAAGACGCTGTGGCTTCTCCGCCTTACCTTCAACGCGTTTCGAACGCGCTGCCCAAAGCGGTGGCAAGTCAAGTTCAAGTCGAGGAGCGTTTATGAATACGGGGGGTATACTCTCTCAGCAGTCATGTGATGGCGTCGGCAAACGCGGTGCACGTTCCGGCATGTGTAAATGGCTGCGTAAGACGCTGTGGCCGCTCCCCCTTACTAGAGAGTACTGCACGTTTCTAACGCGTTTGTGCTAGCGTCCCCTTAAGCGGGAGATCCGATGATTCCCTCCGGAGCTTCGGCTACTCATCATCATTCACCCCGTGGATATGCTGTGATTTTTTTAAGCTATGTAGGAATACGCGAAGACCCCGTGATAGGCGATACAACAGGAATGCTTCTGGCCTGTGCAGTCTCTTCGTCCCAGAAGACTGGTGAAATGGTGAACGTTAAGGAGAACAAAAATTTTTCGCTGTTTCACCCGAAAGGCGAAGCATCAATTGCGATAGCAAATAAGTAGAGAGCTATGCGGAGTAAGGATAGTATAGTTTTATCAGCTGTATAAACTTGGACATGCAGCAGCACCAGCAACGCGCAGAACTGTTGTCGACGCCGTCGGCGTTTTTCCCGCGTTCGCACCGAACGCGCGCGGCGTTGGTGACTGTTGCCGGTTAGGGAGCCTACATGCAACGCCTTTTTAAACGGCGTTGCATGTAGACTCCCTATTGCCGGTGCCTCTGGGGGCGGCTCGGAGGTTTTCGACGAGATCAGAATGGGACACTCGTCGAGCAGCGTCGGAAATCTTACCCACCTTCTCGCCTCGCAACGTTTTTATATAAATCCGCATTTGGTGCCGCAGCTAAACGTCGCCTACCCCAACGTTTATAGATACGTTGGCCTACCCTCCCTCCCGTCCCCACGCGGCCTTTCGCGCGACGGAAGAAGTCGTGTTTGCTCTCTATTGTAAAGGAGGAAAGCATTGTAAAGGAGGAAAGAGACGCTTAATAATATGAGACTGCGTAGAGCTGCGTCCCACCACTCTTCAGTGTTGTCCTTTTCGCTGGTTATCGGATGGCGCAATATTATTCTTTCAAGTGAATTGCTCGAAAAGGCAGGTGTTACTTGCAGAATAAAAGAAATGGCATAATTTACTGGGCAATCAATATCACTAATTCTGTATTTATTCAATTACTTTACGATACATATACCAATCCAGGAATTGCCGCCGCAGAGTTTGCAAAGGATACCAAGCCTTAAAAGAACAAATTCGGCGAATAGCACTGGTTTCGAGAGAATTGTACCATTAAACTTTCGTTAAAAATGAACTGAATCACAATTATTAACCTTTACTTACAAACGACACCAAATGTGTGACCGTTCTTTGATTGCCGATTGTTTCTAAGATTTTCAAACGCCTAGCTTTGACAAAGTGTGCCATCAAAGTTTACTTTATATACTAAGCGTTTAAACCTTCATTGTAACCTTCTAAATAGAACCGAGTCATTTTTCGTTAATCATTCCCAGTTCTAAAAAGCTAATAGTCATATCGACCCCTCGACCGACGTACATTCTGCAGTACCACAAGGCTCCGTTTTGAGACCTATGCTATTTCTGATCAATAGTAATGATTCACCTTAAAAAATAACGTTTCCCATACACTTATTTGCAGATCACCGTGTAACTTTTGGATAAATCACTACCGAATATGATGTTGCCCAGCATCATATCGACCTGAATAACCTCAGCAGTTGGTGCCGATTATTGGGAATGGAACTTAACATTAAAAAGTGTAAATTTACGAGAGTATCCAGATCTGACAATAACAAGTCTTTGTACTACTTGGAAAACGTTGCTTTAGAAACTACAAGTTCATATAAGTACTTAGTCATGCATATAACATCGAAGGTAACGAGGAAAGTTGAATATAACTACAAAAGCCAACCGTAACTTTTATCGTACTCCATCTTCTCTGAAGTTTCAACTTTATAAAACCCTGCTTCGGTCAAAATTAAAATATGCGGCAGCTACATGGAACCCCTTTAACGAAAACCTACCTATTCCCTTTACTATTGAAAAATAATTAAACTCGCTTTATTCTTTGGAACCACAACTATTAAAAATAATTCTGGGGTTTTACGTGCCAAAACCACCATCTGATTATAAGGCAAGCCGTAACGGGTGAGTCCAAAAATTTCGACCACCTGGGGGTTTTTAACGTACACCCAATTCTCTCGCTTAGCGGCACAACACCCTAGCCACTAAGCAACCGTGGCGGGTGCCTGCAACTGTGCTGTAAGCGTATCGTCAATAAAATTGAACCTTCGTCCTCAGCCACATGCAACACATCGAAGGATTTCTCGTCTATCATTTTTTAGGGGCGAAGCTCCTTATAGCGGCACCCGTTCCGTCCCCGTCGTCGTAGTAGTAGTGTGTAACCAGTCTGAGAAAAATGAGAAAAAAAATTTCGAAGTTGTGTCCGTAGCGCGGAATCGAACCAGGGACCCCTCGCTTTCGAGCGCGCGGCGTTAGCCCACTACGCCACGAAGCGGACATGGACACACGCACCACGATGGCAATAAATACCCAACATTAACGAAAGGCCGCCTTTCTAGCGCGTTTCTAACGCGTTTGTGCTAGCGCGTTACGGCCCGTGTAAGAAGCTGGTGTAAGACGCTGTGGCCTCTTCGCCTTACCTTCAACGCGTTTCGAACGCGCTGCCCAAGGCGGTGGCAAGTCAAGTTCAAGTCGAGGCGCGTTTATGAATACGGGGGGTATACTCTCTCAGCAGTCATGTGATGGCGTCGGCAAACGCGGTGCACGTTCCGGCATGTGTAAATGGCTGCGTAAGACGCTGTGGCCGCTCCCCCTTACTAGAGAGTACTGCACGTTTCTAACGCGTTTGTGCTAGCGTCCCCTTAAGCGGGAGATCCGATGATTCCCTCCGAAGCTTCGCCCACTCATCATCATTCACCCCGTGGATATGCTGTGAATTTTTTTCATAGGCTGTATCGCTTGCCTAAATCCTACATTCATGTTACCGCCATGTAACTTATCTCACGGCACTTACCATCAGCTTAAAGTTAGAATATGTGCATGTAACACGACATGTTTTTAATGCGTTAGTATTACGAGGGTACTTCAGCAACTTTCCGGGGGCCAAGGATCTATATATCTATGTATATGTTTATGTTTATGCATCTTTGTTTCTAACCGTTTTCCCGACTGCGTGGGCCACTGAGTAGTTCGTGGTGAAATTGGTAGCGCATGTGACCACTCTCTTGAAGGAACAGGGTTCGAAGCCAACCACCGGAACTGTTGTCGGTGTGTATACAAGGTATGCGTATACATTGTATCTGTCTATGTGTATACAGGGTGTCCCAACTAGCATGCCCCAAAATTTAAAAATATGCAGATGCCGTGTAACTGGATAGAACCAAGGTAATGTTGTTTGTCGTCACTTAGAGACACTCAGATTATTTTTCGCATTCCGCCTAATTACTTAATTAGTCTTAATTATTGACTAACCTTCTCAATTGCTGTAATTTGATTAAAAGTGTCAAGAAGTAAATTGTAGAGCAACGTGAAAAACTCCCGATACAGCTTTCTGTGGCTCAATGCGTGCTACATAGGTTTTTTTTTTTTTTCAAGCGTGAAAGAAGCACTCGAATACACGCAAAATTGCCTCGAGCGGCCAGTCGCGCGGCAATTCTGCTCGTACAAAAATTCGGCCATAACACTGAAGACTGCTTACGTTTTGGGAATCCGAAAGCACTATAGCCCCTTCGGTGAAATAATTTCGATTGATGCTTTCGCCATGCATTAAAGTCTTTTTTCTGCCCATTCGGCACCAATAGAATCCAAAGAGCAAGTGACGCGCGGGAAGCAGCGCGCTCATTTCATACATTCATGACGTGGCGCCACCTCCTCCCCATTGGCTGCTCCGTCCCGGTTCCAATGAAGCACGCACTAGGCGACACATTTCAGTCGGATGGCTGCGACGTGACGTGCGCAATCACACACGCACTAGGTACACCTTGAGCCTGTAGCTCAAGGTGTACCCATAGCCTGTAGCCTAAGGTGTAGCCGCTGTGGCGCCGGCGAACGGTGCTCGCCTCGCACCCCGGAGGCCCGGGTTCGATTCCCACCCATGCCTAAATTTACAAAATTTTCTATAAAAGGCCAATAATTAACTTTGTTACAGCGACGCTGTATATGGCTAGCCGATTCGTCCGTCTGTCGCCTGTACGCAGAAACTAACATCATCAGCAATGGCTCGACTGTCGTCGTCTTCTTCCACAGCTGGCTCCGTTGCCGCTCATCATTCCAGCGTAGAATTTCACTTTTCTGTCGTCGTAATGGGGAGGCCGCGTTTACGGAGGTATGAGCCATTTCATAGGGGGCTACGAGTCATTCATTGTATTGCGTGACGGGCAGAGTTAATTTTGAAGCAATTTAATTTTGAAGAATTGCAAGCGGCAATATGCGACAACGGCGGACTGCGGGCATACCGTCAGTGACGTCGTTTTCTCCAACGCTGCCGAACGTGTGTGTAAGCTGATTAAGAAACAGAGACGTAACAAATGATTGAGAAATACTTTCATGTGCCGTTGGGATTAACCCAGTGATAAACACCGCGGGGCCACACGTTTCAGCTTCGCTTCTTAAACATTTGTTCGGAGCTCCCTGTGCTCCCTGAGCTCCCCGCAATCCATCTGTACGGAGTACAGGGACCTCCGTGAGAAATTGGACGTCAATCCGAACATCTCGTATTGACGTGTTTTAACTCATTGCGCCGTCGTCCATTTTTGGTACCATCACTCGGTTACGCCGCCGACGGCTACGGATTTTCGCGTAATGGGGCACGCAATGCTTTCGCCTTAATAGTGCACCGTTCTCGCTGGTACAGTCCACTAGATACAAGCCAATGGGTATCCGTGAACACGTTAACGAACTTCTTAGCGGCCCTGCTATATTTCGTATACCCACTTTGTTTTTACCATTCTTTTCACTGCCACGAATACTGAGCATTTCTCCTTATCGCGCAGGAAACGCGCCTACTTGTCATAATTGTGTCATAAAAAAAAAGGTCAGTGGAGAAAGAAAGATTTAATAAATTCTGGGATTTTACGTATGATGCATGTGGTAAGGGGGGACTGCGGAATGATTTTCACCACCTGGGGTTCCTTGTCGTGCACTCAATGCAGGGTGCAGGGGTATTTTTGCATTTCGCCCCTATCAAAATGCGGCCGCCGCGGCCGGGATTTTCATACCGCGCCCTCCGGCTTAGCAGCACAACACGAAAGCCTCTACACCACCACGGCGGGGTACAGGAGCAAGGTGTATTTATGCAAAAAGAAATAGCCAACTATATGAAATAACTATGCGTATAAAGCAACGAAAACAGAATGCTGCACAGTTAGGCAACAGTGAAATAGCAATGCGCTTCTCCCCCAATCCTGCTGCCTCATTCCCCTCAAGAGCACAGTGTAAAGCAAAACCACTTTTTACAAGGAAGAGTTGTTTATTAGGCTTAGGCGCTCTCTGGCGGAAAAGATTCCGTAAATGCGCATTTTTAATAGGTTTTTTTTTCCTTCAGCGCATCTTCCCTTTTCTATTGGTTGCAGTGGAAATGGCAGTCTCCATTTATGTACATTTTTCTAGTAGGTATTGGCCACAGATTGCGAAGGAAATTACGTATACACCGGGTCAAATTGCGACGTGTTACCGTAACTGCGCAGATCAGGCATTATTACAAATATCTAAAATATAGCACTTCCACGGGTGTGCCGTTCCTCCCACCTCTCCTCTAACTTATTGACCACAGTAAGTTTCAGCCCAAAAGCGGGTTGTTGATCTTGAAACAATATTAACATTTACAATAGAGAAATAGGCACACCTGCACGAAAGACTTGTTAAACTTTATTCAGCTGTTAACATTATTTTATGTGGAGTTAACCAGTCAAACGGCGACATTGAATAAGTTATGCTGGATTGATGACGACGAAATTGATTATCCAACGTTTCGGAACAATCTTGGACGGTTCCTTGTCATCTTGGTCCACTGCACCTGCAGTACAAGTTTGCTTATTAGAGTGATATATTTGAATATGTTACATGGAGGTAGCCGTATGAAAAAAATCGGAAGTAACTTGTACTCGCTGTCAAAATTACAATTTCTCCTCGTGCCACTACCTGTATTCCATGCGCTTTCTGAAGGATCGCCGAGATCATGTCTATGCGTTTATGTCTAAGAAAGCGGCTTGTACTTTCCGCGTACAGCACTTTTTCTCCTGATGGCATTTAGACCACAGCGACGTACATTTACGACGTACATACGACAACGTACATACTAGAAACAACGTAACAATTCTTTTGGGTGTGAGGTAATGGTCTTCGACATCGCAATGCCATTATTACATTTGGAGGATGCGACGCAAAGCTGTCTATTTGCATTCAATCGCTTTTTTTTTCTTCATAGTCAGTTGTGTCTGAGCTGACGCATGCCTTATGAGTCCTAGTAATTCGACAGCTCTACTAGAGCACTGACCGGCTTGAAAGGCTCATGGCATGCCAGATTCTCTTAAAGCGGAAACAAATAGTTATACATAGTAGCGCTATCTTTAAATCAGTTGTATGTAAAAACAGGTTCATCCGTGAAAGTATAGCGCCTGCAGTTGTCAAATTCGACTACGTCACATAGACATGTAATCTTAAGGAAAATAATTTCCTGAATGAAAATGCAGACCGTAATAATTGTAAAGCGAACTCCTACAAACAGTGTTTCTATCACCAAACGCTCACATATACCTGTTAGTTAACACAAAATAGAAATTCAAGGACAAAAATGCTACAGAAATTCTTAAAATTATCTACTAATGCGTAAGCATTCTTTGGCTCGGCTGCTACTTCACTTTTGCTTACATATTTAGCTAGCTTACGCATGTCTGTGCTACTAATCGTCTACTATTACACTGCTAGAACGACTACATGTGTTAACTTGACCAATTATGCATTTATTTTGAGTATATATTAAAGCAACTAGGCCGAACCGCCGTCACAACCATTTTTTTTCACACCAAAGCTCTTTATTTTCCTTTTATGTTACCATCTTCTCACACCGACGTTACCGGCTTTTTTTTTTCGCTTTTTCTGTTTGCATGACTATGGCTCACGCAGACATCTGGCTGCCACGTTGCGGTCCATGGGGCGAATCTCGGTCAGAAGTATTTCTTTTTGTATCTTTTTTCTAACGCTACCAATCATCTGCTATTACACTGTTATAACGATTACACGTGTCAACTTCACAAGTTATGCATTTATTTTGCCGATAAGCCGTCCCGGGGCGGACTGATTTTGCTGGGGTACTCGCCAAAGAATGCTAATTTGCTATGAAAGGTATTTGGAGTCTTGGGCTACCTCATGCGAACTGTCCCAACCTTGGCTCTGAACCATTTGTGATTTTCTTAATATATTAGGCGCTTCAGTCGACCAAGACACATTAATCCATTAGGTATTGATGGTAAAAAATAATATGTCACCGGCTCAAGCACAATTAAAGCTTTCTTTTAAAGCACGAAAGATAACATATTTGAAGACCCTGTCAAAAACTGCGTTCCTTGACTTAAAAAGCAAGAAATATATATCTCAATAAAATAAAAAAGATGCCTTATAAGCCTAAAATTGCATTATATATTAGCCATAACTCTGAGGTAATGTCGTGTCATTAGAAATGGGCAAAATATATTCCGTTTAGGGATTTTTCCCGCTGTATACTAAAGGCCAAATTTATACTATATATAATATATTATATATAGTATGCAATGTATACTATTTATAATATATTGTTAATAGTATACAATGTATACGAAAGGAAGAGGACTTCGTCCTGCAGTGGACATAAATATTGGCTGATGATGAAACTTTATATGAGCTAAGATGGTCTTTCTAGTGACAGAAAATGCGCAAGAAACTCATTTTTGGGATATCTTTAGCCGCCAATCGAGCAATGTGGTTTCCTATTTAAAGTACGCCAAACAGAGCGTTTGATAGCACATTGTATTGCTTCCGAAATGAGAAGGATTTATTACATTACATTATTTAGGCAAGGAAATCTCTTTAAGCTTGTCGAAATTTGGCGGGAGACCTCTAGAAAAAGGCACTTCCACGATAAAAGCAGAAGTTAAATCATATCCCGTGTTACTACTGTCAGTAAAGCTGCGTAGTTCATGCACCGCAGTGGCTGCAGTGGAAAAGCTGCAATGGCCAAGGCTAAGTGTCTCCTCCACCACTTTTCACTTTCGCTGATGCAGTGGGAAAATGGACGCAAATAAGAAAATGGGTAAGGGTTTCTTGGTTCCATGGTGACTCGTCACATTCACTTTGCCATGCTACGCTCGGATCGCGGCGCGGATCGCAGCTGTGCACTAATTATCGTCTTAACTATCGGGTCAATATGCTTTCACTGACTCTTTTGGTTAAAATTGCTCTCTGGTACACTTGGACGACGACGACGAAGTGTCTCTTGGCGGAGTGTTGTTTTTATACCTCTGGCTATTTTTGTGAAATCTCCAGTGTATCGATCAGGCGTCCCGCCTTGTTCGGTGGCGATGGACGTGGACCGCCCAGGGCGTCTGCCGGATCCGGCGGCGTCAGCGACGGCCGCCTCCAGGAAGCGGATCGGGCTCCACACTGACAGCGACAGCGAAGGCACCCATATCTACTCGCTCAGCAGCGAGGACCCTTCCGACGACGAAGGCTTCGAACTTGTGCGGAGCCGCAAGGCGAAGAGAAGGAACACCAGGTCCTCTTCGTCCTCTAGTACGCAAACTGTTGAGCCCATGCGGAACTCCGACGCCAACACCATTCTGTTTATGCCTGTGATACCCAACGGTAACATGAAGCGGCTTAACAGGCAATCTGTCTCGATGCTGCTGGAGACCGTGGTGCCAAATGAAATCACGGACATTAGAGTGAACACCCGCAAAAATGTACTGGCGGTTGATGTTCTGCATGCGGGTGCTCTTAGCGCCCTACGCAAGGTAACAGATCTTGATGGCATGCAGGTGCGCTCTCACATACCACTGGGCTCTGATGTCATCACTGGTGTAATATATGATGTAGACTTGGCCATCCTCAACAATGACTTGCCGATTCTGGTCAAAGCAGCGAGTGATCGTGACGTCATTGTTGATGTCTACCGCCTGGGCAACTCACGTTGCGTGAAGATTGTTTTCAAGGGCAACTGCCTCCCGTCTCACGTTAAGGTAGGCCACTTTCGACATCCTGTCCGGCCTTTTATTCCGAAGCCTCTACAGTGCCGCAAATGCATGAAGATCGGACACGTGAGCAGCGTCTGTGAGAACGAGACAGTGTGCCCCCGCTGCGCTGAACCACACGCCGCGGATAAATGTGCCGCCACTGTCATGAAATGTCCAAACTGCCACGGATCTCATGAGGCCTCATCGAAAGACTGCCCCAAGATTAAGAAGGAAATGGCTATCTTAAAAGAGATGGCAAGAGATCATTCCTCTCATCGAGAAGCCGCCGCTAAAATCAGGAAGCGACGCTCCCGTCGCCGACGTTCTTCAAGAAAAGCTTCTGCGCCGGTGATGCGTATGCCATGCCCACAGTCACCTCCTCCACTGCCACCCAGGCCATTGACATCAGAAAGGCCTACAAAGACAAGGGCACCGGGAAGAATACGGACACCGAAGCCTGGCCTGCGTTGCCAAAGCGGCAACCACCAGCAGAATCGCTGCACGCCGATGGAAGTCGACCATCCCGGGCATCTCCTGCCGGTGAATTGACTGAACAGGATCGGCAAGTGGTTATAATGGTGCGATCACTAATGAACACGATTCGCATGCTACTTAACAAGCTGCAGACACCAACAGCTGAAAGCGCATTGCAAATACTGGAGGCACTGAATCCAGTACTTGCAAGCCTCCTATAAGCACCATGGCTCCCCCAGTACTTTCTTTTCGCACTGAAGTTAGAAGTGCGACGATTTTTCAATGGAATGCCAGAGGCTTGAAGTCCCGCATCTCGGATTTGCGCCAATTTGTCTTGAAGAATCGGTTCCCTATACTTGTTATTTGTGAACCGAACGTATCGAAGCCCTACAGACTATCTGGTTACGAAGCGTTTGCTTCTTCCACGTGCGAGGAACGGAGCAACGTTCTCATTTACATCCGCACGGACTTGAACTATGTTTCGCATGCCGTTCAGCCTCATGACTACAACCAATACGTATGCCTCCGCGTCAAAAAGAACAAAATAGCCTTTACTCTTATTGGTTGTTACATCACCCCATCAAGGCGGTTTGACCCTGAAAGACTGAAATACATATTAAAGGAAACTGACGGCCCCTGGGTCATCACTGGGGACTTCAATGCGCACCACTTGCTTTGGGGAAGCACCAAGATAAACTCCACGGGAAGGAATGTTGCGTCGTTTGCCTCTGATTATGACCTCTGCATCATGAACGATGGTAGCCCGACGTATCTACGGGGTCTTACGTATAGCAGCTGCCTGGACTTGACTTTGGTGTCACGGAACTTCACATCACATGTTAAATGGTTTTGCGACATCGAGACTCTTGGGAGTGATCACATTCCCACATACCTAACGATTAATGGACTCACTCGGTCTTTCTCTCGGGGTATCTTGAAGAGCACTGACTGGACTATGTTTACGTCGCTTATGGAAGAAGCATGTGGGGGAGATTTCGCCGGCGACATCGCCGACACCATCGCAGAAGCACTTAAAGTTTCCAAGTGTTCATCATCATTATCGTCAAGCCGAACAGATTTCGACATTGAACTTGAAAAACTTCGTGCGATTCGACGACGTGCAGAACGACGATACAGACGCACTAAATCAATCTATGATCTGAGAGACGCACGTCGCATTCAGAAGAAAATTCAGCGTCGTGTAGACAAACTAGAGAGAGAACGATGGAAGACATTCTGCGAGTCACTGGACCCTCGCAAGCCGCTTTCACATATCTGGAGGACAGTACGTGGTCTTCGTTCATCCCCACAACAACGACACCCATTTGCAGCTTTGGCCCTCCATCTTGGCCAAACAGAGCTTGGTGTGGCGGAGGCATTCTGTGCGAGATTCACTGGCGAGCCTGTCAACGTCAACGTTGATGTAAGTGACCTCCCAGCGGCTAAGGTACCGGAAATGGACGTGTCATTTACCATGGAAGAACTCGAGGCTGCCCTGGCAGTCTCTAAACGATCATCCTCTCCAGGCCCTGACGGCGTCACCTATTCTGCCCTGGGACACCTTGGACAAGAGGCAAGAAGAGCGCTTCTGAACAGCTTTAACAACTCATGGCATAGAGGCACTGTTCCCCGACAATGGAAGTTAAGCCGGCTGGTACCATTACTAAAGCCTGGAAAATCTCCGTTGGACTTGGCGGCATATCGCCCTATTGCTCTTGCCAGCTGCATCGGCAAGGTTATGGAAAGGATGGTCCTTGCACGTCTAGAATGGTATCTCGAGCGTTACAATATCTACCCCGCTTCCATGGCAGGCTTTCGTAGGGGTCGTTCTTCAATGGACAGCGTCATTGACCTCACGACATTTGTGCAGCAGGAGAAAAGCCGTAAGCGCATATCAGTTGCGCTCTTTCTCGACGTGAAAGGCGCTTATGACAACGTTGCACATGAAGCCATCGTCACCTCCCTGGAGACTATTGGAATCGACGGCCGCATGCTTCGTTGGTTATCCGACTACATAACTCGCCGGTCGTTTTTTGTGCAAACAGAAGACGGCCCCACAGCTGAACATTACACGTACTGCGGCGTGCCTCAGGGAGGAGTATTGAGTCCGACGTTGTTCAATGTGACACTCATTGGACTAGCTGACATTTTACCTAAGACAATCTGCCTCTCGATATACGCAGATGACATCTGCCTTTGGACTTCTGCAGTTACTCGGCCTCAGGTGCGTGCGCGTTTGCAACGGGCAGCAACCTTGACATCAGGATATCTTCAAGCACAAGGCTTGACTGTATCAACCGAGAAATGTGCATTGGTGGCATTCACTCGAAAACTTATGACGCCATACCCAGTTTCTATTAATGGACACACTATTGCCTACGGAAAGACCCATCGATTTTTAGGCGTAATAATCGACCGCAATCTTTCCTGGAGCCCTCATTGCACGTACCTGAAGAAAAAATTGTCGTCGATTGCCCAGGTACTGAAATTCATGTGCGGGAAAACATGGGGCACATCTGTACGCTCCATGCTTCAGTTGTACAGAGCTCTATTTCTAGGATACCTACGCTACAGCCTTCCAGTGTTGTCCAATACGTGCAAGTCAAATGTTCGCTCGTTGGAGAGCTTACAGGGCCAAGCATTGCCCACTTGCCTAGGACTTCCTCGCGGTGCGTCAACACCTGCAACAATCGTCCTCGCCAAAGATCATCCGATCCAAACATACGTTGCAGTGGATTGTCTCAGGGCGCATATCCGTCATCTTTCCCGCGTCCCCGATCATCACTTGGCGTTTTTGCCTTCGCAGAGACCTCGTTCCACGTTTTCTGAAGTTGTTGTCACCAATCAAGATTGCCTTCCATCAGGATATACCCCAGCAGCAAGGCCTTCATTCCCCTTGTGGTGCCTGCAACAGCCTCAGGTGCACCTAAGTATTCCGGGCGTAAAGAAGAAGGCCAATCACCCAAGAATAGCTCTGCAACAGATGACGCTGCTATTAATGAATGAGACCTACTGGGACCGAATACACATCTATACCGATGGTTCCGTCTCATCTACCAGTTCTTCAGGTGCCGTTGTCATTCCGGCTACGAAAACCACACTAAAGTTCAAACTGTCACACGTCACAACATCAACGGCGGCAGAGCTTGCTGCCCTGCGTGCTGCTGTACAATACCTCCTGCAAGAGACACCTCAGAAATGGGTCATATTTTGTGATTCTAAGGCAGCACTTCAGAGTCTGCATTTTGCCATTTATCACAGGACTCATGAGCAGCTGGTATATGAGATAAGAGAAGACCACCATCAAGCTATCGCTAGAGGACATGAAATTATATTTCAGTGGCTACCGGGACATACCAGCATTGCTGGTAATGACCTCGCCGACGAAGCCGCCCGGTCTGCTCATCTGGAAGGCCGACCAGTCCCAATCCCCTTATCCAGGACCGACGCTGCAGGAAAACTTCTTTTCGTGGCTAAAGCTATGACACACAAATATTGGTCTTCTCTTAACCCGAAGTGCCATCTCCATAAAATTGACCCATCCTTGAAGCTTCAAATGCCATCAAACATTTCCCGCTCTGAGGCGACAGTATTGTGCCGCCTCTGGCTCGGGGTGGCATTTACAAAGGCCTACTCGTTCCGCATTGGAATGGGGGATACGCCCATGTGCGACTCTTGTGGAACCAGTGAAACGATTGAACACGTCTTATGTCTCTGTCCCCAGTTCGACGTCGAGCGTGAAGCTCTCCGGACAGCATTGAACCGGCTGGATTCTCGACCATTTTCGGAAATGAAGATCCTTGGACCATGGCCGTATGCGTCGATGGCACAGAAAGCCACGAAAGCCTTGTTCCACTACCTCAAGTCGACAGGTCTTGGCGACCGTCTGTAGACTTCGTGCGAAGTGTCAAATGTGCGCGAAACTGTGCTCCCTCTATTTTCTTTCTCTCTCTTTTCATCCCTATACCCCCTTTCCCCAGTGCAGGGTAGCAAACCGGACGTGCGTCTTGTTAACCTCCCTGCCTTTCCTCGCTTCTATTTCTCTCTCTCTCTCTCTCTTGGTTAAAATTGAATTATGGAAAACATGCCTCCCACTTCTTCACCTTTTCATTTTTGTTATATGAGGTATAAACAGAAAACGGCGAATCCTAGCTATAGGGAACGAAATATTATTTTCCACTTATCAATTTTAGCAAAATTCGCTAAGTGATTCATAAAAACAGACAGTGCCCAAGTACCCAACTGCTGTGTGCGCAGTGCGGGGAAGCATTGTCTCTTTGTTTCATATTTTTTTCTTATTTATACTAACGTGATGGATATTTTTATTTAAGTATTGCATATTTCACAACATCAGTTTTCTAGCGCAGGTACTCAATGTAGTAACGCTGCTGTCGATGCACTTCCCGACGCCGCATGAAGACGACAAGCTGGTCGAGAGCAGATGGTGACATGTGGTCGTACTTTTGGTTAACTGAGGGTGCTCGTAACGGTGAAGAAAACAGCTTAGAAGTAGTGTAGGCTATTTGTAGGCATACCTTTATCGGCACATCATGTTAGGACGCTTATTTGGGCATGTGGGTATTGCATATATATATATATATATATATATATATATATAATATGCGCGATAACGACCTTATTAAGCACGGAAAGTGTCCTATGTTTCATGTTTTTCACTTAGAATGTGTCGGTCTACTTGCATGTAATTCTAATTCCTGTATGTTTGCTGCGAAGACAATGGCGCGACCAATAAACCATGCCGGTTTTTAAAATGGTTGGAGAAATCTTCCCATTTTTTTCTCGCCCATATAAAAAAGTATATTTGATATATATATATATACATATATATATATATATATATATATATATAGTGGCTGTATATAATAGTATATAATAGTGGCTGAATATTACTGCTATATAATTCTTGAAGATGCACACATTGCAATGCATTATAAGTTAACAGGTTCATGCGACAATCGCAAGCACGTACTAAAGATAGCGATAGCAACTATGGAATCAATCCCCCGAATCCCCCGCGAATTGCAGCTAACTGCAGCTGAGGATGTGGTTCATGAGCAGGAACCGCGATGTTTGGACTATGGCTGAAATGGAGCTACCAGCCTACTCGGACAGACAGGCGCTACTAATTTTGCGTTCACCGCAGCTCGTTTTCGCAGTTCCTTTATGCACATTTGCGCACATCGCACAGAGCATCATACGTATTCGCGAAGCAGAAGCGCTGAACATACGCGTTCCGGCCAATCAAGTCCTCTGGTGGCATCGGACACCTTGGCGTGGAATCCAGGCGCCAGTGGTTTTTATTTTGTATGATGTCATCGGTACTAGCGTTTTTTTTGCGTCATATATGAGTGCGGCACTGTTCTTCGGTAAGAGCTGGTTGCCGTTCACGAAGATGCATAAGGCCTACCCAAAGGTACACTGCAGTTGCCCTGTATGAATAGACCGTACCTCGTTGTGCAGTTCCAGTTTTTTGTCAGCACAAACTGATCGACAAGTCGGCTAAATTGAGGTTCTCTTGGCACGACGTTCTTTCGGCTTGGCTCGCTTATGTGGAGCTATCATCATCATCATCATCATCATCATCAGCCTATATGTTATGTCCACTTCAGGACGAAGGCCTCTCTCTGCGATCTCCAATTACCCCTTTCTTGCGCTAGCGTATTCCAACTTGCGCCTGCAAATTTCCTAACTTCATCATCCCATCTGGTTTTCTGCCGACCTCGACTGCGCTTCCCTCCTCTTGGTATCCATTCTGTAGCCCTAATGGTCCACCGGTTATCCATCCTACGCATTAGATGGCCTGCCCAGCTACATTTCTTCCGCTTAATGTCAACTAGAATATCGGCTATCCCCGTTTGTTCTCTGACACACACCGCTCTCTTCTTGTCTCTTGACGTTAGTCCTAAGATTTTTCGTTCCAATGCTCTTTGTGCGGTCCTTAACTTGTTCTCGAGCTTCTTTGTTAATCTCCAAGTTTCTGTCCCATATGCTAGCACCGGTAGAATGCAATGATTGTACACGTTTCGTGGAGCTATGGTGTGATATAAATGCCGCCATATGTAGCTGTGGACAGCGAATGCTTCACGTGATACATCACGGAAATATGCGAGCGCGTCTGATCCTCCCATGGCGCTTGGCAATCTCACCATGCCGGGCGACGTGGTGAGCTTCATCGCTTTGATTATCAAAGCACAACTCCTAGTGGACTTCCACAAGATGTGAATAATAAAAGCCTTGCAATATCTACATTCTAGACTGTTTCTCTGACGAGACGGCATCCTTCCTGTTTTTCACGCCCTATTTCTAAGCGTGTAGAGAAATGTTACAGAAAGTTTTGTGTTACCTGGGTAAATGTAGTCTAACACTCGACTGTGCACGACAATCTCTTGAAAATATTTATTTTCTAACTGCCAATGTTCACTGCAACTTGTACGATACATCCGCAAGATCACGGAGGTGTCCAATAAACGGTGAGATTGAATTTGTCACGTTATTTAGCCTATAGGCCTGTGCTCGTCTACGCTCGCCGGAGGAACTTCTCCGACATGTTGAAAGCGAACCAAGAAAGTAAATAAAATTACTTACAATCGGGGATGAAGGGTTGAAGCCTTATAACTACGTGTTGTTTTTTTGGGAAATGTCAGTTGTCGATTGCCCCTTCCACCACTCCCTCTATATGGAATTTTTCCAGCATTCGCCCCTGGAAATCCGAATTCGAAAGCCGCACTCAGCCCGATATTTGCTCTTCTGGGCGCAAAAAGAGCAATAGTAGCCAACACTAGCAGAACAACAAAGCTGGAAGAATTCATGCTCAACCACTTGGGTTTGAGTATTTCGAATGTGACCCCCCTCCCCCGGCAGCGGCTTTTATACATATCCCCAAACAATACACATATTTTTTGCATATTGTGCTTAAGCTTACTTGACATATATATATATATATATATATATATATATGTGTGTGTGTGTGTGTGTGTGTGTGTTGTGTGTGTGTGTGTGTGTGTGTGCGTGTGTGTGCGTGCGTGCGTGCGTGTGGGCACTCGAGGAAAGAGCATGGAGCTGCTCAATCATTTACAAAACAATCCCAAACTTTTATGACACCAGGAGCGCTCGCTCTTTCTTCTGTGCTTCGCCTTCCGCACGAACATTGCGTAAAACTGTCCGATTCCATAAGGTCCTATACACTATAGAGTCATAAAAATGAATATATCATTAAAAATTAAGTATTTAGTTTCCTAGTGGTATTCACGGCATACTCATGCGCCTAGAAACTGCGCAATTGCGTCTTTCCGCACAATTACTGGCGTTTCTCTAACCCTTCGCGTACCGACTACAATTCTGCACTGTGGAAAGTTGCTTAGGCTATATCTATGGCTATTTAGGTAAAGCGTCATATTTGCTTTGGCGAAAAATTGAGACATCGTGCAGAGGTGCGTACTTCGAGGTTGAGCCAGTGATGTTCCTAATGACTTACTATTGCCAAAGCCTTAGCTAAGGATGTGGCTGCCAGCCTGTCTTCGAAGAGACGAAAATTCTTTTCAGGTAGAGAAAAACTGAAACAAGAAAGCATCGAGGTGTATTATATCAGAATACTTGGAGATAAATGCGTCAGTCGGCCATCATTGTCGCTAGCAGAAAATTAATTTGAGTTCATTCGCAGCAATAGCATTGTTGTTTTTTAACGCGAAGCTTCGTTCACGAATTCTCTCGGCCTTTCTGACAGTCGCTGCTGCTGCTGTCTTGCCTTATGGCTAAAACACCAAACAATAATACAATAGAGTGAAAACACTTATTGTATTCATCGCTAAGCTTTGCCTTCATGAAACGTATGAACTAAATGGTATGCGAAGAGGCACATGATGCAGGTAATGTTATTTCACTTCGAAGTACCGCTAGGAACGGTTCGCATTATTTTACCGTTGATGAGTATCTTGCCCATATCTCATACGTCTAAGCAGCGCTCTTTTGTCATTTGGTTTTGAAAGGCAATCGTAATATTTCCTATCGTAACCTTCTTTAGCTTAAGCGACTGTGTGTTTAAATACAGCAGCGTGAAATTCGTAATCAGAGCAACTATTCGGGGACTGTTAATAAAGAAGCCGCTTCCAAGCTGCCTTTCGTTGTAGGTTGTCTCGCATGCACTCTGTATTCAACCAAGGGCTACAAGATGCTCTTTTGGCAGATTCAACACTAAATTAAGATTTGTGTGCGTTCTTTTGATTACATCACAAAGCTTCATCGTTTTGGTGTTTTCGCACTCTTTTGAATGAGAAGGCAAATGTACCTTTACATCGGTTTTAAATTTATTATCATTTACTAATACGCGGACCAGAGAGCATGATGGCATTATTGGGAAAGCAATTTCAAACATTATCGCAAAATGGCCACTGTTGGTGACACAGTCTAAGGCTGTCCAAAATGAACTAGTGAAAGACGAGCTGACTAAACTTAAATACAAGGTCGAGTCAGATCGATGGTTAATAAATGTAGGAATTCTTGTATTCAGGCAAGACACGTTGTTGCACGAGGCAATGGCATCAAATCCCGGCCGCGGCGGCCGCATTTCGATGGCACTGAAATGGAAAACAGCCATGTGCCGAGCATTGGGTGCACCTTAAATAACCCCAGATGGTGAAAGTTAATCCGAAGTCCCCCACTACAGCGTACCTCAAGATCAGATCATGGTTCTGGCGCGTAAAGGTCAAGAATTTATTTAACTTATGCGGTTAAGTTAATCTAAGGTTTGGTTATTTTGCTACCTGAACTTAAAAAATTGGTGTGGGCTGCTGCTGAAGCGTGACGTATAATGTTGCTCGTAGCGCCGAGGTGGCTACGTTGTTCCTAATGACTTTACTATTGCCAAAGCCTTAGCTAAGGATGTGGCTGCCAGCCTGTCTTCGAAGAGACGAAAATTCTTTTCAGGTAGAGAAAAACTGAAACGAGAAAGCATCGAGGTGTATTATATCAGAATACTTGGAGATAAATGCGTCAGTCGGCCATCATTGTCGCTAGCAGAAAATTAATTTGAGTTCATTCGCAGCAGTTGTCGAATGAGTGAATAAAACTTATGGCATTCGTTGCCTTATTTCCTTCTTTAGAAAATTCACCAGGTGGTGTATGTATGAGGGGCTGCCATATTACATCTTTTGTCAGGTTTTGTTTCAATAAATTAGTTGCGAGTCTGCGGTCGTCCTTGCCGGTCTTGTTACGCACTTCGCACCTTCAAGTGCGCAGTTTAATAAAGAAACTTAGAGCGATGCTTTATGAGAAAGCCTCCTCTCTAAGCAAATGGATACCATGTCCCTCCGTGCTCTCGAAACATCACCTGGGAATCCCTAGCGGCGACTGCTGAAGTGCGCTGTATTGTGATGGGCGTCGCGCTCGCTGCGAACTCGGACAGCTTCCAACGGTGGAGATGAAATCAGACAGAGACCACAGACATCTTTCCGCACATTTGAAAACAAATCTGCGTCAGATACCGACAGAATGTTAGACAGTGCTCTTTTTATTCGAGCAACAACGCGCCGACATGTCACCCGCATGCACCTACATTATTTCTAGGAGAGTTCGGCATCATGGTTTTTTTTTTGGTTGCTCAAGATCACTTTGCCAAATGGTACACATCAGTGTTAGGCTGGAGCGACTTCAACATGCCACATAAAAGAACTTAAAAAGATGATGTAAGTAGATGCAAAATCACGCTGACAGGCTGTTTCAATAAAGTTATAGTAAGTAGAATAGAAATCACAATATATAGCATTCTGACAGAAGATATACTTATAGTGTCTAACTTTTATCTTAAATAAGAATAAAATTGCACCAGGGGGATAGCATTCAGTGAATTCAAGTAGGTAATTTTGACTTGGCAGACGATGTACAAGGTACACGAAAAGGTATAACATTACCTAAGGAAATTTCAGCCGCACTTGAAAGAAGCTTTAAAATGTTGCACGGAAGGATGCATGTAAAGTCGCCAGTTGCGCTAAGTGTCAGGCCCACAAACACCTCACTACGACGCCAGCCGGTCTTCTTTCTACTACCACTGGCGCCTCCGAGCTCTCCTTTCGAGCAAGTTGGAATTGACCTCATGGGTCCCTTTCGCCGCTCATCGAAAGGGAACCGTTGGATCATCGTATGTGCCTACCATATGACCCGGTACTGCGAGACGGCTGCTTTGTCATCTGCCACCGCCAGCCAAGTTTCCTTTTTTCTGCTGCACTCGATCATTCTCCGTCACGGCCCTCCACGAGTCATCATCAGCGACCGCGGCCGCCAGTTTACTGCAGATGTCGTAAAAGAGCTTCTTCGATTGTGCGCGTCCAGCTTTCGCCACTCGACACCGTATCACCTGCAAACAAATGGGTTGACCGAGCGTACCAACCGCATACTGGTGAACGTGTTGTCCATGTAAGCCGCATCGGACCACAAAATCTGGGACGACATTTTGCCCTTCATTACATACGCCTTTCACACTGCAAAGCACGAGACTACTGGCTACAGCCCTTTTTTCCTGCTCTACGCTCGTCCGCCACGTCACACACTGGACACCACATTTTCTTTCTCCACCCCCGACGATCTCACTATCGCCGAGACTCTGTGTCTCGCTGAAGAAGCTCAACGCTTGGCCCGCATGCGTATTCTGTATTCGCAAGACCGGTCAAAAGAACGGTACGACAGGCACCGTCGGGATGTCACCTGTTCTCCAGGGGATATAGTCTGGCTTATGGTGTCCGGTGTGCAAACGTGGCCTGTGTAAGAAACTTCTCGCAAACTATACTGGCCCGTACGTTATTGTTGACCAGCTCAGTGAAGTAAATTATCGACTGGCGCGTCTCACCGCAACTGGACGGCGCTCCGCCAAGAGTGAGGTTGTGCACGTCGCTCGTCTCAAGCCCTTCACTTCGAGAACTTAGATTGACTTGCCCGGCGGGCTTCGTCTAGGAGGGGAGAAATATTACAGTCAATGTAGCCGCATGAGTGGAAGACGAAAGAGTGTCAGCGGAGAAGGCGAGAAAGAGAACGTTTTTGCCCGCCTGAGGCTCGCCCTGAAGCCTGTTTCATAAACCCCGTTTTTCTCGCCTCGTAACAATATGGTTTGTCCCATGGAACAGGCCTTAAAGCAATCATTCTAACTGAAGCCACTAAACTCACCACTACACGTAAATGAGACGGGAAAAAGCTCTGTAGGCAAGCGCCTACCAATGCCTATGTTGCTGAAAATTGGAACATAGAGAGGGCATCTGAAGTCCACCTACGAAGCTGCTTCTTCGTCCTAACAGCTGGCGTTGAAAGGGCATCAACCTTGAAATACAAGGGCAAAATTACACATTGTAGTTATCGTTAAGCACACAACAGTTGGCCGCAAGTTTATAAAGGATTACTTCGACTGCTACAATAAGCTCGAAAGTTGAAACCTTTTGGTTCTGCATTCAAGGTAAAGGAGCACACATTGTTTTATTGTGTGTCGAAATTTCAAAGGCGCTTTAGAAGTTCATGTTGCCTTGGCTGAAATCTCGCTTTTAATGAATTTTATCTCATGATCTCCATATAAGCAGCAGAAGAATGCCTTAGTCACTCAGCACTGCAGCTCGTTGAATGAACATAACTGCAATATGAAAATTACCATTAAAATGTTTAGTAAATTGTTCTGGTTGTAATAATGGTAAACTAAGGTTGCCAAAAATTAGACCTGAACAGGTTCTGCTCTTTGCGAACCAGTCTTTACCCAACTCATGCGCCTCTGCACATAAACCATGAAAAGTTTGCTGATCACCTAAGTCGGAAAAAAAAACTGTCAGCCCTTGCACTGGGGTGGAGATGGAAGACCAGCGAAGCTGTAGTATGGTGGGAATTATGTATTTCCAATTATGACTATTAAGATGTGATTGTGTTATTGGTTATTTGAACTATTAAAGAATGTTAAATATATATGATCCGGTGGTTTTCATTTATTTAGTGACCACAGGGACATTGGCCGTATGGTCGCTACGTTACACCACCATAGGGTGTATGGCAAAGGTTGGCACGTTCTTCATAAACACGTCACCAACGCCGCGCGCGTTCGGTGCGAGCGCGGGCAAAACGCCGCCGCCGTCGACGACAGTTCTGCTCGTTGCTGGTGCTGCTACATGTCAAAGTTTATACAGCTCCTCGGAATTTTCAGAATGACAGCTCATAAACAAATGTCATGAAACAAAACATCCGGCAGCGCATGCCTTTTATGTTAAATTTTCTCAGACTGATATATTAAAAGTGTGAAACAAATATATCAGACTCGATGACCGCACACAACCGCTGTCAAAACGCTGGCGTGAGCAAGCGCACCAGCAGCAGCGAGCGAAAGTTCATGCGGTCTATCGCTTCAACAGAAACTGAGCGGCGAAAGCACATCGCATGCAAAGGTAGGAGCCTTGTTGCAGATCGCTTTCAAGATACGGTGTGCGCGACCGCCCGTCGCCGCGCAAAGTACAAGTACACGGTTAATTGCCCGCAGAGCCAAATACGCACTCCCTCCCTCCCGCACTGTCCTCTCGCTTTCCACCTTTCGCGTGGGTGATTGAGTCGCCAATTCCCCTTGCGTCCGGTCGCAAGATACGCATTTGGGGCCGCAGCTAAACGTCGCCTCCCCTTCCTCCCACCCGTCCCCACACGGCCTTTCACGCGATGGAAGATGTCGCGTTTGCTCTCCGCCGTGCGTTCGCTCCCCGTGAAAGCGCGCGTCCCCCGCGAGCTTGGTTGGTTGGTTGGTAACAACTTTTATTGCGATAGCAGTTATATGGACACTTCAACGGGATTTCTGCCGTCGGCGTCGCCGTGGTCGTCAGCCGTGAGGTTCCGTATAGATTCCAAGGGCGATAAAATCGTCGCCGCGCGCCGTATGCGCGAGTAAAAGGGCGCGGGGGACGCGCGCTATCACGGAGAGGCAACGCACGGCGGAAAGCAAACGCGATTGTCGCGCGCAAGGCCGGGGGGGGGGGGGGGGGAGGGAGGCGGGGAGACGCTGTGCTACGGCACCAAATGCTTATCTTGCAACCCAGCGCAAGGGGAACTGGCAACGCAATCTCCCACGCGAAAGCAAAAAAAAAATGTCACAGTTTCGCCCTAAGGGCGAAGCAATGAATGCGACAGCAACACAGCAATGTCATACGAAGTAAGGTGAGCGGCTTTGGTAGCAATATGAATTGTAGTAAACATGAGCTGATTAAGTAAGCAGGTGTGCTGCGGCGTAAGTGGACCGACATGAAGAGAGACTCGATGACCACGAGAAGGCGCGTGTGAAACCGTGGTGTTGATGAGAAGCGCTTCCCGTGGGCAGCGCGTGCGAAGGGACACACCTGTAGTGCTGCACTGCCGATCCGGGCAGCATTGCATGTGTAGCGTGCGTTGGAAAATGTGGCCCGACTATTACTAACTGAATGAACAAGCGTGGTGTGAGCGCGCACAAACAAACATGAATAGATCACACTGAATGACTGCAGACAACGACTGTCAAAACCCTGGCAGCGAGCGTATATACGCCGCAGCGTGCGAAGGTACGTGCGGTCTATCGCTTCAACGGAAACTGAGCGGCGAATGCACGGCGCATAAAGGTCAGAGCCGTGTGGAGATAAGAGACGGTGCGGGCGAGCGAGCGACGAGCGCGGTTGTTGGCAAAGTAGAAGTGCGCCCCCCCCCCCCCCTCCGCGCTCCTTCCGGCGCTGGCGTCCCGCTTCCTTGCTTGCGCGTGGGTATAGTGAACTAGAATATACTCTAGTGGCACGATCGGAAGGCCGCGCCGCCTCTCTCGGCGGTCGGAAACGCCACGGACCGCCGCTACGGTTTCGCGTGGCGCTACTGCGCCTTTTCCTAGGGGAAGCGCGGACGGGGTATCGGAGCGGACGGTACGTGTGGGTACAGCTGCCCGAGACTCGCGAGCCGCTGCGTCGGCAGCCACGAAGTGACGACTGCACGTTTACCGGTGTGTTCTCCAAAATTACTCGAGTGCCGTGCGGACATTTAGAATTGCGAGTACATGTACATGTACAGCTTCAACAATCTTGCCTTACTCAGTGTCAAAGGGCAACTGTGAGCCTGCAGTTCTCCATGCCCTTTTGCCCACTAATTTTGGCACCGAAATGTTTTCATTTGGTAAACAGCACCTAATTGACAAATTTGCAGAGAATGGCAATGTAGCTACCTCACAGACGTTGCTCACAGATAGCGCGCCAGATCATGCGTCATGTGTTAATGCTGCCAGTGATAACCGGCTGATGTTTTACATGGCAGGGTACGTAGCTCCGAAGTGCATTCTAAAGACGGGCTGCGAAGAGTGCCTGAAACTTCTAATGCCAAAGAAGTCGGCTGAAAATTCCAACCTAGCGCAGTTAACACGCATGAAGGACATTCGATGGAGGCGAAATGCGAAGACAACCGTGTACATAGACTTAGGTGCACGTTAAGAAACCCCAGGTGGTCCAAATTTCCGGAGTCCCCCACTACGGCGTGCCTCATCGTGGTTCTGGCACTTAAAACCCCATAATTAAATTAAATGAACGCATGAAGGACAATGGTGGCCTGCTTTACCCTTCTAGCCTGTTTTATAAGTTTTTCTTGATCTAGAAAAACGCTTTCACAACGTGTTTCAATTTGCTGAAGCTACACTCTGACAGCATACTGGACATCCTAAGCCAACCTAACGCGAAGCAGAAAAACCAGCTTGGTTGTCCTGACCATTCTGAGGGCATTGCAGCTGAGTTCACAGTTTTTACATCGCCACTCAGCTGCACTTCCTAAGTGAAAGCCTAAACCAGAGTAATGATAAAAAACGCGAAGCACCCAACGCTTAAAGGTCAGTAGGTGTTGAGTCTGTAGGATGTGTAATTTGTGCTGCGAATCGTTGGAATACTTTCGAAAAGCTGTTAAATGAGTTAAATAAAGAGATGTCCTTGTTTTCACTTTCGATGCTGCGCACTGTATCCTGTACAGTAACCTCCTACATAATACGCCTTCACCACAACTATATTGAATTCAAAGCCAAACGCATATGTGCCTATATTGAGGAATTAATCGCGATCAGTGGGTAACGAAGGTTCTGAGTGCGGGTGCTAAATATGGAAAAAATATATATACTGGTCGTCAGACCAGTATATATAAGCCACGCAGTGACTAACCTGACTATTTTATGTTTGTATTAACCAGAAAGCAAACGCGCGTTAGAACAGCAGCTGAAACTACTGAAGGAACTCTACAACGCGGCCGAAACTGCTAGGAAAGGTAGCGGTGGCGCCATCTCGCGGCGTCCGTGGAAAAAGAGGACGCCGGAGCCCGGCCGGTCGCACCACTAGAGTATATTCTAGTTCACTATACGCGTGGGGGATTGAGTGCGAAGGTACGTGTGGTCTATCCCTTCAACGGAAACTGAGCGGCGAATGCACGGCGCATAAAGGTCAGAGCCGTGTGGAGATAAGAGACGGTGCGGTGACGAGCGCGGTTGTTGGAAAAGTAGAAGTGCACCCCCCCCCCCCCCTCCGCGCTCCCTCCGGCGCTGGCATCCCGCTTCCTTGCTTGCGCTTGGGTGATTGAGTGCGTTCGCTCTCCGTGATAGCGCGCGTCCCCGCACGCTTCCGCTCGGGCATACGGCGCGCGGCGAAGATTTTATCTATAGGGAACCTCACGGCGACGACGACGGCAACGGCAGAAATCCGGTTGAAGTGTCCATATAATTGCTATCGCAATAAAAAAAAAACGGGGAGGCAGCGCGGGACGGGGGGGGGGAGCAGCTTCTACTCTGCCAACAAATACGCTTGCACTGGCTGTGGTGGCCGTCGCCCGCACCGTCTCTTATCTCCACAGGGCTCTGACCTTTGTAAATGCCCCTCAGTTTCCGTAGAAGCGATAGACCGCACGCTTCTTCACCCGCTGGCTGCAGCGGCTGCGCTTGCTGCCAGCGTTTTGACGGTCTTGTCTGCGGTCATTCAGTGTGATCTATTCATGTTTGCTTGTGCGCGATGACACCACGCTTGTCAATTCAGTTAGAAAGCGAATGTGTCCAACTTTATGCGGCTGATAAAACTACTCTACTATCCCTACTCCGAATAGCTCTCTACCAATTTGCTATCGCAATTGATGCTTCGCCTTTCGGGCGAAACTGCGACATTTTTATTGATAGTCCTGCAGAGCTTTCGCTGACGGGGCCTTAAGTCTCCCACGTGGGGACGTCGAGGTGTTGCCTCGCCGCCGCCTCGCGGGCCTGCTGGACGGCCCAGAGTTGATCGCCGAGGCTGGGGCTGCGCAAGGCAGCGGCCAACCGCGGCGGAAGGGTTCCGGAGTTAGCACCATGCGGGTTTTCGTTGCAGTCCCAGAGCATGTGACTTAAAGTGGCTATCTCAGTATGACAGACCTTACATATATTTGTCGGGTATGTACCAGGGTAGAGTATGTGGTATTGTGCCGGATTAGGGTACGTGAGTGTCTGCAGTTGTCTGAAGGCCACCGCCTGCGCCCTGTCCAGCTTGTCGCTGGGCGGAGGGAAGGTTCGGCGGGCCAGGCAGAGGGCCTTGGTAATTTCGTTGTAGCTCGCCAAGCGGTCTTTAGTGCTATCCCATGGACGACGGTCGCCGGCGCGGTTCGTGAGCTCGCGCGCCTTGGCGTGTGTCGTCTCGTTTCGGTTGCGATGCGTGTCCGATACTTCTCCCATGTGCGCTGGGAACCATTGGATTCTGGTTTGAAATTCTACCTCCCGCTGGACATGGCGATTGCTCAGGACTCGGGCCGCTGTCCGTGAGATCCATCCTTTGGCGAAGTTTCTGACCGCTTGTCGTGAGTCGCAGAGAACCGTCGTGCACGTCTGATCCGTGAGGGCGAGTGCCACCGCCGCTTCCTCCGCTTCTTCTGCGCGCGCGCACGCTACACTTGCCGATATGCGCATTGTGCCTTTCGAATCAACGATCGCCACCGCGAATTGCGAGCGTTCTGCGTATTCCGCGGCGTCAACGAACCGTGTCCCCGGTTCGTCTCCGTGGGTGTGGAGGAGAGCTCTGGCTCTGGCCACCCTTCTGCCCCGATTGTGTTCCGGGTGGACGTTCCGTGGAATCGGGTCGACTCTTAGCGTTTGTCTTATCGCGTCCGGAACGGAGACTTTCTGTCCCTGTTGTGTGTGGTAACGGATGCCGAGACTTTCTATGATCTGGCGTCCCGCTCTCGTGCCCGCTAATCTTTCGAGTTGTGAAGTGCGCTGCGCCTCGGCGATTTCGCTCAGCGTGTTGTGAAGCCCTAGCTGGAGCAAGCGGTCAGTGCTGGTGGACTGGGGTAGACCTAGTGCTATCTTGTACACCCTGCGGATGAGGACGTTGATCTTGGCTTCTTCTCCCTTGTACCAGTTGTGGAATGCCGCGACGTATACGCAATGTGGCACATGACGAAAGAGTGTATGAGCCGTGTGATACTCGCCTCCCTCATTCCGTTTTTTCTGCTAGTTACCCTCTTGAGGAGTCTCATGGCGTTGGTTGTCTTGTGCTTGAGTTTAGTTATTGTTTCGCCATTGACGCCGTTGGCCTGTATTATCATGCCCAGGACCCTTATTTTCTGGACTATTGGGATTGTTGCTCCGTTGCTTGTGCGTAGTCTGATCTCTTCGTATTCTCGCCTGGTCGTCGCCGCATTCCTACCACCCCCGGGTGGTCTGCCCCTTTGCGTGGGGCGGTAGAGTAGGAGTTCCGCCTTTTTCGGCGAACATCGTAACCCCGTACCCATGAGGTGTTCCTCTATTGTGTCAATTGCTAGTTGCAGCGCCGTTTCGATGTGACCGTCGCTGCCTTCGTTCACCCAGATGGTGATGTCGTCGGCGTATATGGTGTGCCCTACGTCTTCGAGTTTCTGCAGTTTTTCCGCTAGCCCAATCATGACCAGGTTGAATAGCGTGGGCGAGATGACCGAGCCCTGCGGGGTGCCAGTGCTTCCCAGCGTTTGCTCTTCTAGATGGAGGTCGCCGGCCACTAAAACAGCTCGTCTCTCTGTCAAGAAATCTTTCACGTAGTTTTACGTGCGTAAGCCGAGGTTGCGGCGCGATATTTGGCAGATGATCGCCGAGTGCGCGATTCTATCGAACGCGCTCTCGAGGTCGAGGCATAGCTCTGGTGCCTCTCGTCTTGCCGTCGAGCACCTGGTGTTTCAGTTGTATCATTGCGTCTTGCGTGGACAGGTGTGGGCGGAATCCTATGATGGATGGTGGGTATGCTCCTTTCTGCTCTAAGTGGGCTTGCCAGCGGTTAAGTAGTGCGTGCTCCATGGTCTTGCCGACGCACGACGTTAGCGATACGGGGCGAAGGTTGTCGAGGCTTCGGCGCTTTTCCGGGTTTTGGGATGAGGATCGTTGTCGCAGTTTTCCACTGTTGTGGGAGGCTGCCACGCTGCCAGCAGTCATTGATGTATGCCGTCAACTGTTCCACAGATCGGTCGTCGAGATTCTTCAGGGCGCGATTTGACACCCGGTCGGGGCCCGGCGCCGATCTGCTGTGGAGGTTGTGCAGTGCCGTCCTGATCTCTTCTGTGCTAAAGTCCTTATCCGATACTTCGTTCGGATCCCCCTCATACGGTCCGTGTTGTACGGTCGAAGTGTGCGGCAGGTACTTTGCTCGTAACCGGGCGGTCACTGCATCTTCGCCGTGCTTCTCGAGCTCCTTGTGCAACAGACGTGCGAGACAGTCCCTCTGGTGGGACTTGGTCTTCGTTTCGTCCAATCAGGTTCCACGATTTCCCGGTATGTAGTTGGCCGTCCGCTGCATTGCAAAACTCGTCCCATTGCTGGCGGTTGAGCGTGCGGCAGTGTTCCTCGATGTTGCGGTTGATCTCCGCTATTTTCTTTCTGAGTCTCCGATTGAGTCTCTGTCCCTTCCATCTGGCCAGGACCGAGTTCTTCGCCTCGATGAGATGCGCCAGGCGGCTGTCAATTTTGTCCGTTTCGACCTCGGTTTCAATGGTCCTGGTTGACGCTTTGGCGTCCGCGACCAACGAGCGGGTCCACGCTTCGATGTCCGTGATCGTATCTCCTGAAGGCTGTTGTTGGTCTCGTTTTTTCTAAAATATTCCCAGTCGGTCCATTCGAATTTGCGATTACTGCCCTGCGCCTTGTCCGGCGTCGGGACGTGTATTTCGACGATCATGTGGTCACTCCCCAGGTCGGTCGACGTGTTTTTCCACGTGGTGTCCGTCGTCCCGGAATTTCTGACGAACGTCAGGTCCGGGGTCGTGTCCCTGGTGGTGGAGTTGCCGATTCTCGTCGGATGCGCCGGATCCGTAATTAACGTGAAGTCGAGTTCCTGCGCGTCTTGTCCGAGTTGTCTTCCCTTGGCCGTGCTATATCCGTAACCCCACGCCGTGTCTGCCGCGTTGAAATCGCCCCCTGCAATCAGCGTTCTGGACCCGACAATCTTGAGCGTCTTCTGAAACAGCGCCCGGAAGCGTTGGCGGGGTTTCGACGGACTGCTGTATACGTTCAGTATGAATATGCTTTGTTTCCTCTGCTTGATGGGTATCAGCTCGATGAGAGCGTGTTCCATCTGGACGCCACTTAGTTCGTGGTCAACGAATGTGAGACTCTTCTTTACGAGCGTGCATAGACCCCTTCCCTCGATTTTGCTGCCGTGAGTTTTGTAACCTGTTAAAGTAGCCGCGTTCGTGAGCGTTTCTTGGAGTAATATTACGTCCGGTTTACGTGCTGCGTGTCTGATGTGTTGCTGAAGAACTGCCTTTTTGCCGGCTAAGCCACGGCAGTTCCACTGCCATATTACTATCCCTCGATTATCGTTGGCCATGGATGTTGAAGCGGATGTGAGTTACCCGGCTGCCCTTGATGGTTGCTAGGTCCCGCGTCGGTGCTCGCCGTTACGTGTCCGCTTTGCGTGAATACGGAGTGATTCAATATCATCTGCACGTTTCCCTCGAGGTTAGTGGTCCTGTTTGCGAGCCCGAGGACTGTGGCGTGAAGGGTCTCAATGGTACTTTGCATGGTGCATAGCAATCTCTTGATGTCAGTAATTTCTGCTCGTACCTGGCTCTCGAAACCTCTCTCATGCGCTTGTTGTTGTATCGCCCGTTTTTTCGGGGCCGGTGCGTCCGCGTCAGGAACGCTCGCCGGCACCGGGGGTTGTGCGCTCTGTTTATTTTGATCTGCCGCGGCGCGCTCGCGTCTGAGTTCTCGCATCTCTTGCATTAGCTTTTGGACTAGTTCGCGCATTGCCGCGTTCTCTTTCCTTAGCGCTTCTAAGACGCCGTTATCGGCCTTTTGATTGTGATCTGGGACTTCAGGTGCTTTGCCAACCCCCTCCCGCGTGGTGCCCCGGACCATGTCCGCCCAGCTCACCTTGTCTACGGGAGCTGGTGTCCTGGACCTGGATCTCGTCGGAGCGCGGCTGTGTTTTTGCCTGCTGCGAGACCGGGACCGGCTAGGCGATCGCGACCTGGATCTGCGTCTGGTTGGCTGGATGGGCGGGAAGTCTTCCTGCGTCAGTTGGTTATTTGCGTTTTGGCGCTCCCATCGTCGTCTGCGAATCACGTACGGAGTCTTGTACCTTGAGTTGCAGGCTTTGTCGGCGGTCATGTGAGCACCGCCGCACAGGTTACACTTGGGCGAGCATTGGTGTCCTTGGTCGGGGTTGCGGAGGCCGCAGCCCCGGCAGATGCGGTTGGCTGGGATTTGGGCAAACGTCCATGCGGTGGCCGAGGCGACCGCATTGATAGCAAATATCAATCTGCTTGCGATACAACTTGCAAGGGATTAGTGTTGCGCCGTACCTGACGAAGTTGGGTACCTTGAGTCCGTCGAACGCGATGACTACCGTGGTCGTAGTTCCGATGCGTTCGGCCGTCAGTGCCAGTGGGTTTCTCTGGTTTAATTACGATGTTCTTGTCCAGCACTTGGGGTCCGTCCTCAATAGGGATGCCTCGAATCACTCCTTTCGTTGTATTATCGGGTGCCGTTTCGTACGCGTTGACTTCGTGCGGTTTCCCTTTGATCTGAATTTGCCGCATTTTGGCGTAGCGGTCCGCGTTCGATCGTTTTGGAGTGCTGACAACGACGATGTTCTGATGTGAGTTCGGACAGACAGTGTCTTCCGCGCTTTCTTCTCCAGTTATACCGGCGGCCGCGAAGATGGCGGCGGTGACTGTCGGGGCGCCGACCTTAACGATGTCGAGGCCGCCCTGTGGTCGAACCACGATCTTGATTTCATCCTTCGGTAGTCTGGGCATGCGTCCCGCCTTGATGACCTTTCCTTTGATATACTTGGGTTTAGTAACTTGCTGGCCGGTGCCGAGCGTGTCCGTTCTTACGTCGATGTCGTGCGTCTGGTTCTCCCCGCGGTTTCGGGGTCTCGAACGCCGCGCTCCGGCGGTCTTCCATCCGGCTTCTTCGGTAATTTCGCCAGGCGCGCGCGAGTCAAGTGGTCAGGCGGCAGAGCTCGGCGCGGCTTGTCACGTGCTGCGTTGCCAAGGCTACGGCGCAGCTGCGGTCAAATGAAAGACAAAATGCTGGCGACGTCGAAACTCGGCTCGACGACCTTAGTAAAGCTTTCGCTGTAAAATGAATGGTTTCCAAAACAAATTATCAGCTTATAGACAGACAGATAGAGAATTTTATTTTAGGATGCAAAGAATTAGCAGAGAATCAACCTCATTTCTAGAATTCTTTTCAGATTTTTACAACCGTTCACCCTGAACTGGGACTTGTTCTTCGCTAAAGTAAACGAATTAAGCAATCAATACATATGAACTCAGATAATTATTCTAAACACTCAAGCACCCTGGCATGGACCCCACTTTAGTCGCCTTGCAAACTGAAAGGCTTTTTTTCTCGCTTAGCTAAAAACTCTTACACTGAATCAAGATTAACTTGATTCAGTTAATCTGCAGTCAAGCTTGCTAAGAATAATTTTTCTGCCCGTCTTCCATCGATGATAAAAAATAACGTGAAAAAAACTTTTTGGAGAATAATCATCCCGCCATCTAGTGACCAGATTGCTTTGGATGACTCCTCGGGTAGTCGTATTCCACGCCTCCAGTGTGCTATTGTCCTTAAACCAAGCGCTTTCAAAAAACTTCTTTATAAAAATGTAGGACTGTTCTACCCGCCACACGTAAATACCACTATCTCCAAATGCTTCCAAATATTGCTGAAATGTCGGGCGCTCTCAAGCTAATTAATTATCTCGGCATTTTTTCTTCTCGCGGTTATTACCAAGTTAACGCAATATTTTTAAAAACTGATAATTTTACTGTTTCAGTTATTAGCCCCGAGAACGAACAGAAGCGGCGCTTTGAGCGCCGCTCGCATGACGTCATGGCAAGGATTTGCGCTTGTCTGCTAGAGTTCGGGCTGCGTCCGGGCGCCTTCGGCAACGTTTCCGTTTGTTCGCTCTCATTCCCTGTGCTGGTACACTTATGACAGTACTCTCATTTATCTTATGACGATATGTTCGTTCGTCAAAATTTATTGAAAGAAATTCTTTTCTAGAGAAGAATATATTTCTCAAAGGCAACATTAAGGGCCCGCCAACATGCGGCCAACGGAGGTCTGTCCAGAGCGGTGTGGGCTTTTTCATGCGCAGTTCTACACTCTGCAGCGGTAGCCATAGTGCAACAGTCACATAACAAACGCTAGATATATATGACTTCTACAACATTTACCTTGATTTTCACCCGCAAAATTTTGTTTGCTCACGGCAAGCTGTTCATTAGTAAAATATCAAATTTTTGCATTTATTCACAGAAACCTTCGTAAGTAACAGAAGGAGTAAACAACAGATCAGTATAGATTCTGCCAGTACCGTTTGCTTCTTGAAATGCTTCTCAAAATTGAACCGTTCTTAACCGTTTAATTTTAAGCGGCGCTAATTTTATGTGAAGCTAATTGAGGCGTTAAGCTGTTTGCCGCCCACAAAAAGGCATGGACCAATATTTATTCTCTTCTAAGCGCTGCCCGCTCTGTTCAGTTCACCAATTTTGCGCTGCTTGTTGCTTGGGGAATCGTTCTGACCGATCTGCTTGGCGAAACTGACACAGCTGCTCGGCGCAACTTTTGGTAATGTTGTTTACCGTCGTTTGGAGATACTCATATTTTTTTTAATTCCGCCTAATTGCATAATCAGTCCTAATTACTGATTCAACTTCTCAATTATTATAATTGGATTAAAAGTGTCATGGATAAAATTGCGGAGCAACATGATAAACTCCCGATGCCGCTTTCTATTGCTCAACACGTGCTACATGAAAGTGTTTTTCCGAGCGTCAAAGAGGCCCTCGAATATGCGCAGAGTGCCTCCAGCTGCCAGTCACGCGGCAATTTTCCGTGTATTCGCGGGCTTCTTTCACGCTCGGGAAAACACTCTTATGTAGCACGTCTCCAGCAATATAAAGCTGCATCGGGAGTTTCTCATGTTGCTCTACAATTTTCTCATTGACATTTTTCATCTAATTATATTATTTGAGAAGTTGATTAATTAATTAAGACTAGTTATCTCATTAGGCGGAATGCAAAAAAAATTATCTGAGTATCTCCAAGCGACAGCAAACAACATTATCTGGTTCAGTCCAGCCACGTGGCGTTTGCATATTTTTAATGTTTGGCCCAAGTTAACTGAAACATCCTGTACGTATAGTGACTTCTTTATGAGGCGGGTACACGAGGGGGTCTTTTATGCGCTGACGCAGCGAATAGTTATCAGTTCGTTTAATTAAACAACATTGTGGTTCGAGACATCGTCATGCAGATGGTAGTTGCGTGACGATGTTGCATAACGAAGCTGCTGAAAAGAGGCAGCTTCGGCTGCCTCTTTTAGGCAGTCGAAGGTGCCCTGAGTATGCAATAGGCATTCCAAATGGCACTGTAAAGGTCTCCTTCATTGTTTCAATTCGAAGTTGTAGTGGACGGAAGGGTTCCGCGAACAATGCGCCCACTGTCACAAGGTCACAATGATTGTCGGTTGCTTCCATTGCGGGAGGTGTCTGCCATATTGTGGATAAAGACCGCTTCAGGCCACTATGAAACATTGCATGCCATGTAATGGCTTGGCTCTTGATCTTAACCACGAACCTTTTCTTTCAGGTGATTGCCATACATACATGAAGCGCAATCGTGGTAACAGCCACGTAGAATGGTTTTTTTGGGTGGCTCTTTCGGAGAAAATGAAAGTTACTTTTGTTTAAATGCATAAAATGCATATTTTTTTAATGCGTAATGCATAAAAACTCTTGTTTTTACGCATTACTGCAGTACCCACTTTGAGTAGAACAACTCAACAGACCAATAAGAAGCTTGACGATAGCTTCGCAGGCAGTCTGCTTTTCTAACATACTGATTTATATATAAAGTTGACACCAAGTACCAAAATTGCTGTTGCGTGTAAAACGATATGTCTGCCATAGCTAAGTACTAGAGGAATGTTAAGCTTGCAGCGAAGCGTCGTACAATTAAAATGTTCCATACTGAATTTGCACACAATGTTTTTACGCAATATTTATGAACAGACACGGCGCACCTGTGCTTTGCAAAAGCAGTAACCCCTGCACCTTTATATAGCTTCGATATCCAAGCATAAAATTTTCACCATTCACGCACTTCCGAGAAGAAGACTGCACTTTGTGCGTGACAGCAGAAAGCAGCCAAACCATCTTTCGGGAAGTACGGCTGGCGCGTACGTCCCATACACCGAGCATGCACGAAGAGAACGAGCGCACGCGGCAGCCGAGCGAGCCGAAGCGAGCGACGTCCTGGCCGTGACGTCAGCCGCGAGAGGGCGCCATTCCGGAGAACGTCGTCTAGCCTGCTACGCTTTTCTGCAGCGCGAAGGGAAACAACAGAGCTAGGGATATGAGGAGTGATGATAAGGATATATATATATTAGGATGACAATATATGCGCGTTCTTGTCCGAATGACCCTTTGACAGCCTTGAGTCTATGATGGCGCCCTTCGTTGATATTATGTCGAGCCGACATATTTGCTCGACTGTCTATTGTTAACTGGCACTAACTAGAATGAATCAAAATTACGGGCTCTATAAGCCCGTACTTACGGAAAGTTCTTACGCTAGAATTGTTCGTAAAGAAAATATCCAGCCAATCCTGACGCCCGACATATTAGTAGTGAATCGGCCAGCCAATGGCAAAGAGCACTTACTATAATCAAACGCTTTGTGTATTTGGCAAGCGGATCCCTATTCGGCAGGAATATAGACGATCGACCAAAGTTTTGCTTATGGAGGGTAAGGACAGGTACGGCTCTGACACAAGTGGGGCTGGCACTCTTTTTTTTTTCAAAGGGAAGACTTCTATTGATGGCGGACCAGACACATTAAAATATTTCTGGGAATTTAAGTGTCTAAACCACGATATGCTTATGAGGCACGCCGTAGTGGGGGAGTCCGGATTGATTTTGACAATCTGGAGTTCTTTAACCTGCTCTCAATGCAGGGTATACATGGGCGCTTTTTTCCTATCGCCCCCACCGAAATGCGGCCGTCGCAGCCAGGGTTTCATTCCGCGTCATCGGGCTTAGCAATGAAGAGCGTAAGCCACTACGCCACCACGGCGGGTGTACCAGCCACACCTCAAAATTGTATTTGAGGTGCAACATCATAAAGCGAGCCGACTTCTTCCATCTCTATCTAGGATTTCGCAGCATTTACCCAGCACCGACGCAAGATTATAACCAGTCTACCTGCATTGCCCCAAGTTTTCAGCAACAAAAGTGGTCATGAGGGGAGCCTCACCCAATACCTGACTTTCGTAGGCATCTTTCTGCGGATACGATTTGTCCGTTCAATTCTACTTTGCCCTGTGCTAGTTGCCTTTCCTTCTCCCGTTTCTGTCCAGAGCGTCATCACCAAGAGGGCGGGTCATACCCGTATAATAAATATAGCCCAATTCCAACAACCCGGGATCGTAGGCAAAAATCGTAGGCATGTGGTCCTGTCACGGACGCACATGTCAGAAGCAAATGTCATTTCCATTGCACCTACTTCAGTTTATGCGATTAAAAGCCACAACACAGCTAGGAAGCGCTTCTTTATTTCGACTGGTCTTATACAGGTTTTGTCTAACGGAAACTACTTACACGGTCATCAATTTCAAATGCTTATTAGTGTATCACCAGCGTGCCTACCCCCCAACGCGATACATTGAAAATCGTATTAGTAGAGCTATTACATCTAAAACTATGCTACCGCATTTACAATTGAGGTAGCATATTCAAGTGCAGACAATGCACGGATGAACATCTCCAGAAAAGGTCGGCAGCCTGAGCCAAGAACCGTTATTTTTTTTCGGTTACACTTTTAGAGCGAGAAAACAGATATAATAACGTTCCGGTTTAGGTTCCGGTTCAAGGAAAAACCAAGTTTTTTTTTCAATTTTCAGTTCAGTTCTACATTGATGCCCTGCGGGCACCAGCGGTATACTCATCCGCTCCGACAGCCGAGAGTCGAGTTACGGCGTATCCGATAATCTCAACCCAAGCAGAACACGTGGAGCTGCCGAGCAAGTACGCTTCGTACATATAGCTAAGTGAAAAGTTCCTCAAAGACATAACATAACGTCTTCATTTCTCTGATAGGCAGTGCGTGTGGCGTAAACTGGTAGTGCCTTTGGGAGCGCGCTGTATGCTTTCGTTAATTATTTTATTAATAATCCAAACGTTCCGCGGCCGATATTTGTCGCCCGCATCGTAAAATTGATGCACTCAGAAAAACTACGCTTGGGAACCGCGTTCAGCCTGCGCAACCAGATGCGGTGTGGACGCGGACAGCCGCTCGCACGTAACGTAACGGTGGCACCACAGTGGCAGCGGTAGCAGATACGACGTACCAGGAACTACGTATCAAGATACCGCGTGTACCGGTTCTCACTGAGTTGATCGATCTACAAACGCGCGCACACTCGCACCGAGGAAACCTTAATGAGTCCACAGATTTTAAGGCCCCTATTTGGCGGCGAAGCTTATCTCGCCCTGCACTTCACCAGAGTTTTCATTATGTATTATAGGACTCTGACTGTACGTTACTCATCCGGCTGTGTCTTGCGCGTCGGCGAAGATGTCGAAAGCTCACAGCATCAAATTAACAGACCTCGAAAGCACGGCAACGTTCCTCATAATCTAAATAATGATTTGAAGGTATCTATCTAGGCTATGAACTCGCCTAGAACACGACACACACCGATAGGCGCGTGTGAAATGTAAATCTCATACATAGACGGTCGTCATTGCGGTTCTGGACGGCCAACTGTTGCGCCGAGTCCTCCAATAACTCATATAAGTGCCTCTGCCCCCATATAACGTATATGCATACACAAAAGGTGGAGCGGTCGTTGGGAAGTACTTACCATGATGTCTTGGGCTTCAAAACTGCTAGTTGCACCAACAACGATAGTAGAATGCTCCGTTGCTAGTAGTGGATACGGCCTGGCCGCTTCATGCGCGCGCGCGCGCTAAAAACACTTGATGTGCTCCTCCGCGCGTAGTTTCGGATTTCGGCATACTCTGCAGCGCTAAGGCACGGCTACTCCGAACAAAAAAAAAATCGCGGAGACACATTGATTGGGACATTTTAAATTTCACTGCAAAAAATATATTTTCTTAACTTGTCGCTCAAGCTGACAGCCATGTTGGACATGGCAGGCGGCTGAGTTAATCTGTTGGCTGATTGGCTCGTGTCAGACATGGGCGTATTTCGAAACTACCTATCTACTCTAGGCACACTTAACTCGCCAGCGAAAACTGGCGATGCAACTTGAATGTTCCGCTAACGTTCCGCGTTTACGTTAGTTTAATGTTCCGCTAAGTATAACATTAAACTACTAACGTAAACTAACGGTTTTAACTTGTTTCCTTTCTCCTAGCAGTATTTGGGCTTGGGAGTAAAAAAAGCACGTCAGATGTTAAAATGCCCATACGGGCTAATTTGTGTTTACATTGCAGGTGCTTTCTTCGGATCTCTTTGCCTTCGTGCCTAATTACGTTGATCACATTTTGGTCTCCCGATTCATCTGGAAGTTCGGTCTCGGTCAGCCCTATAAAGCTATCTTATGAAATGATACTATGAATGGTGTTCTTGGTTCGATGAGGAGTAACTGTAACTGGTATGTCCCCAAAAGACACAAGGCCTCTCCCATGCGATCTCCATTTACCCCTGTCTTGCGCTCGCCGATTCCAACTTGCGCCTGCAAATTTCCTAACTTCATCACCCCATCTAGTTTTCTGCCGTCCTCGACTGCACTTCCCTTCTCTTGGCATCCATTCTGTGACTGTAATGGTCCCCGGTTATCCATCCTACGCATTACATGGCCTGCCCAGCTCCATTTTCTCCTCTTAATGTCAGCTAGAATATCCGCTATCCCCGTTTGCTCTCTGATCCACGCCGCTCTCTTCCTGTCTCTTAACGTTACGCCTAACATTTTTCGTTCCATCGCTCTTTGTGCGGTCCTTAACTTGTTCTCGAGATTCTTTGTTAACCTCCAAGTTTCTGCCCCATGCGTTAGCACCGGTAGAATGCAATGATTGTACACTTTTCTTTTCAACGACGGTGGTAAACTCCCATTTAGGATTTGGTAGTGCCTGCCGTATGCACTCAAACACAATTTTATCCTTCCGTAGATTTTATTCTCATGATCAGGGTCCCCTATGAGTAATTTACCTAGATAGACATACTCCTTCACAGACTCTAGAGGCTGACGGGCGATACTGAATTCTTGTTCCCTTGCCAGGCTATTGAACATTATCTTTGTCTTCTGCATATTAATATTCAACCCCACTCTTACACTTCCTCGGTTAAGGTCCTCAATCATTTGTTGTAGTTCGTCCCTATTGTTGCTGAATAGGACACTGTCATCTGCAAACCGAAGGTTGCTGGGATATTCGCCGCTGATCCTCACTCCTAAGCGTTCCCGGTGTAAGAGCTTGAATAGTTCTAAGCATGCAGTGAATAGCATTGGAGAGATTGTGTCTGTTTGCCTGACCCCTTTCTTGACAGGTAACTTTCAACTTTTCTTGTGAAGAACTAAGGTAGCTGTGGAATCCTTGTAGATATTAGCCAGGATATTCACGTGTGCCTCCTGTACTCCTTGAATACGCAATGCCTCTATGACTGCTGGTACCTCTACTGAATCAAATGCCTTTTCATAACCTGTCAAAGCCATATAGAGAGGTTGATTGTAGTCCGCAGATTTCTCGATTACCTGATTGATGACAAGGATATGATCCATCGTACAATATCCCTTCCTGAAGCCAGCCTGTTTTCTTGGTTGACTTAAGTCAATTGTTGCCCTGATTCTATTGGAAGTTATCTTGGTGAATATTTTATACAATACTGAAAGCAAGCTAATGGGTTTGTAATTCTTTAATTCTTTAAAGTCTCCCTTTTTATGGATTAGTATAATGTTGGTATTCTTCCAGCTATCTGGTACACTTTAGGTCGTCAGGCATTGCGTATTAAGGGCCGCAAGCTTTTCAAGCATGATATCTCCTCCATCTTTGATTAAATCGACTGTTATTCGATCTTCTCCAGCAACTTTTCTTCTGGTCATGTCTTGCCAGGCCCTTCTAACTTCATCGCTAGTTATAGAAGGCGCCTCTGTATCCTGTTCATCACTACTTGGAATGAAAGTAGCTTGGCTGTTCTGGGAACTGTACAGGTCAGTATAGAATTCTTCCGCTCCTTTTACTATGTCACCGAAATTGGCTATGATATTGCCCTGCTTATCTTTCAGGGCATACATCTTGCCTTGTCCTATGCCACGTTTTCTTCTCATTGATTTCATGCTGCGTCCATATTTTACAGCTTCCTCAATTTTTTCCACGTTAAAATTACGAATATCTCTTACTTTCTTCTTGTTGATCAGTTTCGACAGTTCCGCGAATTCTATCTGATCTCTATAGTTGGCCGCTTTACTTGTTTTGTCGTTTCTTTATTAGGTCCTTTGTTAACACATACAGAGCATCTAACTGCGCAAAGTACATACCGAGGCTTTTGCCGCATCCATGTATTCATCACCACCATACACGAGTGATGTCGCATAAAAAAAAGGCGTGCGTGGCTACTCGGACAGAGCAGCAATCTCTATTTACCATCAAATATGTCAACATTTCAAAGCTTTTAGGATGTGACTTTAGGGCAGATGTAAATTTGAAATTGAATCCGACAAGCAGAATTCCTATAATGAGTTCTACATTTGAGATTTGCGGCTTAGAATGTGCTACAAAATACATCGATGTTTAAGTTAACATTTTGCTGAGAGCTTGCCTATAACAATTCGAGATGGTCTTAACTATAACTGCCAGGCATATTGTAGGAGATTAGGGGGATGTATATATGGAATAATGTGGTAGTTTTATGGTCCGTGCATATACTAGTCTGATTTAATTTCGCAACTATTTGTACACAAAAGTGTAATGTTTAATATGTAATTAGCATATTTGTGGTAGTGACCAAAGCTACCGTCAAAGTTTTTCTTGCTACAAATCGCCGCCTAGCCATGTTGAGTATCTGCAAAAATTGTAGGGGCTTAAGCATGACAGCTTTCCTCTAAAGAAACGTGTTGTGCAGAAAGGAAACACCTGGTCTATAAAGGTCTCGGTAAAAACATATAAACAGCATATTTGCACCGTCGTTTTCTTTTTACAGCAGCTGAGTATACCCGCACGAAACTCTGGCTTTTAGAAACGTGCGTGCTTCTAGCACTTCTTTTGTGTATCCATGCCATCCCCGGAGGCCTAACTAAAAAAAACACACAAGGCCTCGTATTACATTGTTTCCGCTACCATTGGTAAAACTGGGTCACTTTAGTCATGTAAGAACAAAAAACATGCGGAGCCCACGCTGTTGCTTTCGTTAAGTGTTTGCTAAGAATGGTGTTCTTGTCGAGGCGCGACGATGATAAAATGACAACGTCAGTGTGGTGACAACGAGGTGATGACAATGGATGGAATGACCACGATGACATGGCGACCACAAAATAACATGACGGCATAGTGACAAAGTATATGTAAATAAATAAATGGAATGGTGACGACATGGCAACGATTTTTTTGTCGATGACAAAATGATGACGATGACGGTGGAATGAGGACGACGGCTTGACGACTAAAGCATGAGGACAGCTGGATGATGAGACTCGTATGGCAACGAGTCATTGATGACGATGGCATGACGATTCAGGAATGACAACGACCGCGTGACGACAATGACGAAATTTATGTGCACCTCAAGGATGAAAATTATATTGGCTTTGAAATTTAGCGGTATCGTTTACATATTAGAGATGTTGCAGCTATCGGGTACAGAGCTTTACAGTGAGCCTCTTTGGGCCAGTTCTTGCGGGTGTGAGTGGGTGCGTTATCACGCGATCTTTTTTTTTACATTCTGCGGCGTTTAAGTCATCAAAAAGCAAGCACGCAAATAATAAATGGCTGTAAGCTTCGCAATTTCATGCTTCGGCGTGAAACAGTTACGACTGTTTAATTGACACGTTCATACGCGGGCCAGATTCACAATTTGATAACCTATTGCATTTACTTGAACCTCATCACTAAAAGGACCACTGCCTACTGCTCAACGTGACTCTCAACGATGTGTAATTGGTGTTGTTCGCAAAAAATATCTATATTTTCTTAGAGATTGCTGGACGATACTTTGGACACACTGTATGTTCATTTCACGGCTAAGGGAAGTCGACGCTCGCGTGCACGCGAAACTTCACATATTCGTTCCTTGCCGTTGTGCAGTGCAACAAATGAGTATATAGTGATGCCTTTTGTGGTTTTATGGAAGGTGATGATCTACATTATTTATTCTACGCCAATGCGAATTCACGCTCATTCGAAGAGCCACCGGCACGTATATCCTGGAAAATAACCAAGAAAACTAAGTTCAACAGCGATAGGTCTCTTTCTGGAACTAAAATTGTGTTATCCTGAGGCGTTACGCTTTGCGACTGCTTCCAGAACTTGCCTCAGGAAATCTGAATTGTATTGTGTTATCGATATCGAATGTTTTTCTCGCCTGAAAGAAAGCACATATTGCCAAATTGAGCACAATGGTGAACCACGAAACGGGGTTCATCGTTAACAAATTTAGGTTTGAATAGTCCTCCTCTAGCCCAGAGGCAGTGCTTTCTGTATTTTTGTTTGCTACTTCGCGCATTTTTCTAGCACAAGCGTGTATATGATTTTCCATTTGAACACGACGCAACTTATTGTACAAATGGTTTCCAGCAGAGCGTACTGACACGGACAGAAAGGGACGACGACACACAGCTGGACTATAGCAACTGAATAGAACAGCTTCTGTCGTCGTCCCTTCCTGTCCCTGTCAGCACGTGCTGCTGGAAGCCATTTGTGCTGTGTGCTACCAACTAGCTGAGGCAAACACTATTCTGAAGCAATCTATTGTATCGCTGAGAGTTGGCGAAACTGTGAAACTGCTCTGTCGTTAACAAAGCAATCGCGAATCACAATGCAGCGATACGCACTCGCTTGATCTCTTACGTGATTATTTTGTGCGGTAGAACATTTATAAGTACAGTCTACCTTCACAGGTTTCAAGCTATTCCAAAGCTGCAGACGACTAATGGGATGTTCGACACTGAGGAACCATTTTTCCAGTATACTTGTCGCAATACCCATGTTTCAAGAACGATTCACAAACGAGGGCGGCCGCACAATGTCTGCCGTATGTCTAACAGCGTAATGTACAGGCTAGAGTGTTTCACAGTTGAAACAGTGCTCTTCAAAAAAGACACCACACATTAATCACGTTAGATGCTGTGCGGAGACGCTGCTCATAGCTGACGACTGCAGACGATAAGTATCTTCCCAGTCAAGAACGTCGTATTTCTGTCGGTGATCTTATTGGATAAAGAAAACCAGTGGCGAAGTTTACAAGACTGACGTAAAATGCGCAAAATAAATTTACATTATTTGACACTGCAAGTGTTGCATCCAGCAGCGTAAGCTAGTCACACTTTCTTTGTGAATATAACTATCTGTACTACATAAATTTATCTATAATTCTATAGCGCAGCTATGATACGGCTACTGAAGTGAATGCAGTTTGTTGATGTGGCACAGCCATGCCGACGCGCTTAACGCCATTCGCCAATAACAAGCTACAAACGCAACAAAATGAGTTCGACTCTTTCCCTCATAACATCACGCACTCGTGTACTTACTACTTAGGATGACTACTTTTGGCTCTTTGCTTTCGCGACAGCTACAGTTTCATGTCTGATATTGCGTTAGGATCGTTGTTAGGCTACAATGCCTCTTCTGGCAGACTGCTTGCCATATTTGACGGGCAAGAGCATCACTAGTTATCAGGGACACAATATTGGTCTGCCTAGGCACACAGAATTGCGTGACCAGAAGAAGGACACACGTATCCTCTCAGCTCCCCTTACCCCTCAACTCAGCAAAGCTGCCGTGTAAGCCGCATCGGAACTCAACCAGCGTTTAGTTACGGTGTTGTAATGGGTTGCTTGAAAAAAAATAGAAATGCGTTCGAAAGAATGATATTCTGAAAACAACTGGCGGGGCGTTTTTCGATGGTATAGTTCAGATAGAGAAAACGAGCGGGAAAGGCAGCCAGGTTAACTGGAAGAGCTTCTGGTTTGCTACCCAGCACTGGGGGAAGGGCAAGAGAAGTGAAAGAAATAATAGCGGAGAGATGAAGCAAAGGCACAAAAAAGATCAATAACAGAATTACCAGATCTTATACGGTAGAGTTAGGAATGTTAGTACGCAGAAATAATCAGTTCCAGTTTATAACGGCCTTACTGAATGGACTGTCGGTCGACGCGTCTCAGGTGTAAGTTGACGAGGCATTGGCATAGCAAGGCTGTCGCCGCATCGGCGTTGCAATGAAGGGGCTGTGTGCTGGCACAGCAATGGATACACCTGTAACTTTGCACGAAGATAGAGGACAGCGAGACTGAGTGCACGTGAAGCCTTGCATCACGATACATAGCCTCTAACAGGCTGACTGACACTCAGGACTTGACAGCTCACCGTTTTGCTGCTGGTGCCGGTGGTTTCCCGACCTCTCTATGGGCCGGACGATTAGACTTGAGACCACGTGAAGTCTTACGTGCCGGCTTGCTCTCTCCACTAGGCTGGCTAACATCCAGGCCTATAGCTGACCGTTTCGATGGCGTAAATCTTGCGCCCTGGTTCACGTCACTCGAACACCACCGCCTGGCTGCCCGCATGCAGTCTTAATTATTTGCCTTTCCTTTTCGTTCGACTCTAAGGGTACTTATTTGAGCGTACTTATGATGGTACTTATTCCCCCTGTAGTTCTTTTTTGTTTCCTCTGCAGCCTCCAGCTGCAGCGGCCCTCATGTTCGGAGGATTTCAAGTGGAGCTTTTTCGCCGCCACACAGGGTCCTCGCCAACATCTTCAGACGCTTGCCTCACACTGCGCATGCGCACTTCAAATATAAAGTGAGCGACCCTTTAAAATTTTCTGTTCTTTGAAAACAAAACACCTGCGAAGTAAGTGACACAATTCATTACTGTACGCATATATAACGTTTCTAGAAATATAACAGTACGCAGGTAGTCGGGATCCAGAAAAAAAATAATGCTGGCTCTCCCGCAATCGACAGTAGATGCAAGCATGAAATGGCTACCGGCAAAGCAGATTGGTCCCGGGACGCAGGCCTGAAAGCTTAAAAGCTTACTGAGCCGAAATGAACCTGTTTTGAACTGAACGTCTTTGCAAGTCCCGTCTCAGCCAAAGAACAATCCGCAGTGCGCCGGACGCTGCCAGCCTGGTCACACAGCATGTCGCCATCTCTCGAAGGAGGCGGCGCCAAACCCGCGCCGTGAAACTCACGGACCGCTGGCGTTGAAAAGAGCACAGGCAACCCTGTCTGAGCGCCAAAAGCCAATCAAGTGTGTGGTGCACTGTATCTGCCTTTTGAGTGTCCCTATTGGAAATGACAAATTAAACTTCAGCGTACTAGAAGTTACAGCTTGAGTGAAACTGTGAACAAACATTAGGAAGAAATGGGAAGCAATTTTTTGTAATTTGTTAGGGCAGTAACTAGCGTAAGTAATGCGGTCCTGTACAAGGCGTTGGGAGCCGGAGATCGCATTTTGTTAAGTTTTGACTGGTTGCCCGGATGATCTCGTTTTGCTTTCGCAACGATGCCCGGATGTTCTCATTTCATTCTCGTCTTGAGTGCTCGAATAACGGCTCTGGATTTTGGCTCAAGGTCTCTTGAATGGCGCCGACTACGGGAGCTAAAAGCATTTCATGCTTAAAAACCGGCAGATCCCACGCCCTGGGGGAATCGATGTTATGCGAAGCAGTGTGCCTACCAAGGTAACGAAACCATGAGAGCACCAAGGCGTGAGCGGCTGTTTCATGACCTACATGACACGCATATCATCACATTCATGTCATGACCTATCATTTATGTTCGTCAAACACTCTTGTCATACTATGCCAAATTTGGTACCTACCAAGTTAACGAAGCGACCGTGCGAGCACGAATACGTAGGCGGCTGTTTCATGACCTACATGACACGCATGTCATGACATTCATGTCATGACCTATCATTTATGTTCGTTATACACTCTTGTCATACCAGGCCACTTTTAGTACATACCAAGTTAACGAAACGACCATGAGAGCACCACGACGTAGGCGGCTAGATATGTAGATAACTGACTGGTTCCCGTATTGAATGAATGAATTCGGGGGTTTTAAGCGCTAAAACCACAATTTGGTTATGAGGCACGCCGTTGTGGGGGACTCCGGAATAATTTTGACCACCAGGGGATCTTTAACGTGCCTGCAGCGCACGGGATACGGGCGTTTTTGCATTTCGACCCCACCGAAACTCGGTCACCGCGTCTGGGATTTGATCCCGCGACCTTGTGCTTAGCAGCGCAACACGATAGCCGCTAAGCCACCGCGAAGGGTTGTTCCCATATTAACTAAAGCAGAAATCCATTTTCTCTGTTACAGGCTGAAGCTGTGGCCATGTTATTCCCGGAGATGCGTCTCCATATCAGCATAATTGAAACCGTCAATGTTGTCGATGGTATATTGGTCATTGACCTTTCGACACTCATTGGCATTTTCACATAACAACGCAGATGTCACTGCATATGTACCAAGGCCCCAAATATTTGATTAGTAGTCACACAAATGCAGTTAGTAGTCGGTTCACCTACAATGACACAGGACCACACACACAAAAAAAAATGGTCGGCGCGCTCACGCCGGGAATTATTTCCAAGGGGGCAATGAGCCCTCACAACGCTCCGAATTTTCACCCAATTTTGTTTCCGCAAACTAGAGGTCATCCAACAGACACACAGTTGGATTCTTTGCAGTATCAAAATACCGTGCCTAAGAATGCCCAAGTTCTTTATGATTACTTCAACAGGAAATATTTAGCAGGATCCTGCGATAATTGATTATTTGGGAACTTGACTCTCACTTTTTCGACAAACCTGCTACATGTTCTGTCGGACACCACGACCTCGACCCCGTCTGTGCCTTGCACGTACGCAGCCGCTTGGTATGTGGAAATTATATTCTCATGGCTCCGTGAGCAACATACTGGGTTGATAACACAAAACCTTCGCCTCTGACTCGATCATTAGAGCTGCTCTTTACTTGAAACACTTTTTTCCCGCAAGCTTTGAGTCTGAACAAAACACATTTCGTGGTCATTCGTCGCTATTGTACTGCTGCACTGCCCCACCATCAATGGAGTTCGTCCCGTTGGGGCGACTATCTACAAGTGCGTCATCTGAGGATTTTTGTGTAGTCACACTTTACATAGCGGTTGCTCGAGGCGCGAATTGTGACCTAATGTTTTGTTTGGTTGCTACATATGCTCCCTCGTGAATTTTTCTCACATTATGTCCCATTCCTCGTGAACCCCACTTCGCCATTTAATTTTCTCATAAAACTGCGTAGAAAAATTTCCCCACGTATCTTTTGCGCAGCCATTTGATCTGTAACTCCTGCGTTTTCAGCAATTCAGTGTGTGCCACTCAGTGTGTGAAAACTTTGTTAGAGAATAAATAACTGACCATGAATCAATCAATCAATTATAGACACGTGGCCTCTGATATTTCATTCAGCTTCATACAAGCAATGGAAATGTTGAAGATTTTGATTCCTCTAGCGCCGCTTTTTCTCTATCAAAGCCAGCTCTCTGTCGGGCTTCCTCCTTACGTTCGGCCTGCTCGCGTCGGGTTTTGCCATTCGGTGGCTCGGTTAGCTCTTTCATGTGCAAGTTCTGCTTCTATCCTCACAGAGAAAATTACGAAGGACGGCTACGGGTTGGATGAGCTCCTCATCTGCTCCGCACAGAAGCCACACTTTCAGCGATATCACTTCCATCACCAAATGCAACGTGACCGTCGTGTGTCTGAAGTCACCCAGAACACATCGACACCAAACTTGAGTGTGTGAGTGCTATGTTTCGCATTTTACTGTCACATGAAGTTTCGAAGTGGGGCCGTCCCGCTAAACTTTTTCCACCACGCCAGCGGCGAGGCCTAGCAAGGCCTTCGGCTGCCGCGCTGCTACAGACGGCGAAAGCGCTGCTTAATGCTGCCGCCAACGAATACCACGTATCTTCCACCGGCGCTTCGGAGGACGGGCCATTACACTATGGACATTACACTATGTACTGCAGGAAGTTAAATCTATGTTTCCGAGGCATCTTGTAAGCGTATATCTAGTTGTGGATAACAGTATGGTACGGACAATCTATGCAATATATTTGACACGGATAACTCGCGCGTTCCTTCCCAATATATGTGTGATGCAGGTTCATTAATTTGTGATGCAACGTGACTTTTCTTGCTTTGACGTTTTGGGCGGTTCCCTGAGGCGAGCCTCCTGAGAACCCAAATGAGGACAAAGCCATTTGTTGTCAAAAACGCGCACAAAGCTCTTAATGTAACTAGAGTGAAAAGAAACCCATAAAATAAACACTCAACGAACAATCACAGCAACAAACACACTTGAGCTAGAATGGTATCTACAACACACGAATTCGGGCAGGCAGCGAGTGTGAGTGCGCAGAACAGTTCGACGTGAGGAAGCGGAGACGAGGCGATGAGAGAAGCGGCGTTGGTCCCACCAGAAGGTCGATGTGGTCGGCGGATGAACGGGTGACCAGATTGCGGTAGCTCCAGTTTGATGAGGGGACGCAGGTGGCTTGATGGCAAGTCCAGATTGAAGCGGCGTTCTGGCCAGGCAGCTGTGCGATCAACACGGGCTCGTAGCCCGACTACGCCCGCTCTGCCTATATATACACGGGTGCAGGAGTTCGCCGCCCTCAGGCAGCAGTCCGTAGTCGGATGGAGTGGCGCCGCCCGGGAACGGGCTGGCACGAGGTCCCAGTTGGGTGAAGTCCTGGAGGATCGGGTCCGGAACCTGACGGCCCGCCTTCAGCTCCCAGTCCGGTGGCCCACCTTCTCCTGGCGTCGCTTCTTGGAACTTTCCCTCTCTTCTGCCAGTGCGCCTCGCTTTTCTATTGTTCTGGCCCATTTTTCCTTTCCTGATTGTCCCCTGGAAGCTCCGTGTTTTCTTCTGATTGGCTTTGTTTCTTTTATTTTGTCTTGCGCTGCGCCTTCTCGTGCCGGACGCTCTTCGACGTCGTCGTCTTCTATTCAGCTCGGGATTCGCCTCCGCTCACGCACTCTTTGTCGTCTGCTTCTTCCTCCATCCACCACAGTTTCGCGCACTACACACAACGCAATCTGTCGCGCAACATGGTATTCTGTACCACCACTTCGGTCCAAGGCAGCTAGGTATGACGTAGATTATCTTGAATTGATCGTCCTAGAAGTCTCTAATGACGATGGTTTCGATTAGCAGAGAGTTCAAACTCGGCAGGGCCAATATTTTGAAAATGTTGGAATGTTTAATAAACGGCGAATCGTAAGATGCCAACTTTAATAGAGAGCTCAATAAAGCATTGATACTGTTTTACCATCGAAGGGAGCAGTGGCCGAATGTTCTAATGTCATATAGCGGCATACACTATAAGCTATAGCATGCAAAATAGATGTAACAGCGAAGTTGTTAGCCTCTAGTTGGTCGGGAAATTGCGTGGGCTCGTTATGTGCTCATCTGAATACAGTACCGTTGCCTAATGGCCGCAGTCACTCAAACATACATCAAACGGTAGCTGGGAAATGGCTTTTTTCGTTGGGTTCCCGCGCATCAGAATTACGTTTTCTCGTGTATTTGAATTGCAATCCGAAGCTATCATATGTGTGCAGCTTGCGTGTGAGTCGTACTTTACGAATTGTACGATGCAATTTACTTTGAAAACTTCAATTAGTTCAATAAGGCACTTGCGCTTGGCGGAGGGCTTAGAAAAATGGGGATCCATGCTACACTTTCGCAATCGTGCGTGTGCACGTGACGTACGTCGCTTGTGGTGGTATAGTGCTTGTGAGTGTCGTCATCTAAGGTCGGCAACAGCTTCGCCGTACTTCCACTTTCACAGGGTGAAATGGTGGCGGATTTTATCTTGTCGATAGTGGCATGTTGTAACATACTTTACAGCGAAGGTGTCTGTGGCTAGGGTTCTATGCATTTTTCGTGTCCGTCACCAGATCTGCGTCGGCAAAAACTCAGCTTCGAAATTTAATGCAAAATCACTCAAACGCTCGGCAACAAAAACGACGTACAGCGCGAAAGGACAAGGACTGATAGAGACGACAAACTCTGCGCTGCCTATCCAGCGCAGTGTTTGTCGTCTCTATCAGTCCTTGTCGTTCCGCACTGTACGTCTTTTTTCGCCATTAATGACCAATTAGCCCAAGCAAGCACCCTTGCTCGGGAACACTGTCTTGAAAATTACAGTTTATTTCATCATCATCATCTATGCAAAAAGCCTATATATCTATTCACTTGGATATGCATTTTTAGTAGATTAGATATCAATAGGCACAATTTTCAAAATCAGTACACTCTCATGTAGATAGTGAGGGTTTCCCAAACATTTGCCGCTGTGCGACCCGCGTCGGCCATGTGCACGCTCGCAACCACTCTCCCTTTGTCGTCGTTCCAAGCGCTTGCGTGTCTAGTTTCCTTCAGCTCTCGCGACCTGGCGGTCCCGTCGCGCGTGTCTAGTTTCCTCCAGCTCCCCGAGGTGGCGGTAGTCTTCCATGCGAATGCATGCCGCCAATCGAGACCGCCGTTCAATATAAAAGTGTGTGTGCGCGTGCCTTTCTTCCGGATTGCCGCCGTCGTCGCTCGAGAGAAATAAAATTTGACATACCTTCAATATAAATTCTGTGTAACCTCTATGTCGTGTGCTAAACTACTTCGCTGGAATTCCACCTCCACAGCAGTGGAATGGTGTGCGATTTTATATAAGAAAGACAGCACCGCGCGTTGTCTTTGGGAGATATAGTTGAAATGCGTGTTTCATGCAAGATCACTGTCGAAATGTATGCCTAGTTATTTTACAGAGGTTCACTGACCAATGGGATCGCACTGATATGCAGAACATGAAGATGCATGAAGCAAGACCTTTTTTAAGGGGTTGTGAAAACAGATGAGTTGGGTGTTGGAGATGTTAGTACTTGTCAAAGTCACCTCAAACTAGTCCATTGCCTTAATTACAGCGTCATTTAGGTAAGAGACCGCATCCGTGAATTGCGGTGCAGAGAACAGAACAGTGTCGTCAGCGTACTGAAATAACTGACAAGGAATGGTAATAGAAAGATCATTGACATATAGATAATAAACAGCTGTAGACTAAGCATAAACCCCTGGGGGACACCTACTTTAACTAATTCGTTATCACTTTGGAAGTCACCTACGGAAACATATCGGAACGCGCCTGTAAAAAAAGCTTTCCAGTAGAGATAAGAAGTAACCGCGGAACCCTGATAGAGAAAGATTTTCGAATAAAAGATCATGACATACACTGTCGAAGGCTTTGCTCAAGTGTAAGAACAGTGCAGATGCAATCTGGTTTCGGTCAATGCAGAGGATAATTAAGCGCGTCGGAAAAATTATCACAAAGAAATTGTGTATCCTTTTTCCTTATGAAACCATATTCATGGGGGATATAATGCTGTGGAAATCCAGGAAACTGTTCATGGTCAAAAACAGGTGCTTTTTTAATATTTGCGCCAGACAAGGTAAAATTGATCTAGGCCGATAGTTATGAATTTAATTTTGAGATTCGCTTTAGAAATTCACGAATCGCAAGGTCTTCCTCCGGCCGCTGAAGAGAAGGGAGAAGACAATGGCGACTACTGCGAAAAAGGCTACGGTATTGCGTTTGGCAGCCATTTTAAATATCGCGCAGCCAAGGACAACGTGTTGAAACCACGGGAATGACGCATCCATGCTTCTTCAATGGACGAATCACATGCCGAGCACTTTCGCACACTAACGGCCACTTTGCGGAACCTGTTTTAACCATGCGTCATCTAGAGCTGCGAAGGTTCGAGTGGATGCTAAATCTTCTATTTTGAGTGTATTTTGATTTTTTTTTCTTAACGATAAGTTGGGTTTCTGTGGGTCAATTCTGTATAATTTATTCAGCATTGTGTCCTATGACATACTGAGAATAGATGTAGAGCAAATATTGTGACCCTAAAAAAGCGTTGCGGAGACCCATTGGGTAATCTGAATGCGCTAGCCGATTTCACCATAGTCCAGCTTGACACAGAAAATAGGCTTCACTTGACTTTCATCAAGGACCTAAATTGTGCCTAAGTTGTGGGCAGCTGTCTTATTTGCCTAAATATGACTATAAAGTGAGCGATTAATCACAAAATCATGCATTTCTGGGCATTATTTCTTGATGAAATTAAGTAACTATAATGCTGTAAGGAAGACAACACATTTTAACCCAGAAGTAGGAATTTTTTCAGCACTGAACATATATAGTTTTAGATTATAAACACACAGGCATTGCAATTGAACATTCAGCGAATGTTCCATAAATCTTTATTCAACAATTCAGTTCGCTGTGAGGCTCTCACGGATTAAACCTTGAAGTAGATTGGTTTGTCCAACAGTTCATAACTATGCTAAAGAGTTCCTGGTCTTCTCCGTAATCATCCATTGCATCTGAAATAAATATGTTTACATCACTAAATTTCTAAACTTAACGAAACAGTTCCACATAAAAATGTGTGGTAAATATTGACTACTACCTTGCGCGGCTATAATTTCTTTTCAGGTTCTTTCGCTCAGCTTCGCGCACGTACTAAATGATCTCGGAGGGGATACCTACGCTGCTCTGGCTAACAGAACTGCCTCCGCGTTTCACATGCTGCAATTCTTATGTTTCGCTCCTCACCTTTCACACGCTGTAGCAGCGTGAAGATAGTTTTGGCTCTTGCCAGTGTTTTATCATAGTAACATTTCCTCTTTTCCTCCACATCTTCTCATTAATTATTTATAAGTAAAGCAGTCTCAGGTATGAAATCAAATCAATTTATTCTCCAGTTTACATGCTGGAGGCGGGTCATTTAGGGCTAAAAGCTACATACGTAGCTTCACGTGACCCAAAAGACCAGGCAAAAATAGTACAACAAACAGTGTGTGCACATGTAAAATAATTCAAATATAATTCCAGCTCTCGCTGGAATTCCTCATGGACGAAATGGCTAAGAACGGCAGGACAAAGAATATTTCCGTCACGGCGTGTTCACAGAATTGGAAAAAAGTTTTAACAGAATGCATTTTAAACAACACTACCATATCAATAATAGCTATACAAAACAATGCAACACCAGCTATACAACTTAGCATGAGACTGAATTTTAAAAGAATAACATTTGCTAAGAAAACTAAACAGGTTATACATTATATCCTCCTGACTTCCGTGTTGGATTTAGGCTCTCAGATTTTCCTGAAACTCTCAAGATATGATGTGTAGACAACAAAGTTAAAAAGTGACGCTTATTATTTCTGTAATGTCCATGGTTTTAGTATGGCATGATGTCCAATATATTGGACACTGGAACTCTATCAGGTAAATTGTGAAGTAGTGGGCTTGCAGCAACGCAAGCTACTTTACAGAAGAAAATTATTACCGATGCTGTAAAAACCATTAATAATCAACATTTTACAAATATCAAATAAAATACGAAGTGGGTTCTTATTTCTGTCCCTAAAGTGGCACAGAAGAGCTCGGATCAGCGATAGTGTCATCGTTGCTGTCCGACAAGTCTAGCTCTGACGAGCTGCTCTGGAGTATCTGCTCCGCCGTGTCATCCGACATGCGAGGCCGGTCCCCTGAACGAAAAAAGAGAGGCACTTTATCCATGCATGCCATAAAATAAAATTTGGTACAGTGGCCTTGGTAAACTCTGCGGTAATTACTCAACGTGAAAGCTGGGGAAGTGCGAAGCAGTGATTCGCCGGTGTGTTACTTGTGCTTATTGCCGTATCGCGACAACGCAAGCCCGTTTATCGCAACCCGAAGTGCGCATGCTCGTGCTGATGCACAGAGAATAAAAGCAGCCACGCTATCTTCAATAAACCATTCCATTGCTTGCACCTACTGAGTCTGTTGTTGTTACCCGCGCTACAGCAGTGGCGACGAGGATGGCATTTCATGTGAGCGTGGTCTGCGACTCACAGGATCGAATGATGGCATCTCGCCCACCGGTTTTCGACGAGACGTTGAGCAGCTGGAGCACGTACAGGATACGGCTGGAAGCTTATTTTGAAGGCAATGGAATTACTGACGCGGCCAAACGCCGAGCTCTGCTGGTGTCTTCATTGAGCGATAATGTCGTGCGCATGTTGCAAGGGCGCCTTCCAACCGTGTCGGTTAACAGCCAGACTTACGATGAAGTCGTTGAATACCTCGAGGAACACTACAATCCTCAAGTTAATGAAATTGCGGCGAGTTTCTCGTTCTTCATGCGTAAGCAAAGGGATGGAGAGAGCGTTCGGGAATACATTGCCGACCTTCGGAGACTGACGGAAAGTTGCAACTTCGGCAACTCGCTGCACCGTATGCTGCGAGACCGCATAGTATGCGGAATCAGGGACGACGACGCACGACGCTGCCTATTAACACGGAAGAAGCTAACTTTTGAGGAGGCAGAAGAATTTGCCATAGCTTCAGAGAAGGTACTAGGTGACCTTCGTGACATGCGAGAAGCAGACCCAGTGACCACGGGAACCAGCATCAATGTTGTACATTCGCAGCGAAGACGACGACCCTGGACGAAGTGGAACACTGCAAAGAACAACCATTAATGTGAGCGTTGTGGCGGTCCCCACGCGACACACACGTGCCGCCATCGAAACACCGAGTGTCACCATTGCGGCAGGAAAGGTCATATGGCAAAGGTTTGCAGCAGTGGCCCCTCTCGGGAACGTGGTGCCTTTGCCGTCGATGAAATGGAAGGTGAGAGCGAAGAAGAAATTATGCTGGCTCTTGTCACTCACAGCTCCGCCGACAGAGCTACGTTGAAGCCTCTCGAGGAGGAGTTGACATGGCAGGGCCGGAAATTGCGAATGATTCTAGACACTGGTTCTCCGGTCAGCGTCATACCGAAGAAGATATTTAAGAAACATCGCAGATGGTGGCCGTCACTGTAAAAAACATCGCTGCGCTTGACATGCTCCCTCGGGCCATTGCCAGTTGTCGGCCAGATAACCATGAGGGTTCACTCTGGATCGACAGTTGTGACCAGCCCGCTAATCGTGGTGGCATGTAACGGACCACTGCTCTGCGGTCGGAACACGATAGAGTCCTTCCGTAAGGCGGGTGTGTCCTTCTGTGACACTGGAACCACCTCGAGTGTAAATGTTGTTCGTGATAACAAGATAGCGCCTCTGCTCGATGAATTTTTCGATCTTTTCGAGAACAAGCTTGGCTGTTGCAAGGGCCCCCCTGTGCAATTACACCTTAAAGAAGGAGTCCGCCCACGTTTCTGTAAGGCACGTACAGTGCCTTATGCCATGCGCTCCAAGGTTTCAGCCGAGATCGACCGTCTTGTACAAGACGGAGTGCTTTCGTCGATAAGCATTTCAGATTGGGCAACACCGGTGGTGCCGGTAGCAAAAAAGAACAGCGATATACGATTGTGCGGCGATTTCAATTTGAGTCAACCCGGCGTCGCACTTGAAACAGTATCCCCTGCCCAAATTTGAAGACATATTTGCGGCGCTTTCTGGAGGCGAAGTCTTCAGCACTCTGGACCTGCGCAACGCTGTATAATCAGCTGCGGCTGGACGACGAAGCTAGAAAGATCGCGGTACTCAACACACACCGGGGCCTTTACTGCTGCAATCGCCTAGCATTTGGAATTGCTTCAGCCCGCGCCTTGTTCCAGCGACGCATGGAATCGATTTTGCAAGGTTTGCCGAATGTTCAAGTGTACCTCAACGACATCATTGTGGCGGAGAAGGAAAACGACACATCGGTACTGCGGCACGTGTTTCAGTGGCTTCGTGAACACAACTTGAAGTTGAACAAAGCCAAGTGCCGGTTTAGGGAAGCAAAAGTGTCGTTTCTGGGGCACCGCATCGATGCCAAAGGTCTGCATCCTCTGCAAGATAACCTCGAGGCGGTACTGGCAGCGCCGAAGCCAACATCGGTAAGCCAGCTGAAATCTTTCTTGGGCTTGGTTACTTATTATGCTAAATTCTTGCCCAACTTGTCAACGACACTGGCTCTCTTATATCGCTTGCTGGTAAAGGGGGTGTTTGGCAATGGGGGCCATCGCAGGACAGCGCATTTCAAGAAGCAAAGGGGGCCGTAGGCAAGGCTAAATTTCTTGTCCACTATGACCCGCGAAAAGCCCCTTCGACTGGAATGCGATACATCATCGGTCGGTTTGTGCGCAGTGCTGTCCCACCGCATCAAGGGCGAAGACTATCCCATAGCTTTTCGCTCTAGAACCTTGACGCCGGCGGAGCGCAATTACTCGCAACTGGAAAAGGAAGCACTCGCACTAGTTTTCGGTGTGACAAGGTTCAGATACTATCTTTCCGGTAATAAATTTTGTTTGATAACGGATCATAAACCGTTGACAAGGCTGTTCCATCCCGAGAAACCAATTCCACAGATGGCGGCGGCCAGGATACAGCGTTGGGCGCTCCTTTTATCAGCGTTGTTGTGTCTGGCGGTCCTTCGGGACAAAGGAGGCCGGCGCCGACGCAGACGCGCCCACCTGGCGACCCTTTCGCGCGGCTGAGAATTGTCACCTGGGACTGAGGGATTAGCAGTTGGTCTCCAGGCTACCTCAGGCGTCGTTAAACGGCGGCGTCGCCCTTTGGTGCGGCTCCGTCAATTACCAGCGCCGCCCGAACCACGACGAGGCTCGGCGCCGACTGCGGCGTGCCAACTGGCGCCCTTTCGAGACAGCCACCGCGAACGCGAACTGACCGTTATGGAGAGGCGAATCTTCAAAGGGGCCCGTGTCTGGCAATCCCGGGGGAACGACCTCAACGTTCGGTTCCCAAGGTGTCAACCGCTGCCTGTGTTCGGCGGCGACCTGGCAAGATTGGAGGCGGGGCCCGGCGGGAAACGACGACACATCACGTGCGGGATATGGCCCCCTGCTCAAAGACTGTCATTGGCTGAAAGAACTAAAGTGTATTCCCTCGTCGAGTGAAAGAGGGAAACCGAGGGGATAAAAAGGAGAGCTGGAGTGTTGTGAGGGGTCGGACATGAAAACCAGATCATGTAAATTTGTATATTAAACCCCTTTTCCCATCTCTTCGACGTGGCTCTGGGCCTCTCCTTCTCCCAGTACCTGACACGGCACCACCCATGGACGCTTCGTGGCCGCTCGGACCTTCGGACTTCGCAACAGTGGCTGGCAGCTTATGGGATCGGCCGGCGTTCGCTACATCGGTGTGGTGAGTGCTACATGTTTGCTCCTCTTTTCGCCAGACTCATTAGCGCAGGTAGTCGGTAGTGGTGTTTGGTGCTGTTGGTGGTTTTGCCTCGCAGACCAAGAATATAGCGTCTCGAGGGCTGAATTACTCAAGGGGAGGAAACGCACGGTGCGCGGTGAGCATGGACAAGTTTAAAGTCCAAGAACTCCTAGAAATTTGTGAGGAGCTGGGCATTTCTGTTGGTCCTGTAAAAAGAAAGAAACAACTATTGGAGCTTTTGCGGAAGGAGGAAGTCAGCTTGGAGGAGGCTGGGGAGGCCAGAAACAGTATTTCGGAAAGAAGGGAACGCGTAGAACGAGAGAAGAAGGAACAAGATGCGCGAGAAAGGAAGCGCGAAGAGCGTGAAAGAGAACGCGTAGAACGGGAGAAGAAGGAGCAAGACGTGCGAGATAGGGAGCGCGAACAGCGAGAAAGAGAGCATGAGATAAGGCTTAAGCAAATTGAAAGTGATGCTCGTCGCGTAGGTACGGGAAGTTCCCAGTTCGCTGAAGGGGAAGTAAAGTTGAAAGATATTCTGCCCCCCTTCAGAACAGGTGAAGCCATCGCCATTTACCTCGTGCTCTTTGAAAGAGCATGTGAAAGGGCAGGCTTTAATAAGGATATTTGGCCGCAAAAGTTAGTGACTATGCTACCATGCGAAGTCTCCGATGTGATTGCACGACTGAGTAGGGAGGACTCTGAGGTCTATGACAAAGTAAAGGCTGCATTGTTGCGTAAATATCGCTTGTCGACAGAGGCTTTTCGCCAGCGCTTTAGGGACGCGAGGAGGGGAAATGAATCTCACCCGGAGTTTGCCTACCACGTGAAAGTCAACTTGGTGGAGTGGCTTAAAAGCGCACAGGCCTACGGCAACCATGACAAGGTAATTGAGTGCATGGTGCTCGAGCAGTTTTTTCGAGGAATTCCCGAGGAAGTGAGGCTTTGGGTACAAGATCGGCTGACGGAGTTAGACGTAGAGAGAGCGGCAGAACTCGCCGAGGATTACTGCACGCGCCGAAATTTCCGCAGTACGCCGCGACGATCAGAAAGAAGCGACAAAGCGGGATTTAGTGCCGCGAAGCCAGAGGGTAACAAGTCTTTCCGTAGGAATTTTAAACCGGAGACTTCAAATTCCCCAGGCACGCATCAGGCGAAAGATGGTGACGCACCTAAAGTAGCACAAGAAACAAAGGCGCCCGCGGACGGTGCACGCGCGTTGGAGGCGCGGAAGAGAGTTGTTTGCTACAACTGCGGAGAAAGAGGTCACATGGCCAGGAGCTGTGAGAAGCAGGTTGTATTTGCCACAATTCAGGACTCCGATAAGAACCTGCAGCTGTTAAAGCCGTATATGCGACTGCTTTCAGTGAACGGCCGGGAGTGTAGAGTACTGCGTGATTCAGCCGCAACAATGGATGTAGCTCACCCTAGCTGTGTGTCTCCTGACGATTTCACAGGAGAGTGCGCTTGGATTCGGCAAGTGGCCGAAGAACAAAGCGTTTGCCTCCCAATTGCCAGGGTAGTGATAGAAGGCCCTTTCGGCCAACTGTGTACGGAGGCGGCAGTTTCAACCAGCCTGCCAGAGAATTTCCCCTATTTATTTTCTAATAGGTCGGAGGAAATTCTGAAGGAGCGAGGAGAATCTTTCTTCGACGAGATAGCTTTTATGGCGCTAACACGTTCAAAGACACGGAAATTGAGCCAGAGGCTGAGTTGTGTGCAGTCTGGTGAGCAGCAGTCAAAGGACCAGGTCAAGAAACCCGAGGCAGTTGTGAGAAAGGACGATACAAACGTCAGCCTGCAGTCTAGTGAGCAGCAGTCAGAGGACCAGGCCCAGAAACCCGAGGCAGTTGTGAGAAAGGACGAGACAAATGTGCGTGTGGCCGAAACTGAGGTGACAGCGGCTACTAAACAGACGGAAACAGTATCGGTTGCTGACGCAAGTTGTGAGGTAATAGCGGGCTCTTTGTTGACACCTGCGTCCGCCAGCTGGTATGAACTCGCGAGCATCGACAGGGCAAGGCTAATAACCGAACAAAAGGCTGATTTCGCTCTATCCGCACTGTTGGATAGCGTCAATAAGGAAGGTGTCTCCCGAAAGAACGTTTCATTCTATACACAAGATGAACTGTTGCATCGCAGGTACGAGGACGCAAAGGGGCGCGTTTATAACCAGCTGCTTGTTCCCCAACAATACCGGGGGCAACTCCTCGACCTAGCACATGGCAATGCTTGGGCAGGACACTTGGGCATAAAGAAGACGAAAGCGAGATTAGCTCAAGAGTTCTATTGGCCCAGTTGCTGGAAAGACGTGGAGACGTTTGTCCGTGCATGTGACACATGTCAACGAATAGGTAAATCGACCGACAAGTGGAAGGCGCCGATGAGGTTGGTCCCCATAATTACTGAACCATTTCGTCGACTTGTCATTGACATTGTGGGGCCGCTACCGCAGTCGCAGTCGGGTTATCTATACGTCCTTACCACCCTTTGTGTCGCCACCAAGTTTCCGGAAGCGACTGCATTGAAAGAACTAAGTTCCGCATGCGTTGTGGATGCGCTGTTGTCCATTTTCTCCCGTGTGGGATTTCCCTCCGAAATTCAGTGCGATAATGGAAGCGTATTCACTAGCTGCCTTACGACTACATTTTTGGAGCGTTGCGGAATAAAGGTAGTACATAGCTCTATTCACCACCCACAGTCAAACCCGGTTGAGCGGATGCACTCAGTTATGAAACGCGTTTTGCGAGCTCTATGCTTTGAGCATAAGAAGGATTGGGAGGCATGTATACCTGCAGCAATGTTTTCCCTGAGGTCAGCCCCACACGAGAGTACGGGTTTTAGTCCGGCTGAGCTTGTCTACGGCAGAAACTTGAGGGGTCCGCTGCGCATGGTCCGAGAGTCGTGGACTGGGCATGGGGAAGATCCCAACGTTGTTTCCTACGTGCTCGAATTGTTGGAGCGGCTAGGGAAAACACGCGACATTGTAGAGAACAACATGCGAGCAGCCCAGGCGCGTTCCAAAACCCATTACGATAAGTCAGCTCGGAAACGTGTCTTTAAGGTAGGCGATGAAGTAATGTTGTTACGCCCTTCCAAGAAAACCAAGCTAGACGTACAGTGGGAGGGACCGGCGACAGTAGTGTCAAAGCTTTCGGACACTAATTACGAGGTGAAACTTGGTAGGAAGCACAACAAACTTTACCACAGTAACCTGATGAAACCATACATCCGACGCGAAGCAGTTGTAAACCTAGCACTAAATCTCCCTGAGGAAGAGAGCACCGAAATCCCTTGTCTTTCCGTCAGCGAAGTAAAGAGCACAATGGCAGGCAAGGTGGATACAGGACAAACTTTAGACGAATCTCAAAAGAAAGAGTTAGACCAGGTGATGCAACAATTTTCGACTGTGTTTTCGGAAAAGCCAGGCAGGACAGACCTCATTGAGCACAACATTGAGTTAAGAGTTGAGGAACCCGTCCGCTGTAAACCTTACCGGGTGTCGCCCAGACAAAGGGAGATACTAGAAGCGGAAATTCGCCGCATGTGCGAACTAGGTGTTATAATTGAGGCTGACAGTGATTTCACGTCACCCTTGATTTTGGTAGAAGTACCTGGCAAAGATCCAAGGCCGTGCGTAGATTACCGCCGTTTGAACTCGGTGACAATCGACCAGACTTACCCAATACCCAATATTGAAGAGAGGGTAGAGACAGTGTCCAAGGCTAGGTATATTTCGACTTTGGATCTCGTTCGCGGCTACTGGCAGGTCCCCTTGACAGAGCGCGCAAGCCGCTACGCGGCTTTTATTTCACCGATGGGAACCTTTCGTCCTTTGATGATGAGTTTTGGGCTCAAAAATGCCCCGTACTGCTTTTCCCGTCTGATGAACCGAGTTCTGTGCGGGCTAGAGAAGTTCGCGCTACCCTACTTAGACGATGTCGCAATTTTTTCAGACACGTGGAAAGACCACGTTGACCACCTAAAAACAGTGTTGGAGAGGCTAAAAGCCGCAGGTCTTACGGTAAGACAAGAAAAATGTCACTTGGGTTGTGCTGAAGTAAGCTATTTGGGACACATTGTAGGAAGCGGGCGTCGCAGACCTTCCGAACTCAAGGTGGCCGCAGTGGTCGACTATCGCCGTCCCCGCACAAAGACCGAAATGAGGGCGTTTCTCGGGCTGACAGGTTACTACCAACATTACGTTCCGAACTATTCTGAGATTGCCAGCCCTTTGACGGACAGCCTGCGTAAAACTAAACCAGTGGCCATCGAGTGGGAGGCTAGTAAGGAGGCTGCCTTTCAGAAGCTGAAGCAGGCGTTAAGTCAGAAGCCCGTTTTAATGGCACCTGATTTCTCGGAACCCTTCATTATTCAGTGCGATGCGAGTGAACGCGGTTTGGGAGCCGTGCTATGTCAGAAGGACCGGGGTGGATGCGAGCGACCCGTTTTGTTTTTGAGTCGCAAGTTGACCATCAGAGAAGAAGCTTATAGCACATCCGAGAAAGAATGCGCCTGCCTCGTTTGGGCGGTTCAAAGGTTAGCATGCTACGTTGCCGGATCCAAGTTCACGATAGAAACGGATCACTCTCCGCTAACCTGGTTACAAAATATGTCACCGAAAAACGGCCGCTTGCTCAGATGGAGCATAGCCCTACAACAGCACAATTTCGATGTGCGCTATAAGAAAGGTAGTCTGCACACGAACGCTGACGGCCTAAGTCGGGCCTTCTAAGCCAATTTAGCCATGTGTTAGGGTTGTAAATAAATGTCTTTAGGGTATCTTGTATTTATGAAAGTAAGTAATCAGTATACTTTGGGCTAAGTGTTACAGCTATGAATTACTTAACGGGACAGTTCTCCAGTCGTCTTCCGAACCTGTAAAGGCTCTAATTGATAATTAGCTTGATTACATACACCCAGTTGGTGTCTGTTTGTGAGGACACATTATCGGAAGCTTCTTGGTACTTGTCCGGATCAACGCGCACCTTGCGTTTCATGGTTTCTTTAGATAGGGGGCAGTCAAATTATTGGAATTGGTAGAGTCTGGCGATGAGAGTGGCTTGCAGTGGCGCTCGCGGCATTGGGTGTGACTGACAAAGGTCGCTCCTTGGAGCTTGTCATCTTGTATTTATGCAGTCCACTAGAGCCCACCTATCAAGAGGCCTTCGGCGGGAAGATAATCATTCCTGGAAGCGGCGGCCCCATGGCTTTGAGCAAAGCAGGCATCAAACCGGCCGAGCTGCGCGGAACAACTCGACCTCCCGATGCATCATCTGGCGGCGGGGGTGCTGTTGTGTCTGGCGGTCCTTCAGGACAAAGGAGGCCGGCGCCGACGCAGACGCGCCCACCTGGCGACCCTTTCGCGCGGCTGAGAATTGTCACCTGGGACTGAGGGATTAGCAGTTGGTCTCCAGGCTACCTCAGGCGTCGTTAAACGGCGGCGTCGCCCTTTGGTGCGGCTCCGTCAATTACCAGCGCCGCCCGAACCACGACGAGGCTCGGCGCCGACTGCGGCGTGCCAACTGGCGCCCTTTCGAGACAGCCACCGCGAACGCGAACTGACCGTTATGGAGAGGCGAATCTTCAAAGGGGCCCGTGTCTGGCAATCCCGGGGGAACGACCTCAACGTTCGGTTCCCAAGGTGTCAACCGCTGCCTGTGTTCGGCGGCGACCTGGCAAGATTGGAGGCGGGGCCCGGCGGGAAACGACGACACATCACGTGCGGGATATGGCCCCCTGCTCAAAGACTGTCATTGGCTGAAAGAACTAAAGTGTATTCCCTCGTCGAGTGAAAGAGGGAAACCGAGGGGATAAAAAGGAGAGCTGGAGTGTTGTAAGGGGTCGGACATGAAAACCAGATCATGTAAATTTGTATATTAAACCCCTTTTCCCATCTCTTCGACGTGGCTCTGGGCCTCTCCTTCTCCCAGTACCTGACACGGCACCACCCATGGACGCTTCGTGGCCGCTCGGACCTTCGGACTTCGCAACAGCGTATCAGTATGACATAGAATTCCGAAAAGGGTCATTGAACGCGAATGCCGACGCTTTGAGCCGTTTGCCGCTGCCGCAGCAAGGGCACCCTGGTAAAGATGATCCCGTCGAATATGTGCTACATGCACAAGCTTTGACAGATTTCTCTCTTAGCGCGCAGCAGTTGGCAGACAGCACGAGCGAGGACATGCTTCTCCGACAGGTGAAGACGTGGATTCTTCGTGGTTGGCCAAACCAGCTGGGGCCGGAGCAACAGTGCCTTCAGCCGTACTTCACCCGCAGACACGAACTCACTGTGAGTAAAGGTCTAATATACTGGGGTCATCGTGGTGTGCTGCCCGAGACCGTGAGGGTACCTATTCTGAGAGAACTTCACGACACCCACCCAGGCATGACTGCGATGAAGCGCCTGGCCCGTACGATGTTTTGGTATCCCGGATTGGACCACGACATAGAGAAGCTTGTACAAAGCTGCCAGCAATGCGTGCAATGTTGGCCCATGCCAGCGGAACATGTCCCTTCAAGCTGGCCGAAAACCAACAAACGATGGTCTCGCCTGCATATCGACTATGCAGGGCCAGTGGAAGGTCACATGATCTTGGTGGTGGTAGATGCGGAAACTAAATGGATAGAGGCAGTACCCTTTAAGACAGCAAGTGCAGAAACTACAGTCGAAGTATTGCGAGGGATCTTCGCGCGTTTTGGTCTGCCCCATACAGTCGTTTCCGACAATGGGCCACAATTTAACAGTCAATGACTGAAAGATTTTTCAAAGATAACCATGTGTGTCATGTTACCTCCGCTCCATACTATCCACAGTCAAATAGATTGGCGGAGCGTGCAGTGCGCACCATTAAGGAAGGTATCCAGAAAAATAAGGATGGAAGTCTGCTCAATGGTATTTCCAAGTTCTTGCTACGCTACAGGGCAACACCGACTCGAGATGGCAAGTCGCCCGCCGAGATGTTGCTGGTTTTCCACCCAGGACCCGCCTAAGCGCACATTTTTCAGAGGAAGAGGTGGCACGGGATCCCACTGTGAGCAGACCCCCGGCACCGTTGTCACAAGTCTTTTCACCGGGAGCGCCTGTTTGGTCACGGCAGTATAATCACGCTGGCCAGAGATGGTTACCCGGCACGGTGACGTCAACAAGAGGTAGGCGTATGGTCACGGTGGACACCACAGGAGGGATGCAGCGCCGTCACGTGGACCAAGTGCGGCCACGACTCGCAGCGGATGACGTAAAGCAAGAATTCGACGCAACACGGCCCGGAGACAACCAAGTCACAGAGAGTGATCAACCCTCTGCAGTGGACGACGCTGAACCATCATCAGACGGATCACTTGGTACACCCCAGACTTCCAGTGAAGTAACCTCCAGTGTACCGGCGGGCTTAGGACTTCCTAGGCGTTCTACGCGCAAAGGAGGCCTCCCGACAGGCTAGGCTTCTAAGGGGGAGGAAGTGCCGTATCGCGACAACGCAAGCCCGTTTATCGCAACCCGAAGTGCGCATGCTCGTGCTGATGCACAGAGAACAAAAGCTGCCACGCTATTTTCAATAAACCATTCCATTGCTTGCACCTACTGAGTCTGTTGTTGTTACCCGCGCTACAGCACTTATCTTGTTTTATCCTGTGTTTATCTTGTGTTTAGCAATCCATTATACGTTTTGACACCTGTGCTAAGGCATAACTGGTGGGAAACCGCCACGCACATGGAGGCAAAGCGACACGCACGAGGAGCCAAAGCCTTTGCTGCGCGTGGCCACGACGACATGGGATCAAATTACATGATTTTAGTGACTTTCAGGAGTTTCTGCTAATTAATGTTCGTAATGCTTGATTATTGTCAAACATGTTAGTTTATTTTGAACCTGGTTTTGATTAATTGTGCACTTGTTTTGACCGTGTTTTTGCGCGTGACAGGCCGGCAGCCCGGGCTTCTCGCGTGCTTCGGACTTAAAAGACAAGCAAGCACAAAGAAACGTGGCGTGCCAGCAAAATTAACACGCGTTCAACGCACTGCACGTGGCGTCCGTACATTCGCAATGATGGTCTTGAGTGCCAGTGTCCAATGTGTTGGACATGCAACATAAAATCACTAGCAGAGAAAAGCAAGCGTACGCGAAACTGAAAAATTTGCATTCAGCATACTTCCTGCATCATTACCTTTCCAGTTAATCACAACACGGTAAAATGGTCAAATAATACCATGAACAGCATTACTTCTCCGGCGGTTGCCTTGCTTGCTTGCTTGCTTGATCCTCATCCGTGGCGCTTACCCACTACGGGGGATTGGCCAAGAAGCCGGCGGTTAAAGGTTAAACGGAAGGGGGAGATGGAGAAAAAAAAACTAGACGGAAAACTAAATCAGGGTGAAGTATAGTGTTTACGATAATTTGGAAAGAGATTTACAGGGCAGAGACAGAATTAAAATCATTGTAATTGTATAAAAACAGCACAAAATTTTGGTGGTATTAGAATAATTTCGAAACACCAATTAGCGATTTAATAAGTTATCCAATTATTTATTTCGAGAATTAACTGGGTAGTCTTTTTGTGTCACAGATATAGTCACAGAGGGCCACGCAGATGTTCCTGTGGCTAAAGCCCATTGAAGAAGCCCCGAAGGAGAGGATATTTTCAGTAGTTGGTGAAATACCCAATTTACGGAATGAAAATTCGAATTTCTTCCTCTCATTCCTAAAGCGATGACAAAATAATAGAAAGTGGTCAATGTTTTCGGGTTCCTGGCAGGTAGGACACAGAGGGGATGGTGCCAGACCGGACCTGTGTAGGTAAAAATTTAATGGTGGGATTCGGCAGCGTAATTTTGTTATGGAGATCTCTAATTTACGTTAGGGGCACCATTTATTGTCCCACGAAAAGGACAAATGATTAAATTCCGACATTTGGATTTTCAGTTTTGTAGAATCTTGTAATAGGGAAAATTTTCTAAACCTAGGCCGCAGTGACATAAGCCGAACTAGGCATGACAGACATAACTGGTCCATCAAGAGATATCCGCGCAAGTGTGTCAGCCATTTCATTTAAGAATATACCACGATGGCCTGGAACCCATACCAATCGTACCAGACTTAAGTTAGGAGGGGTTAACAATTTAAATGTATTGGTTACAGTAGTGTCTATAGATGAAGTGAGCGATGTACATACTGACAGTGAATCAGTCACTATAACCACTGTTGAGTAATTTGAAGGAAGTTTCCGCAGAGGCCAAGATAATCGCTGCTAGTTCAGCCAAAAATATGGGTGTGAAATCCGGAAGGCGTACTGAATAAGACCAGGATAGTGATTCGGAGAAAATACCCACACCCGCTTTCTCTTCATTCATTGACGCGTCAGTCGCGATCACGTGATCTATTCCTAGTTGCGTTAAATGATCTTGTAACATGCCGTTTAAGTATGTAGTGGGCAGGAGTTTGGCATTCGATGGAAATATATCGTCAAATTCAATCATTATATTAGGTAAGGGTTTGTCTGAGCAAGCGATCTCACGTATATTAACATTTAATAGATCGAGCTCAGCTTGTACAAACAAAACTTGAGGTCGAAGTAGGCGGGACCAATGCTCTTCGAAAAATGCCCTCATTTCCCTAATAAATACAAATTGTGATCTTCTCAAAGAAGATGCATAAATGTTTAAATATGTTTTTACCGTTAGAATGCGGAATCTGCAGGGAAGTGTAGGCAGTCGTGCTTCTTGATATAAAACATTGTTGGCTACAAATTTTGGCAAACCGAGACAATTCCGAATTGCCTCCCGCTCTAGAAGAACCAGGGGGTTAATTTTGTACGCTGGCCCACCGGAGAATAGCACGCATCCAAATTCTAATATCGGACGAACATACATACGATAAATCATCAGTAAAGTGTCTCTGCGTAGCCCAGAGCGATGTCGGCCAAGTTTGCTTATCATGCCAACCGCGCATGTCGCCCTAGATTTAACATGATCGATGTGATTTCGCCAGCTCAGGTTTGTGTCGTATATTACACCGAGATATTTGATAAAGTCAACTTGCGGAATAATTTCCTGATGATATTAGAGAGAGATATTAATTGGTACATTCAATGGAAACACAATCAAAGCGCTTTTGTTAACATTGAGCGACATTCGAATATTCGCAAACCAGGCCTCAAGTGTTCCCTGTATGACTGCAGTGTACTCTGTAATAAGTGAATATCACTCGCAGACGCAAAGAATGCTATGTCATCTGCATAGACATATACTTGTACACTACCGCACAATGGGATTGAACTTAGTAAAATGTTAAACAAAATAGGAGAAAGGACAGATCCCTGGGGAACTCCTCTTGTTTGACTATATTTTCGTGTCACCAAGCCACGCTGAGAACAATAAAATTTTCTATCCTTTAAAAATTCATGAATCCAATTGATAATATATCAAGGGAAATCCATGTTATTTAAAACGTTTAGGAGTATCACATGTTCTACACTATCGTAGGCTTTAGCTAAATCAAGGGTCACTAAAGCTGCATACTGCCGCCTGTGCCGCGCAAGCTTAATGCGTTCCTCTAAATCGACATGGGCGCACCATATCGAACATCCGGGTCTAAATCCAATCTGACATGGGCTCAATAATGTATTATCCGTTAAAAATTTCATAATACGAATGTGTAATACCCTTTCTATTAATTTCACAACATTTGAGGTTAATGCGATTGGTCTGATATTATCTGGGTCCAATCCTGCTCCTTGGTTTTTGAGCAGGGGGATTATTTTTGCGAGTTTCCAGTCAGGAGGAATCCATGCGTTCATGAGGGAGTAGTTAACGATATTAAAGAGGTCTCGTGGGGAGAGATCAAAGAATATTTTTAACATGCCTGATGTAATGCAATCTGGACCTGGAGCTGTGCCAGGGAGCAGCCGAATAACGTGCTGAAGTTCTTCCATTGATACCTCTATAAAGTCATCTCCTGATAGAACCCCTACGAAGTTTACTTGCAGCTGAGTTGTAAAACGCTCTTCTAAGGCTTTTGCGATCTTATTTAATGATTCTAATAATTCTTCTGGTGGCAAAACCACTGAATCAATATTTATGGGCACTGGAAAGGCCTTACGAGAGCGAAGAAACCTAAATAATGCTTTTTTATTATCACTTTTCGATAAAAAGTTGTACCGTTTTTCATCATAATTATCTTTCGCTAAGGAAACTGTTCTTTTAAACGTAGCAGCAGCATATTTATAATTACTCCAATTAGTAGGGCACTGATTGGAAATAAGTTTCTTCCATGCAGCTTTTCTGCGTCGATAATCTCGTGCGCAATCACTATTCCACCATGGACAAGCAATGCGCTCTTTTGTTGATGATACTACAAATTCTGATTTTTTAATAGTACCCTTCAAGATTGCACTAAGACTCATCGCTTTAATATCTGTTTCCATATCTGTTCTAGAAGACAAGGTTGACTGTAAATTGTTTTTAAATTTTGAATAGTCCACGAAAGTATGCGTATGTGTATTTAAAGAAATGAGGGGGTTGTTAATTTCAATGACAATCGGGCGGTGGTCACTACTAGTGGCGGCATCCACCACAGTCCAAGAAGAAATGGAAATGCCTCAGCTAGAAAATGTCAAATCTAGGACAGATCGCGACTGCGAACGCACGAAAGTGGCAACTTTAGCATTTAAACATGTGAAATTTTTAACATTAGCCCAATCCCATAAACGTTTTCCAGATGAGTCTGTGCGGAAGCCCCATGACACATGATGTGAGTTGAAGTCACCCGCAAGCAATATGTTCTTTTTGCAGTATGTTACTGCGACATCAAGTGGGCGTACGTTTTGCACTCCAGCGGGAAAGTAGGAGTTAATTATAGAGAGCGGGGCGCAACCCGGAATAGTTATTTCTAATATTAAGATTTCACATTCGGATGATAGGGTATGATGCGAAATTTTTGCTTTATGACAGAATTTAGACGAAATGCAAAAAGCTAATCCGCCACCTCGTGAAGGCCTATCCAATCGAAAACACTTGTAATTGTTTAAATGAAAGTCTTGGTCAGCGGACAAACAAGTTTCTTGTAATAGTATAACGTCTGGTGATTGTTGGGAGATTAAATATAATAAATCTGTAGTTGCAGAAAGTATAGATCGGCAGTTCCACTGCAGTATCCTTAGGCACCCTATGTTGACGGTATACAAGCAGCCGCAACTGCTTGGTCCAGGATACTGTCTTTTAGAAAGTCAGTCCTCGTAAGTGATTCTTTCACACACTTTTTTGTTTTGGAGTTAGGAGAACGAGGCATTTTGTTGTTAGGCGATCTTGTGCATTTAAGAACTCGAGTGTCCATATCTACATCTCCATTGCCTAGAGAGTCTGAATCGGAATGGCATTCATGATCAACCTGAGCGGAAGTCGAAGGACGTACTGAATCGTCACTGTTAGAAGGAAGAGGTGTCTGATATTTAGGTGATGTTGCAAGTAGGGCGGCCGTATTTTGTGCACTGTTTGTTAGTGTCTGAGATATACCAGCCAATTGCGTTGATATTACTGAAGCCAAAGATTCAGAGAGATTTAGTAGAATTTTTTCGAATGCCTTTTCCATCGCTTTTTCTATTGCTGCTGTAATAGCCTGGGGCAGTGACTGATCCATGCCGAATGACTGACGGGCTGTTACACCGGCATAACCCTGGGTCCTGCTCTGAATTTCTTCAAGAGCTTCTCGACGAGAGCAACGTCTCCTCTCAATTATTTCTATCACCTGGATTTCTTTGGATCTGGCAGGGCAGTTGGAGTAGTCTGCAGCATGATTCGCATTGCATAAACAGCATGACTGCTCCTGAGACGTGCACTCGTTGGCATCATGTTCTTCTCCGCATAATCCGCATCGAGCAATTGAACGACAGGCATTAGCGCTGTGTCCGTACCGCCAGCACTTGAGACATTGTAGTGGTCGTGGAGCTAAGGGTTCAACCCTGTAGATTAACGGCCATCCCTTTATCTCTGATGAGCGAGCCGTCCCTGCAAATGTCGCTATGATTCTTTCTGTAGGGACCCTCTTATTATCTACAAGTCTGGTACAGCGGTACACGGAAAGTACACCTGCTGCAGAAAATATCTCTAGGATTTCTTGTGGAGTTAAGCTTATGTCCACACCGCGGACTAGGCCTTTGCAGCAAGCTAGATGAGGAGGGATGAAAGATCTCACCGGCTGCGTGGCAAAGTTAGTGCACTTGAGTAGATCCTGTACACAGGTCTGGTCTGGCGAACAGCAAAGGATTCCCCCCCCCCCGTCCAAACTGTCTGACCTCGGTGATCTGCTGAAAGTGGGATGAGATGGCTCAAAGTTCTGATTGAATAACCTTGGGGTTCTTCGTACGGATAATTCCTCCATTGTTAGGTACCGAAGCCACAGGAACGCTACTGGCTCCACTGCGAAGAAACCATTCCACCGGTAGATCCTGAGGGGGAATAGAAGCAGACCAGAGGGTAGCCCTCTGGCCTGGAGATGAGACAGACATCACCTTATCAATAACCACCACTGTCTCTCAAGGGGATTAGAACAAAACAAAAAAAGGTAAGAAAAGTAACCGCCGGCTACTTGTCAGCAAACCCGGATGAGGACCGGATCAGGGCACACCAAGGCAGCGTCCTTCGAACTGGAACGATCACCGAGCGGCCACGTCTCGTGCAGCTCGCCGTCTGCCGTCATAAAATCACTAGCAGAGAAAAGCAAGCGTACGCGAAACTAAAAATTTGCATTCAGCATACTCCCTGTATCATTACCTTTCCAGTTAATCACAACTAACACGGTAAAATGGTCGAATAATACCATGAACAGCATTTACTTCTCCGGCGGTTGTCGTAGAATGCCGCTCCGCTGTACGCCGCCACGTCGTCTTCTTTATTTCCGGATGCCCATGGCGCAACTTCGACAAAACTTCATAGATGGCACTAGTAGGTGTCCAAAATATTGGACAAATGGTATTTACGCAGGAAAATACGCTGAGGACGGCATAGCAATGGAGTATTTGATGTCCAATATATTGGACAAATCTCCATAGCTGGAACTCAGGAGGATATATTCAGCACCATACACAAAGGCAGAATAATAACTCCAGAAGTACTGCCCTAATTGTGAAAGTGTCAATGAAAAAATTGTAGTGCAACATGAAAAACGCTTAGCCTTGTTGCACTCGGCCGCGCATGCTTGAAACAGCGAAGCTGGGCTATCGTAGCCCAACATTTTCCGGAAGTGCGCGCGGACTTTTCATCTTATTACTCATCATGATGATAATTTCATTTCGAGCATCTCAGACTTACGGCCGTCACTGCGCGTTGCACCACACCACCAACACCGACACTGCGTTCCAATGCCGACACCACGTTCCAGAAGACCCGCTCCGTGAATGCATCTCTCTCTCTCTCTCTCTCTCTCGCTCTCATAGCGCACAAAACTTCTTCACCTCGCCGAGCCCGAGCGTATGAACGCGCCAGCTGTGGACGAAGACGACGACGCTCGAACGCAATCATGTGGTTCACATAAATGCCTGTTCTGCAAGCGTGGCTGTATAGCCTGGTGGTTACGACGTTCGGCTTGGGACCATGGGTACGCGGATTCAAATCCCGCTTCAGCAAGAAAGTTTCTTTCTTTCTTGGTAGTTTCTTGATACGAACCACAAATTACGGCTAGCTTAGACAGCTTTGCTGTCAATGATCACATCAGATACGTTGCAAGCGAACAAATATGAGCGGAGTTCTTTCTTACTGTAGTTATCGATATTTTTGTATTTCTTCAAAGTGAATGGTAGGTTATGTATTAACGACTGATGCTTATAGAGTGTTCTGACGCATGAAATTGACCATATCTCAGGATATCTTGTGTTCGAATTAATGCGACGACGCTTTAAGAAGTTTTTTTAAGTTTTATGTAGTTCCAAGCTAATTCTGAAGAATATCGTGCACTATGTAATAAACGATAAGTGCATAGGTTACCAATTCCAATAACATTATACTTAGGGAACGCTTCTCTGGTGCTTGAATAAAAATTGGAGGACGCTTATGTTTCGCCTTTAAGAGTAGAACACGATAGCGTTATCGGGACCGGTTCGCATCGCATCGTTCGCATACGGCAAGTAGGCTTCATTCATTGCAACACTGAACGTGGGAAAGCCAGCTTACAAAGACCAAGCTTACACCAATCCCCTTAAAGGCAGCTTCACTTTTAAACAGAAATGCATTGCTGGAAAGACGTATTCTCAGGGGCAATATAAGAGGTCCTATAATAAATGTGAATTATTATTATTATTATTTTATAATTTTATTAATTGATTGCTATTGCCCAGACGCGCGAAGGTCTGGTAGAAATGCTGAAAAAAAGGGATTTGTGTTTGAGTTTCCTCGTAGCAGAATTAGGTTTTCTCGTACATTCAGATTACAACCCGACGCCAATTGGTAAACAATCCGACGGCAAGTCCAACGCCGAATCGTGAAGTCGTACTTTACCATGTTTCTGGCGGATTTTACTATGAGAAATTCAATTTTTGTTCACCAAAACCTTGCACCACGTGGAGGGCCTGTGTGGTTGGGGTGGTTGGGGATGATTTTCTCCGCCACCAGCATTGCACGCCGACGCCAGTTGCCGACGCCGGATTTCTTGCGACACGGGGCCCTTAACGCTATCGCGTTAATAGTCCAACATAGCGAATTATCTTCTTCTGTAGCATAAGAACTTTATGTATGTTAGTTTTGGTGGCTGTACACCATATTAAAGCGCAATAATATAAGTGTAAGTTAAATAATGCATTGTAAATCTGCACTTGGGCTCTTATAGGAAGTATGCTATGACATCGTGACACAAACCCTGTCACGGAATAAAGCTTTTTACAGAGGTAATTTACGTGCATGTCCCAAGACAGGTGTGAAGAGAAATAAACACCATGAATTTTATGACTGTAAACAATTTCTATCCTTCAAGTGTGATGATATTGTTTAACTGCAGTAACTTGTTCTTGGAGCGAAAAATAATTATCTTTGTTTTAGTCGCATTAATTTTAATTTGGTTTAACTGAGACCAGGTAGATGGGCTTTTTAGCAGTACATTACAGTCTACTGTTAAGTTGTGCACACCATTTCCAGATAGCATTACAGTGCTGTCATCGGCATATGTAATGAATTGAGCTTTAGTATCGATATTTACAGTGTCATTGATGTAGACCTTAAATACGAGCGGTCCCAGTAGGCTTCCTTGTGATACGCCAAATTTGTTCATTAGGAAAGACGACATGTGACCGTTCAGTCACACAGTCTGGAATCTGTCACTTAGATAAGATTTAAATAGAGATAAACCGATACCACGTATTCCGTAACGCTCCAGTTTTTCTAATAAGATATTGTGGCTGAGGCAGTCGAATGCCATACTAAAGTCTATAAATAGAGCAAGCCTATAGAGATTCATTTCGCTGTTTTTTAATATGTTTTCGTTTATTGACAGTAGGGCTGTTTTTGTTGACCTATGTTTCCTTAATCCATGTTACGCATTAGTTATAAGACCTAATTTATCGGAGAAATTGACCATACGACAATGAATAATTTTCTCGAGGCCCTTCGAAAACATAGGCAACACCAAAATTGGCCTGTAGTTGTTTGGGTCATTAGGACTACCACCTTTCAAAATTGCCGAAGCTTTAGCGTACTTCATTGCTTTGGCAAAGACGCCTGATTGAAGCGGTAAATTGAATATGTGAGCAAGAACAGGGGAAATGAAAGTTATGCAATGCTTAATGGATCCCAATTGTAGGTTATTGATGTCTAAGGCCTTACAGCTCTTTAAGGAATTAAATGTGGCCCACACTTCATATTCGTCGGCAGGCTGAAAGTAAATGCTATCGGTTATAATACTAGCATTTTTTGTTCCCGAAGTTGCTGCGACGAGTGAATAGGCAGAATGAATGGCAGTGTTAATGAAGTGTTGATTAAAGTGATTTGCAAGGGCCTCACCCTTCTCAATTCAGTACCGTCATGAAGTACACTGGTTGGAACGCTCGTTTTCGTGCAACGGTCAAGAACGTTATTGATTATTTTCTCTGTCTTACTAGGGTGCTGCCTTGTAGCAGCTAAGAAAAGCTACTCATAATAAGCCCGTTTATCACGCCTAAGTTCCGAATTTAATTGGTTTCGAAAAATGTTTAATTCGTTTAAATACAATGTAGAACGTGACTGTAAAAATGAATGATACATGGAATTTTCACGTCTTATCATTTTCAAGTGTTCTTTCGTTATACACGGCTTTCTTGCTTTTTTCGGTGCTGTTATTTGTTTCATAGGAAAATGCTTTTCATATACTTTTAAAAATGTTTTAATAAATTCATTGTAAGCCTCATTGAAGTCTGTTTTTTCTAAGAGAGAAGACCAGTCTTGCTCCATTATTTCACCCTTATAAGCTACTGGCCCGCTCTCCGAAATGCACTGAACTGTGAAAATTTCTATATCATCATTTCTAATGCCTTTTTCGTTTTTGTACGCTGTATAAACAGGACAGTGATCGCTCAGGTCCGAAACAGTAGCACCAGCGGTGTAAATATTAGTTTTGACGTTTGTTACAAGAAGGTCGAGGCATGACAATGTGGAACATGCATAGCGAGTTGGTGTGGTAATTTAATTTTTGAAACCAGACGCTGACAATAATGTATTAAATCCCCTAGAGGCGTTGCTGTCTTCCAAAATATTGATATTAAAATCGCCACCACATGTCAGGTGAAAGTTACTCTTGCAGATAAAATCCAAGAAACATTCGTAAAATTCAATGAAACGCCTGCAGTTTCCACCTGGTGGGCGATAGACGACAGCAAGTACTTCACTATAATTTAGTATTGTTATAAATTCAGTCTTCAGTTGACACGCAGTACTCATGTACCAAAACACATTTCTTCTGTTTAGTCATAAAAAGCGCAACGCCTCCTCCACGCTTTTCTGGCCTATTGAGAAAGAAACCATCGTGGTCCATGTAGCTCCAACTTGCTACTACAAGTTGTATGCCAGGTTTCTGATAACATAGTAACATCCAGTTTAAATGAGAATTGGTCTAGATAAAGCGAGATATGATCCTTTTTATTCACTGCAGATCGGGTGTTAATATGTCAAACTGCTTGGCAAGACGGATAACTAGATTTAATAGCGGAAGGTGACACTAACTTTAGGTATACCCAACCGTTATTCATTGTGAGATTATGCTGAAAGGCTCAGCTCACGCCGTCACGTGCGTCTGCGCGGTTGCGATTGTTGGCCTCGAAAATACCTTATCAATGTCATGCTCATTCAGAAAGTGCACGGCGGGCGTACCGTCAGTTTGCTTCGCATAAATTTTCCCGTTAAACGACCAGACGGATTGCCATTTGTATTCATATTTCTTCTTGACGCCAAGAGCTAAAAGTTTCTATAAGGCTGGGCAAGTAGACTCAATCACATAGATAGCGTTTCCTGTCGTCCGACCGACGTCTTTATTTGTCAGACGGGCTCTCTTTGCCTTTTTTTAAATGCTGTCTCGCTTTGCGCGTGATTTAAACTGGACAATGATGTTACTTTTGCCGGCATCTCGAGTCAGTACTGGATGACAGGCCTCGATATCGCCCTCAGTTATCGGCTCACTTATGGCACCGCCAATCTTGGGCCACAGTATACAAAGTGAATCAGAATTTAGCGAATAACTATTGTCGCCGACTTCTACGGAATATGCGTACGCTATGAAAACTGCACTCCCGATATTTTTATAAGTCCCCGTTGCTAAAGGAGAAAAAAAAAGAAGAAAAGGCCAGGATCCATGAACGGCTCTAACGCTAGATTTATTCGTAGGTGGAAATTGCCACCAATCTTGATTCTGGGCATATCATTAGCAAAGACGTCCAGCCAAAGGCAAATCGCGCTTACGAACAAAGAAATTTGCGAACATCGCCCCAGTTTCGCCTCGGCCATATTTCGAGCTTGCGTCCACCAGGTGGGGCATGCCAATTTAAGCACTTTAAATAGTGGAAAGCAAATGCAGATGCGAACAAATTACTACTTATGTTATCCTGAAAAAGTTATGCTCTTGTTTGTTTTGGCCACATTGATGCGAAGGAATCGCTGAGAGGGTATGGCTATAAATGTCAGTGCTAGGCCATGCTACGTTCCAGCGTGGGCAGGGGGAGGGGGGGGGCAGAGGGTTCTTGTACCGAATACTTGCAAAATTTTCCTAACAGCGGTTACGTGGCCCGTTCGTCCATCCATTTTGGTACGCAGATGACGACCATTTTTGTCAGCGGTGATACACAGCAACGATGTTTGGCGTCGTTAGGCCACCTCGTCATCTCCAGCTTCTCCAGTGCCACAGCGTGAAGAATAAAGAAAACGTTCCCACATTAGCAGGCAATAGAAAAGAACATGGTGATCTTCGCTGTGGGAGAATGGCTGATGTCGCAGTAAATGATTTCAGAGCCCAAGTAATCGCTGAAGTCAGTTTTTTTCCCCTCACATCATGTATTCTTCCAAGTGAAAAATTCCCCGGTAATGATTCGCGTGAACCTTACCGGTTTCTTCCTTTTATTCAACAGCATTAAATATGGACCTGACCGTGATGCAGGTTCTTTATCGTTTCAGACGGTTCCTTGAGGCGGAGCGGAGCCTTCGTCAATCCCATTGAGGACAAAGCCGTTTGTTCCAAAAACGCTAACAAAATTTTAATACAACTAGACATAGGGGAAACATAAAATAAAGACGCAGTATAAAAATAAGCATAGCTTGCACTGGAGGCGCAATGCTAAAGAGACAGCGGAGCTGATGGGCACCTAGCTAGTCCTGGCTTTTGGGCTATGCTAATCACTACCAAATCATCCCCAGCATTTTCCGGACTTTATTGGTTGTTGATCGATTATCGATTATCTATTGATTAGCTATCGATTGGCTATCGCAAGGTATATTGGCCACGTATTTGGGCTAGGCTAAGCCCTACCAAGTCATCCCCAGCATTTTCCGGAATTTATTGATATTTGATCGATTATCGAGTATCTGTTTATTGGCTATCGATTGGCTATCGATGACTGACTAAGCTTAAGTAGTCCCAAGTATGCTCAGCTATACTTACCCAGGCTCAGCTTTGCTAATTCACAAGAGTATGTGCCATTGAGCTTGGACCCTTTCTGCACTGCCGCCAGGATCGGCCCACATTTTCTGTTGACGACAGACAGATTACGCTCGGCATAAGCAGCTCCGCTGTTAAAAATTCATGGCAAGAAACGAATACACTCGGAGATAGAACAGTATCTAAACCACACGAGTTAGGCCAGACCACGATTGTGAGAGCTCACAACAGTTCGGCGTAGAGCAGCGGAGACAAGGTGACGAATGAAGCGGCGTTGGTCCCACCAAAAGGTCCATGTGGTTGACCGCCTGAACGGGCGACCAGAGCGCGGCAGCTCTGGCTTGGAGAGGGGACGCATTCGGCTTGGCGGTACGTGCAAATGAAGACGGCGTTCTGCCCAGGCAGCTGGGCGTAGAACTCGGACTCGTATCCCGACTGCTCCCACTCTGCCTATGGGCGCAGAAGTTCGCCGGCCTCGGGCAGCAATCCGTGATCGGGTGGAGTGGCGACGCCCGAGAGCGGGTTGGCAGGAGGCCCCGGTAGGGTGAAGTCTTGGAGGCTCGGGTCCGGAACCTGACGACCCATCTTCAGCTCCCGGTCCGGTGGCCGACCTTCCCCTGGCGTCACTTCCTGGAACGATGTTCCTCTCCTCTGCCAGTGCGCCTGGCTTTTCTGCCACTTTGGCCGATTTGTCATTATCTGATTGGCCCCTGGGATCTCCGTGGCTATTTCAGATTGGATTTCTTTCCTTTTATATTTTTCTACTTGTGCCATCCGTTCTCGTGCATGACGACCTTCAATGTCGTCGTTTTTTCATCCAGTACGGAATTCGCTTCCGCGCGCACTCTTTGTCGTCCTCTTCTTATTCGTCTCCAACCATGGCACTGTCTCGCGCACTTACCCACTCTGTAGGGATGCGTCTACCGAAAAAATTCAAATTCAATGCTGCATCAGGCTTATACTTTCTCTTCGTTCTGGAGTTCACGTTACAAAAAGAAAGGCTATTATGGACGCCTTTCTTAGTGTTTTAGTTTTTATTAGTTATTGCAGTTAGCACGAGTTAAGTCGTAGGCTCGGTTTTCCCGGTGAATTAAATTTTATGCGTAAGTGTCAAATGACCCATTGAGCGAAATGCAGCTCCACTAACGTGAAACCTGGGGACGAGCGAAGCATGCAGTGATGCACCGCTAATGGGCTCATAATGCCTCAAGCAATGGCTCGTGGCCTACCCATTACGAGGACCGAGGAGAAGTGAAATTCTACGCTGGAATGATGAGCGGCAACGCAGACAGCTGTGGAAGACGACGACGAACGCGGGAGCAGTGGCACGAGCGCGAGCATGTGCCGCTTGCTTTACCGTGACGACGACGACAGAAGACGCCGACAGCCCGAGCGCATAAGGTGCATCGCACCTAAAATACTGGCCGTTCCCGAAGGCAATGCAGTCTTGCGCAACGTCTCAAAGCAGTGCCTCTCACGAGGGAGGAATGCGAGAAACTGGCATGTGACGCGCGTGCCGGGCCTTTCCATGAGCTACTTTGGCACGAGAGCAACACGCGTTGCAAACTTCATAAAGAAACCTTACCCGTAGTACAAGGCTAAACAAAAAGGGTATTTTCGTGTCTTCTGGTAACTGCCGTCTTTGTGATGCGCCAGGGACAAAGAAACACTGTATTAGCTCGAACGACTCACTCCTGTTTTGGGAAGCTCTCCAACGGAATCTAAAGAAAGGCTTGGACATCAGTGTTCGTATTGCTGGCAACTTCTGGGGATAATGTAGCTCTCGACACAACTTTTCTCAAGGGAATTCAGTCTGTGGAAAGCGCGAATGACACACCTCAACGCCACACGGATCACTTTTTCAATGTTTCATTTCATTCAAATGGTGGTACATCTATAACATATTTATGATGAAGAAGGCATTCCACTTGACGGGTACCTCATCCTGGTGAGATGCTTATGCTTACCGCCCCTTCTAAAGTGCATTGTGCAATTCCAAATCATTTCCAATGCATGTATGCAGAGTGCATGTGCTGGTGCATCTTGTGTTTGAATGACTGCCGTTCTGCCCGTCTTTCTTAACTGTGCACATTTGGCTATTGTCTTATTTTGTAAAGGCGTCTGACATTCATGTCACTAGGCTAGTAAGTGCCGTTCCTTTGACATGTTACAGTATTAAATGCCATGAAAACAAAAACGATCTTGACCAAGTGATTAGAGCAATGGGCTTGCGTGCTGGAAGTCAGAGGTTCAATCGTACCATGCTTCGCGCATTTTAAATAGCATTATAGGTGGACATCACCCATTTTGGAGGTATTTACAGAAAGTTCTAGGTGTGTTGAGCATACGCGGACGAGTCACAGTGTACCCATAACTGCAAGCATGTAAAAGATATGAGGCACAGAAACCAGAGTGTGCAAAGTCACCCGTGAATCGCACGCGCACAGCTGTCTAGAGTTCATAATTAACACCTTCTAAGTATGCGTTCGCATACTATAGAGAGTTAGCGGTGTTAAGTTCTGGCCTATTTTTTCTGAATATCTGGTTTGTTATATTGTTAACGCTGAAACGCGCTGTATAGATGCAGATACTGCCCTTCAGCACTGCAGTTGTGCGTATATAACGAATAACCGGGTTTCAGAGAAACAATATGACCAGCGCACAATGCTCAACTGGGACGTGACTGTGCAGGAATTAGAACTGAGTGCACTTTAGTCAACACAACTAGAATGAGGTTTTATTTGCATCGTTATGCGGGTACGGAGCTTTGATGAAAAATCTATAAAAATGACCAGGAACATCCAAGTAGGACTTACGAGCTATTGCGAAAAACAACCATACTTGGAACCTCAAAGTACGAATGAAAGTTTAGGAACTCATGCAAATTTCGTAAAAAAAGTAAGTATTGCTTAGGCTGATTTCGCTGGGCGTCTTGCATCAGAGCGCAACTGCGCAGCGATTGCCGAGGAGTTCTGTAGCGAATTGTCTTTCACATACGATTTTCACTGAAAGGCAAATTTCCGAAGAAAAGTTCGTGTGCTTTCATAAACGATAGCTTTTTTAGCTACTTCGCCCATTTGCGATCATCCGTGTTTCTCGCTTTGGAGTCGGAGAGGATAAGATTACGTATGCTGGAGGAGAGTAGGAGACGAAGAGAAGGCGTTGATGCGTACGTCGAAAGAGCGGAGCGTGCCAACGCGCTCAGTGGGCGTGGACAAGGCGTTCCCCGAATGGCATTTCAAGAACTGCACCATGACATCATCGCCAACAAATGCACAGGGGGCGTACAGGTCATGTGCCAGATCGCATTTCAAGTATGTTAACGCTCGTGCCGCTTGAAGTAAGCAGTTATTGCGTTACGTCTCGCGCGCAGACATCGTGTACTTCCATAGGCTGCGACATTGACAAGGACGTTATATTTTGACAGTAACTTACACTGAGCTCGGCTATAATTTTATCCTTTTCTTTTCGTATGAAGTAAAAGCACTGGGATCTTTGCTATACATACATAGCTACAAATACTCCGGAAACCGGCCGTAGGCACACCGGGCGCCATATCTACCTTCCGGTTAACCTCCCTGCCTTTCAAATCTCATTTATCTCTCTCTCTCTCTCTCTCTCTCTATTGCTCAATTGGTCGAGCTCCGCAAAGAAGCTGCTGCTGTCCGTTCGGCTCCCAGCGACGACAGCTTAAGTGTCTCTTGCACTATCGTTTCTATTTCTCATTGTTAAAATGTAGTTCATCGCCGCCATACCTGTCATTTATAATTACATCTGCAGTCTGGTGAACATAAAGCGTAAATTTCTCCAATATGTTCATTAGCTTGATTGTATGATAACTTTATGTAGCATTTGCCTGATCGTGATGCCTTGCACCTCAACCTTGTGGTTAACGGAAAGTGAGTACATACAGAAAAGCTTCAGTGGGGTCTGTCACCGTTGATAACATCACTCAAGGGTTACGTACAGTAGTACTACAGTTCCATCTTTCATTTTAAAAAAATGTCACAGTTTCGCCCTAAGGGCGAAGCAATGAATGCGATAGCAACACAGCAATGTCATACGAAGTAAGGTAAGCGGCTTTGGTAGCAATATGAACTTGTAGCAAACATGAGCTGATTAAGTAAGCAGGTGTGCTGCGGCGTAAGTAGACCGACATGAAGAGAGACTCGATGAGTACGAGAAGGCGCGTGTGAAACGGTGGTGTTGATGAGAAGCGCTGCCCGTGGGCAGCGCGTGCGACGGGACACACCTGTAGCGCTGCACTGCCGATCCGGGCAGCATTGCATGTGTAGCGTGCGTTGGAAAATGTGGCCCGACTATTACGAACTGAATGAACAAGCGTGGTGTGAGTGCGCACAAACAAACACGAATATATCACACTGAATGACTGCAGACAACGACCGTCAAAACGCTGGCAGCAAGCATACGCCGCAGCGGGCGACGGTACGTGCGGTCTATCGCTTCAACGGAAACTGAGCGGCGAATGCACGGCGCATAAAGGTCAGAGCCGTGTGGAGATAAGAGACGGTGCGGACGAGCAACGAGCGCGGTTGTTGGCAGAGTAGAAGTGCGCCACCCCCCCCCCCCCCCGCTCCCTCCGGCGCTGGCTTCCTGCTTCCTTGCTTGCGCGTGGGAGATGAGTGCGTTCGCTCTCCGTGATAGCGCGCGTCCCCACACGCTTCCGCTCGGGCATACGGCGCGCGGCGAAGATTTTATCTATAGGGAACCTCACGGCGACGGCGACGCTGACGGCAGAAATCCGGTTGAAGTGTCCATATAATTGCTATCGCAATAAAATAACAGTGAAGCAGCTGTTGTGCCATTTATATCTTCTTGTAGTTTTGTTTCTAATGAGCGTGGCTAGAAGCGAGAGAAGCGTTATGTGCGTGCTTTGATAGTGTCCTGCCGAAAATAATCGTTTGCAACAAGATTCATTTTTGAGAGAAGATGGTGATGCAAAAAATTGCTGGCTCTCCCATAATCGGGAGCCGATGTAAGCATGAAATGGCTACCGGCAAAGCAGATTGGTTGGAGGTGACATTAGCCAGAACCTTAAAACGATTGTTGTGCATGTTCCCATCGGCATACCGCACTGCACGGCACAACGCCATACTGTGCACAGGTCCATATGGACGCTGCCCAGCTAGAAGAAGAAAACCGGCTGAAGGCGGCACGACAGGCAGCGAAAGACGCCAGGGAGACAGAGCGCACTGCCCAGCTGGAAGAAGCGCCTGAAGCAGGCACCAGGCAGCGTGGCCATATCTGTCGAGGCAACGCAAAACCCGCTCCGCAGAACTAACGGACAGCTGGCGTTTAAAAGAACACAGGCAACCCAGTCTCAGCGCCAAAGGATGACAATCAAGTTTATGTTGCCCTGTATCTGCCTTTTGAACGTCGCTATTGGAAATAACAAATAAAACTTCAGCGTAATAGAAGTTACAGGTTCAGTGATATTGTGAACAAACATTAAGATGAACTCGGAAGCAATGTTTTTGTAACGTGTTTGAGAAGTAACTAGCGTATGTAATGCAACCTGTACAACGGGTTGTTGACCGAAAAGCCGCATTCTCTTAACGTTTGACTGGTTGCCCGGGTGATCTCGTTTTGTCCCGTTTGTTGAAATAAACTTCTCTTAATTCTTGCAACGATGCCCGGATGTTTTCGTTTGATTGACCGGGTAGTGACTTTACAATTGCTAGTAGGTACAGCGCGGGCGTGGCCATGGAGGAAGGAAAGAAACTAGGAGGGAGCGTCACGTGACAATCTTGAAGCCTAGTCATAAAAAAGTTAATGGGATGATGCGAAATATGCCCTTACGTGATAGGCAAGCGGTAGATTTTACTCGGCTCGCTTCGGTGGCTTCGTTTTCGTCTGCTGCGGGGGTTTCGGAATATGCGCACATGCTCGGCGTGGCAAACGCGCGCCGAGGTTAGTGAAGGAATTCGAGTTTGTGAAGCAGTTGAGTCTCGCCGCTTAATTAGCAGACAGGCGCCAAGGCTGTTGCGAACGAAGGCGTCGGTTAACCAGCATTGCGCCCAACAACCCGGGAGGACCACCTCAAGGACGACTGGCAGCGTTTCGGGGTGGTTTCAGGGAAACGAGGGAACCTTTCGCCCTGCAAACGTGTGAAAGCAACCAAGCCGCCTTTCCGACTGCGACTCGTCTTGTTTGGGGTAGCCTTCTGGTAAAAAAATGATGCCTTTCGCCCCCGCAAAAATGTGCAGGCGATTAAGCGAGCGTACAAGGTCCGAAGCGACTGTTCTCCCACAGGAAAAAAAAATCGCCCTTCTTGTGCCCAAGGATGGACTGGCGAGCCGGAGACTCCGAACATATTTAGGGCCGTGCCGGCCCGTAGTTAAGGTAGCGCAGTCGACACTGTTGCTCTGCTCAAAGTCTTCGGCTTCTCACACTCACACACACACACACACTCAGCAGACCGGCGAGAACTCCCGTCAGCAGTAGGCCCACCTTCGTGATGAAGTGTTCTGTGCCAGGATGCCCTAATCGAACAGCAAATCGGCGCGATGGTCTGTCCTTCCATAGGTAAGCACAATTAACGTTTCTTTTATTTATGAAAATGTAACTGCAATATACGCTAATGAATACGTGCTCGTGTGAATTATAACTAACGAAATAGTGGTGCAATACTATTCAAGCCATTTTTTCCCACTTTGCCATAATTCCCACAAAGTGTTAAGCGTTTATTTCTCCTTAAAGCAATTTTATCAGCTAGCGTACACTCCTAAAAAGCCCACGATGTGAAACTATTTATAGTCGAACAATTACGTTTCCTGCTATAAAAGGTATTATTGACTGAATTTTGTATGTATTTCTTGTGGCTGAAAACAATCAAAATTGCAATAAAACTAATTAATTGAAGAAACCATGAAAGATTAGTCTTCTCGTGACATACTAAGTTTTGCGATAGTCGCCAAGAACAATAATTTCGTAGAGAATATTCAGCAGGTAGTAACTGTGCTTGTGAGTGCAAAGTTCAATCATCATGTTGCAAAGTTCAATCACTTCCCATGTTGCGGCTAAGTATCATTTTCTTTTTTGTTTCAGAAGATATGATGTTGGTTGATATATTTTAAACAGTAGGTAAGTCAGAGTTGAGAAGAAATAACGCAGTTGTACTTTAAATTACAGGAGTGAACATCATTTTCATTCATTTATTTGTAGTACCCTGAAGGCCTGGAGGCATTACAGAGGGGCATTACATTACATTATGTATGTGTTACAGCTATGTCTATGATATTTTTTTTATTAAATGTATTTAAAAAGAGGTTGGTGCCTATATGTGGCGCCGGCTGCTCCTCTTCTCTTGCATGATAGTTGTCCTCAGAATGTTGTCAAAACTCACAAAACTGGACTAATAACCACATGTACGAACGTTCACGTAGAAAATCCTAACTGAAATATAAATAAATGTTCGCACTACAAAAGAGTTCACATAACATAAATACTCACAAAACTGAAGTGTTCACACACAACACATGAGTTTTTTTGTGTGAAACATGCACTGAGAAGTTACTACAGCTTCATTTTCCTCGAGATTCCATTAGGTGCATGTGTATTTTACAAGCACACTTAGATCGAACATAGTTTTCTACACGAGGGGATGAGGTGTGTAGGGAAAGCATGCACAAATCATGCGAGGCCTTTTGCATGACTCTGCAAAGGTTGTGGAAATTCACTCCACAGTAAATGTTATTGTTGGACCTTAAAAATATCTGGTGGGTTATTCTTTAACTGCAGAAGCTTGCAAAGGACGATGCAACAGCAATGAGTCAACCTTAAAGTGAAGCAGCTACATCCACGGGAACATCACAGCATCAAGATGAGCCAGTAAGTTGATGCACAGCTATATGCCGTCATAATGCATGTTTCCAGTTTGATCATACCTTTTTTCATGACTGCGGTAGATGTCCCCCACTATTGCTGAAGTGAAGTATGCTTTTCTTATATTCAGGCAGGTGTCTCTCAAGCCACAATTGATGTGGAATCTCTGAGGGCTTGCCTGGTGTGCTAGCAGAGGGTACTGCTACATCTGCTAGTGCGTGCTTGACTGATTCATACATCGCTGTTGAGCCTTCCGAAATCCAACATGTCCTGGCATGTTTGATTGTCGTAATGATCACAGAGCTTGCTTAAGACATTTTCTCATATGTGTGCCTTGGTTCATTCATGTTCTGATCTGCTTTGCAAAAATCTGGTGTTTTCCTATATTATATATTTTGGATTTTACCTCTAAAGTAATTATTGCAGTTTCAAAAATGCATATGAAACTGTCATACAGCTTTTTGTAAGATGTTTTCGGCGGATTTAAAAGATCTATTAGTAATGCTCAGAATGAAGAGAAAGAAACAACTGTTCAACCTATCATCGGCTACATTACAGCCCTTTTTTGACACAGGTGACAAGCATACTGCGTTCAAATTTCATTGTTAACACTGCAAAAGAAAGTGCTAATGAATGAAAGCCACATATGCTACATCATAACCTCATTTTAGTCAATCTAGGATAAGTACAAGATAAGGAAAATAAAACAAAGTGCAGCAAAGCAGTGTTATGTAAGATGAAAAACTACTTTTTTTAGTAAAGTTGAAATAAGGAAAACACACTCTTTCTTTGAGTTATACTTCAGCCATGTCCTCTCATTACACGCATAATCAACACCCTTGCTAGGCTCCAACATTTACTACAGTAATGAAATTTATACCATGCCAACTGTGCTGGTAAGCTTTATCAACATCATTTTTGGGACAGTATATAAAAAATACAGTACACGCTACTGCGGCACACCCTGTTTGATAAAAAGGATATTGTGATACGAACAAACAGTTCATATGAGCTGCATGAAATCCAGTACACAGAGGGCCTACATTTGGCAGACAAACTTAGACAGGCACATATTAACTGGGAAAACCAGCCCATGAAAGTCTCATTCTTGGCTCAAACGTTTAGTCAATCGGTAGCAGATGCTCTTAGTGACTGCAGAGCTCGAAAAATTCCAAAATTTTTAAATTCCTTGCCAACAGAAGAGTTTATCAGACATGTCAACAACACATTTCACATTTTAAATTCAAGACATCCAAGACAAGAAGAATAGAAAAGGTCGATGTGTCCTGAAAATGTGGGTCCTGTCACTGCGTATGTCAAAGAACTGAAGGCCTACTTTTGCTCACTTTCGCAGTCTGCAGCTGGTAAACTAATGACGGGGACCTACCAAAAGACAGGCTTCATTCGCTTTGTGGTGTGCTTAGACAACCGTCTATACAACCACTTGGTTACAGAAAATGACCTATTGGCATATCTTCTGACTTCCAAGCTCAGTCAGGACCACCTTGAGTTACTTTTTGCTGCAATAAAATCATTTGGGGGCTGCAATGACAACCCAACAGCAAAGCAGTTTGCAGCAGCATTGAAGCGTCTGATAGTTCGCAATGAGGGTAAGGACATTTATGGCGGAAATGGCTTTCTATTGGAACACATCGAAATTCTCTTTGTACGCTCCTCTGAAAAACCATCCTCCATCAATGTAATTAACTTCACTGCCCTTCAGGGAAGGCCTGCAGCCAGTGAACCACTCACGGAAGCAATTTTACAGGATCATGGTTACTCTGCTGACCCAGGCCGGGTGTCTGAGCTTGGGTGCCTGCGGCTCGCAGTGCAGGAAGAATTGCTACACAAGTTTCCTCGTGGGTGAATTATGTTCATGATGGCCCACACAATTAATTCCTTTATCCGTCAACTTCGGCTGTCCCACCAAGTTTTATGTTAAGGAATTTGTTTTTTGAGTGACTTTGTAAAGTGCGTATATTGTTCAAGAGCGTTGTATGCAGATGTCAAACTTTTATAGAGGGAAAATGTGATACCTAATTGTAAATTGTGCAAGTACATGTTTGTTGTCTTGCTGAATACTGTAGCTTGAATCACCTGCATGCAAATTACGCTTAAAGAATTGTTCTGTTCAACACCATGCTAACCAGTGTGGACAATGACGGTAGGTTAGCTGGCCCACTTTTCACTAGAGCAAACTGTGTGATGACATGGACATGCTGTGAATGCTCTCAATGCATTACGTGTGAGCTAAGTATACTCTTGAGGATAACAATGGTTTTTTGAAAGTTTGATCCTGTATGTCTTTTACCTGACGTTTGTGGAAATTTGCCTCTGCCACCTGGAATACCGTTAGTTTTACTATTTCCAAAATAATTTATTGTGCTCACTCTGTTCACTTGCTTTACAATAGCCTTTTATGACGCCAGATTCACTGTAACCACAAACATTTGGTGATTACTCAATGAGTGTTTTAAATACCGTGAAATGTGTATTTATTTGAGGTCCACAGTGTAATAAAACCGGCCCCTCTTAATTTTGCTGGGTGTTGGCTCGACTGGGCCAGTGCTAATATTTTTCTAGGTATGTGATACAACATAAGTTTTTTTTGTACATTTTACTTGCAGCAAAATGCTTTGTATTTTAAAGTTGACATACTTAGTTTGTGGGTCTGACCTCACATCAATTCTCTCAATTTTGACTTTGTGAACTACCATTCTTTTTTTCGGTTTCTGCATATGTATTGCTTATTTTTCTGACAAGCACAATCACCGAAGCCTCTCGCTATTTGTGAGTAGAGCGCAGGTATAAATATTATACAATTATAGCCTTGTATTGAAGGCGTTGCATACAAGGCATTGTAAGCAAATGTACAGCTACATTCATGGACAGCTGATCCCATTGACCAGTTTTATTAAAGGTATCAATACTACGTGTGATATAGTTTACTTTGTATAACATTATTATACAGATGTCCTGTGGCATACAAGTACGCTAATACTGATACCGAAGAGCAGTGGCACAACAAGTTTTCCTACTTGCTGTTTATAATTTTCTCTTGTGGATTATCTTTGCAATGTACTTCATTCAAATTATAAATGCGGCTTCCTTCTGTATTTGTGTGAAGTCTTCTGGCTTCTATAGATGCAATAAACATTGAATAAAGAACGAAACACTTACTGTTGTCATAAAAATGTGCTTTCCACAGTACAAGTACACCAGCAACACAATGAATTCACAAGTGCAAATGAATGCTGACATTTTTCCCTTGCCGCTGTGTATTCAGTTTTCATGCCGTTTTACACTAGCAAAGGAAGAAGGGTCCCCCTGGCAGTGTTTGACTCTAGGACATAATTCTGCTGTGGAGGTATACTCGCATTCGAAAACAGCTGAATAAACTCTAGATAATGCACAAATCCCGTCCATTTGCTTTATTATATACCGAAAATGGATTCCCGAGGCGCGTCGCAACAGCGTCGTCGCACCACATAATCTTGCAAAATAGTGCACGTTAATCTGAATAAATGGCGACAACTTCGGCGTTTACAATGCAGGCTAATGCTATTTATTTCTCTCAAAATAAAACACGCACACCAGAACCTTTTATTAAGCGAAAATGCAACAAAAAAGTGACCCTCAAAACATCTCGTTTCTTTCTAGGTGCAAGACAGCAGGACAAAAATTAGCAAGATAATACGCACCACAGCTTAAGGTGCGCAACGGCTGACTTGAGGAAACTTAAGGAGTACGTGGTAAAAATAGACCACACTCGGGCGTCTGGACTGGTTTCGAGCCGTGAGCGCTGGCAACTCCACTAACCGCGGTGGTAAGCGCAAGTGACGCTTTGAAAATTTTCTGGCTTCATGAGTCAGGCGCCCCAGTCTTGCTCCACGTTTCAAGGCATCGCATTTGAAGCGAAGAACGACGCGCGCAGTAGCAGAAAACCACCACCCGCATACGGGCCTCCAAGCCTGTGAAGGCAGGCGCCACGAAAAGTTACCACGTGCCAAACAATCACGAATGTTCCGGCAACCTTGTGGGCCTTTTCCGCCCCAAAAGGCACCGCGCACGGGGCCCCTGAGAGAGGGAGGGGTGGCTTCAGAGGAGGTTGGCTTACCGAGGCTAGCGGAATCACGTGACGCTCCCTCCTAGTATTTTTCTACCTCCATGGCCGTGGCACTGCGGGTGACGTGACTTCCGCTTAACACGCGTTGTCATGGCAATCGTGGAGCTCCTAGGTGCCTATAGACGTTTTCACGAGGGCGCTTCCGACGGTCTGGCGTCGAGAGTATGTCGCCTGTTTGGTCTGGACTGTGAGCTTGCCTTGCGCTTGCGTTGCGGAGTGGTAGCTTTCCGTCGATGTTTCCGTTTATTTTTGTCGCGAATGACTCACGCTCGTAAATAATGGCATATACTCATCAAAAGTCTACAGGCCAGCGCTGTGCAGTTTATGGGTGCACAAACAACCAGCGGAAAAAACGATTTTGGGGATTAAGTGTGTCCACAACACAGCACTCCCCGAGACCACTGCCGATGTGATATGTTCACTCTTCGCCGGTTTCCTGCATCACCTGAGGACTTGGCATTTCAGTTTAATGTGAACCAATGCACACATCAGTAAAATAACGCATTTTGGCAAACCTTTTCGGCACATTTTCCAATAGGTTGCGAGAATTGTCAGCTCTTCCATGCAATATTTTCTCCTATGTAGTGGCAGAGGCTACATTTGCTACTCTTTCAAACACGACTTCATACTAGTGCCTAATACGGGGGTCACACGGCGCACTTTTGATCGTGATCGAGCCCGATCTAGATCGAATTTCTTGGTCGCGATTGGCTTCTTTGCTCAGTCTGTGGAAGGGAGCCAATCGAGGTCGAACATTCCGATCCAGATCGGTCTCGATCGCTATCAAAAGTGGGCGTGTGACACCGATATAAGACAAGTTGAAGCAATCTGCGAGAGAACTAGTCGGTAAATACAGTTCGCAACGATCTGGAAAAATCGTGTCCTATGGAAGATGTATGCAGACCCTGTGGCCACCAAAACATTGTCTAAGCGTTCACACGCACCCTGCGCGGCCCTGCCCATAAAGGTAATTAACTTCAACAGTTTGGTGCTGCATGGAGCTCACCCATCTTTTAGCGTTGTCTGTGTGCTTGGGCAGCAAAAGAATGCAAAAACTAATGTGTCAACCTCATCAGCGCGGCCCAGCTCCAGTGCTAGAGTTCGGGAACCGTAATGCGCTAACTGTGCGTGGCGTAGAAACGCGCTAAATGAGCCCGCGCAAGTGAGAACGTAAAAAACAGTATTCGCATGGGCACGCGGACAGTAGCATCATGCTTGCAAGAATAACACTAACGAAAAAAATAAATTATTCTCACAGTCGATCAAGTGAAATACTTACGTGCGTGCAGTGACCGCTTCGCTGACTACTAAGCGCTTTTCACTCAGGGCCAGTAGTGGTTTACTGTCATATACATATGTATTTATTCGACAATTGTTAAGACTCGACATTACTTTATTATGAACATAGCACAGTGAGACGGTGTAAGCGAAACAAGAGAAAGATCAAAGATGGCCCTAACGCTGCAATATTAGTGGCTTATTTCGCTTCAGAGATAGCGCACACGCACAATTCTTGCCGTACGCACATCTTCAATGCAAACTTCGCTCACGATCTACGTTAAGGTTCACCGTGAGCGAAGCTTGTTCCAAATTCAGACATTCCAAAGAAAAGCCATTCCAGGTAACCAAACGTAAAAAAATAGTTAAACAAATATATCTTTATAACAAGTCCTGTTATAGTCCCTATTGGGATTGACAGTATGTATAAATAAATAAATACTAAATACTAAAAATAAAAATCTAGCACCTGGGCTGTATCAGTTGCGCTGGCATCTGTGATCTCTGTCGCGCGTCGGTTCGCTGCAGGTACCGCGCAGCTCGATCTCCATGCTTATGCTTTGACATTTGGTTATAAGCACCCTGCACTGCACCAGATTCAATAAATTTTGAATGATTGAGCTGTTCAGTGGCGTCGGAAGCGTATGGAGTAAACACCGCATATCTACCAACCACTGACACGCGTCGTCAGGCCGCCGACGCCTGGTTCTAAGCATTGCCCGACAGCTACGTACGCGCCTGCTTTCGCTAAATGAGGCAACCCTCAACCGCGAAACGTAATGGTGATCAGATTCAATCGACGATACGGTTACATGTGCCCAGCAATAACAATGAAATATACCGCTGATTAGCACGACAGGTCTCGACGAAACAGACGCTGCTGCCGCCGCTACCGACGACGAAACACCACATCCACTGGCTGAGCTTGCTGTTGCCATGGCACACCACATTGAGCGTTCACGCGAGCACGTGAAACATGTTATAAAAAGTCAAGCGGCACAAGACAAGCGAAGCGGAAGAAAACAATAAAGATAATGCGCGGCGAAGATCACACAACCGAAGTGCGGCCGGCCTGCTCTCGCAAGGCTCACAGTACAAAATGGCGGCGTAACATGTTCTGACGCTAGACGTCGCGCGTGTCGGGCAATGGCGCTACTCAAACGTCGGTTTGTGAAAAGGTCTATAGGGACAGAATCGCTTAGGGACTTTTGAGGCACTGGTCTGCGCGACCGCGCCTCGGCTGCTAGTTACTGAGCGTTGCTCTCTCATCTCAGGTACCGGGCGCAGCGACTTTGCCGAGCGCAGCTCCTACGTGCGTAGGGAGCGAATCGTTTAGGGCGCGTTGATTGTCTGGCGGTTTCTGGCCCACGCCGGCCTCGCTTCATTATTGTATACGTTTGTTCTAGTGGCGGAAATCCCTGCAGTAGTGGTGGTGTGGCATGACGGCTTTTGACCTCGGTCAACTGTGGTGGTGTAAACAAGCGGATACTGCTCGCGTTTGTGCCCCGGTACGCCGCGGTGCCGGGCGCCGACGCGCAGCGGTGATCGTTGGGGTGTTGCTACGCTGCGCTCCGCAACACCCCAAATAAGACAAATACTTCTCCAGTCAGGTAGACTGCTCCCTCCCTGATAGTGAGATTATATTTGGATCATCAAAACAGTGATGCGTTTATTTAGGAATACCATCGTTTCTCTCTCGCAGGCGCGAGGACAAGTGGGTGCGAGAGAGAAACTATGGTATTCCTAAATAAAATGGCGGTCCCTCCAAAGACCACCTCGTGCCAGACCAGTGCCTCAAAAGTCCCTAAGCGATTATGTGTCCTAGGTACCTAGGAGCTCCACGATTGCCACGACAACACGCGTTAGGCGGAAGTCAGGTGACCCGCAGTGGCACGCCCCCGCTGTACCTACTCGCAATTGTAAAGTCGCGACCGGGTAACGGCTCTGGCTTTTGGCTCAAGGTCACTTGAAGGTCGCCGACAACGGGAGCTAAAGGAATTTCATGCTTCGAATGGAAGGGAGCATGGGTGATGCTTAACAATTCTTCGGGGTGATGAGCTAGCGATGAATGAAATTTCTGGGTAAATTCGAGGCCAAATGTAAATACATATAAAAAATCTGAGGAAACCTAAGCCCTCCTTATGAGTTGTAAATGCGAAAGCGTTAATGTCCCATTGAAAGCCGCTGAGTGGTTTTTCGAGTTATGAACTCGCGAGCAAGCGAGTGCGTTGAGACGCTTGGCACTTTTTGATTTGGCCTTACCGAGGCGCCGTTAATACGTAGGCCAGAGCTTGCGCGGACAAGGAACGCGCGGATAATGCAGGCGTCCGAGAGCGAGGGTGACGTGGCGTCGCGGCGATGCCCTCTCTCCTCTCCCAGCACGTGGCGCGCTATTGCGGCAGCAAGTGTCCCCTTTCGCCCGCTCTGCTTGGTCGAGGCGCACTCGTGACGTAGCGTCGCAGCCAATGGCAATTGCGGTGCCGTTTTACAGCGAAGCTGCATATGGCTAGGTTCTGGCGGATCGCGTACGCGTACAAAACGACGGGTAGAACAATTTTCGGCTCCGTGTGCGTGGCGGTTTCCCGTCAGTTGTGCCTTAGCACAGGTGTCAAAACGGATGATGGATGGCCCATTGTTATACCCTTCGCCGCCGCCGATGCCTCTTTCACAAGTGTCACGATACTCGGCGGCGGCACGTCCCACCAACCGTTGTGCCTCTTTGTCTCGTGACGTAGCTAGAGATTGCGCTAGCGCTGCTATAAGCAGTTGTCTTTTGGACTCGCTATGGGACGGATACTCGTTTAACCACATCTTCCAGGATTTTGACGATCGCGGGCAGTAGGCCGCAGCTATGAACCCTGTGGCTCATGCGGTAATCTATGACTGATAGGTGGGACTTGGCGCAGCAAGCAAACGTACTACTTGGCCATTGCGCCGGGTGTCCTTGCTCATTGACAAGACGCCGGTGTCCTTGCTCATTGAAGAACATGCCGAAGACGCTCAATATAGTCAATAATGATAATATATAAATTCGCTATAGCAATGTTCACTATAGCAGACCCACCATAGTCACAGCTTCGCTGGCTTCGATCTTCACCGTAGTGGAAGGGCTCTAGATTTTTTTTCACTTGTCCAGACGACAGGCGCCGGCTTTATCGCTCAATAGGCCGTTTGACTCTTTCGCATCGAAATATAATTTGAAGTTAATTCATAACAGCAGTTCGCTGTTATGCAGATATTTAGTATCTCGGAGCCGCCGAGAGTCTCAAACGCTTATTCGCGTGCAATTCAACCTGGCGGCTACAGGCCCAATTGCGCGCGAATGTGCATTTAAAACAGTTCACCAGTTTTATGCCACAGGGAAAGCTTTCGAATTAAATTAAACTATCTGCATGTCCCCAACGCAATATTACTGGCAGCTGCTCAACTCCACTGTAAATAATAAATAATTTGTTTTGTTTGCGTAACGTATGATCCATATTTTCTCTAAAGTTCGCTGCATGATTGTTGGGGCATGCTTTGATGATGAATAATAGGGTTTTATGGAGCAAGGGCCACGAATGGTCACGAGCGCCAAGAAATGGTGTGATGTAGTCGATGATGTGCTCAATGTAAAAGGGTATATTTGACGCGGCTGTATAAAATTAGCTGTAAAGTGCGTAAAATGTACATGTAATAAAAATACGACATTGGGGTACCCTGTCTATGCGCCCCACCCTCGGTAGCCGAGGCTAGACCGTGCACAATACTGTTTTCTAAGACTTTAAAATTAAGAAAAAGCCTCGAGTTTTACGTGCGAGAACCACGATATGATTACAATACACGCCCAGTGGGCGATCGACTCCGTTTTTTTCTTCGACTACCTAGAATTTTTTGCCACGCACCCTAATCTAAGCAATGAGCTTTTTTTAGGGGGGGGGGGGGAACATTTCGCCCCCATCGATTTGCGGCCACCGAAATCACTAAGAATTTAACTCCTTACCAAATGTTCTCTATACCTCGTTTTTTGTGTAGACAGCATATTTTATCGGGATGCATTTGTATGCATTTTGTGGTGGTATGCAAATCGCGCTGTTACACCATTCGAAGTATGTATATGCCCACTCACGCTCGCTGCAGAGAAGCATTCACGCATACGCTAAATACTAAGAAAGTTGAAAAAATACGCACCATCCGTAATAGCGGACGTGCTGCTCCTATGTGCGGTGGCGCCTTGTCCTTACCGACTTGTTAGTTCCACGGTAACGTCTGTGTCTGGGACCTTGATTCCCACGGGGAAGAAGTTTTCCAGCGCTGGCCCCGGGAAAGCCGAATTCTACAGCGGTAATGGGGCCTCCGGTTTCTCGTCTGGGCAGAAAGGCAGCAAATGTTGCCATGACGATCAGAATGGTGAGACAAGAAACCTTCTTCATCGCTTACAATGTTGTGTTCGAGTATTCTGTATCTAGAACCGAGTTTTTGATACCAATCCTTAGTAAGCACACATACAAAGAACGTCGTTACTACGGTCTTTCCGACGTTCTGCCTGCTTTGTTCTGTCTCACCTCCTGCATTTTCCTTGTTCTGTTTTCCGTTTTCAACACGACACAGCTTTTTTTTTATGGAAAGCTGGAGCACACACCACCATTGTTATACCGATAGTTGGGCAAGCTCTGGCGCTGCTGCTCTGTCGTGTACAGCACTGCCGCGAACCATTATGCCTCTTGCTCGACCTTTTCTGCGTATCTTGTGCAGGAGACTATATATAGTTTACATTCTTGGATTTCAAGCTGATTCACACGAAAAAAAAAAGGTTACGCATGCAAGTTAGCCTCTGCCGGCCGATGGATGAGTGCCCTCTAAACGACGCTGCACCACATTCCGGCTACTTCGGGCTCTATACCGAGCTTTGTCATAGAAGTTTGGTGATCAGAAAAAAGGGCAATAAAAACTCCAGTTAAAGCATTCGGCTTTTTGGTACGAAAGCAAGGCTCGTGAAGACCATTGAACGTGTATTGTTTTTATCAAAACTTCCGAAACCAGGCGAGACAAAGGCGTATACATACCACAATGTTCCTGATACATGGGGCAAGTAGTGTCACCAAAACAAGGCATGCTAACTTCCCCTTCACTGCACCTGCTGTAAGAACAAAAGCATGCATGGGACCGTATTCTGAAATGTTCGCCTAGGCGAAATTTCTTTTTTCGCTTTCAGACGTGCCCTGATTGGCTGTTTTAGCAAAATTGGATGAGCTGATTAGGTGGTTGAGCCCGACGTCATTCAATTTCGCTCAACCAGCCAATCAGCGCGCACGCCAGAAAGCGAAAAAAAATTTCGCCTAGGCGAACGTTTCAGAATACGGCCACAGGAAGGAGTGAACTAGTAGGAAGCGTACCACAATAAAATTGAAGCCAGACAAGTCTGCTCAACGCATGATTGTATCACAGTAAGTTTATGTGCCTTTCCACCGCCGCGATAGCCGCGCTCAGCGCACGCGCTTCCTAAATCGCAGCGGGGCCGGCCGCAACGCACTGTTGCAACACTTCCCGTTGCAACCAATACGGTATATACATATTTCGAAATAAACAACCCCAGATTCAGGAGCACAACGGTGTTTGCCGAAGACATTTACCAGAAACTTCGTATCTGTTGCCGAAACTCGGCAAGAAAAACAAATTCTGGTATGTTGCCTCTAGGCAACATTCGTCAATAAAGGGTTAGCGTTGCCTCTAGGCAACATTCGTCAATAAAGGGTTAGTGCACTCAAAGCTCGCATACTGTACGCTGTGCTCGGGAACTACTCCTCATGGAAGCTATTATCTATTACTAGCTTTGCAAGAGAGGGTAATGTGGCTATTTGAGAATTATATCGGCGACACACACGAATTACGTACTCGAGGATTATTATCTTTCCTGACTGATAGCGTATACAAATGCATCCCACAAACAAAATGACTGGCCATCAAACGACGTGGTCCATGGTTGAATGAAAAGCGTGAGAACTCCTTCGCGACCCTCCAGTTGCGGGACACTTAACTAATTTCAAGCATATAAAGCGAAAAGGAAGGCCGAGGTCGCGGGATCGAATCCCGGCCGCGGCGGCCGCATTTCGATGGAGGCGAAATGCAAAAACGCCCGTGTGCTTGCGTTGTAGCGCACGTTAAAGAACCCCAGGTGGTCAAAATTAACCCGGAGCCCTCCACTACGGCGTGCCTTATAATCAGAACTGGTTTTGGCACGTAAAACCCCAGAAAGAAAAAGAAGAACAAGGAAGAAGGACACGTTGACTGTCTATAAGAGAAAACTGCCGAAGCTTATCTTCGGTGTAAACGTTTGTACAGGTGAACGAAAGGTATGGAAAAGATTGATTCGAATAAAAGGCCGGCACACAAACCCATTACCTTTTGTAAATACTCAAGCAAATATCCTCCAAGAACACGCAGACTTTGTGACTGCACGTTTTCAGCATATCTCTAGTGTATCGCAATATTCTGTAACATTACTTAGGTACAAACAATGAGCAGAACAGCATTTAGAGCTGAAATACGCACTAACTCGGGCATACAATCATCTATTTAACTAATCAGAGCGTCAGGAAGCGCTGAAAATCTGCTTTCCTGTAAGTTTCCGTACTTTTTATCTGTCATTTATTGCGATTAATATTCTTATGGTTGTTCACGCACATTTCGGGAGCTATCTATGTACCTAACCGTTTTTTCGCCAACTTGTGTCCCTGGATAGCCCATCGGGCTTCTATGATGAGCACGGGCTGATATGATGAGATTACACGGTTCAAAACCAACGGTCGAAACAACAAAGGGTCACTTTGCATGTGGGACTGCGTACGTGCCGCTCTTTAACGAAACTCTTTGATGCCAACTTGGCGACTGGCAACAATGTGCGACTGGGTAAGTGCCGGACTTGAATGAACCTCTTTCACGTCAATTTGTGTCACTGGACATGTGCAACAGTGTATGCATCGCTATTCAATGAATCTCCTCCCCGCCAACGTGGGTCCCTATGTTTGATCCACTGGTTTATGTGCCGTGCTTCAACGACAAAAAAAAAGCTTCAAATTTTTCACGGTGTTGGGCGTAACCGATCTCACGTGACATAATACTGAGAGTCTTATCTGAAAATATATTCACACACTCCTCACGCATGGACTTCCTGGCGATGCCGCTAGGTGGCACAGCCTGTAAGAGGAAGCGCGAGAGTGGAGCCCTGCTGCATACATACATCGCACATGACGCATTTCGGCGGTGGTACTACGACGTGTCGCTGCATTGCTTCATTGCTAGTCGCATTAAAGTGGGCATCCATCGTGGGAATGGTTAATTTCGGAATTTTTAGCCATCGAGGAAGCCTCCGAAATCACATGATGCTTCGGAATTTCACGAGATCTCTCTGCACGGAGTGTCCGCGGTAACAGGTTGAACATCATTGAAAGCTACCTGTCTAACCACACTGTGATAATCATATGGTAGGCGGGAGTGGAAAACGTAAACACATGAAGACAGTGCGCCGTGCGGTGGCGAAGAGGACACCGACGCTTGGCCGATACCCGTGAGTGGGTATGTGCCTTATAAGGTGACCGTCATGATCGACACCGATTTTCGAGCGTCGACAGTGGCGCCTCGAAAAGCGTGGCTCAAGAGAGCGTGGCCCGCGGTGAGTGCCGTGCGCGAGGTTCGGCATTCGAAGGCAGAGCTTCCTCGCTGGGCGTCCGGCCCATAGGAGCTATTGTAGCCCGCGTCACTACGCCTGCACCCGAATCGACGCTCTCGCCAGCTGAAAGGCCACCTCGTCCGCTTCTCCAGCTGGACAACTGGTCAAGGGGGGCTGGCGGTCCTGAGACTTGCTCAACGAGTGTTCGGGTGAGCGGCCACAGGGTTACCTCGCCGGCTGTGGACGTGACCCAGTGGGCTACTGTGTGCTCCCGAGCACAACCTAGCCTTCGGAAAACCGGGCACGCGGAGGCTCCGGTTCATCGACCGTGGCGCACGGCCACCTGAGCTCCACGCGGCCAGACAACGCCTGCTGTCCGACCCTGCTGTCTGACCCTGCTGTCTGACACTGCTGTCTAACACCGTTTCCACATCTCTGACTCGGCGACACCTCCTTCCACATGAACTGTAGGCTGATGACGTTCGACTAATCCTTATATAGGTGCCTGTCCTCTACAATGTATTTTGGGGAACTGTCGCATGTGTGCCGTGTCAATGTGTTAAGTATTTCCAATTAAGTCTGATGCCTGTTTGTGCTTCTTCGTGCTGCTTCTATATCTTTCTGGAGCGACCCTGTACGAAATACTATCACACACACAATCCACGTAAGAGTGGGCAGCACGTTATCGACGCCTTTCAGCCTTTCGCACAATGCTCTATTCTGTATACGTAGATGATGTGCAGCTAGGCTTCAAATCGCCAACATTGCTATCTGCGAACTACCTATCGGTACAGCTTGGATTAAGCAAATTGTCTAAATAGACGGAAGAAAATGGGTATATTGTAAACACCCAGAAAAGTGCTTACTTTTCTCAAACAAGAGAGGCGTAATGCCAGTATCATGTATGGCGATTACTAGAAATCAGCCATGTGTTAGCAGCGAACATAAATCTCTAAGAATCATTTTATAGAGCAAGCTTACATTTATCCCCCTGTCTCAAATACCTGAGTGTTAAGTCTTGTAAAGCAATAAACCTTTTAAAGTTTCTGTCACGCACAACAAACGGCTATGCCTCAAATTGTCCACTCACAGTGGACAAGACCTACAATTCTACAATGGCAAAGCTGATTCCTTAAGCTTGTCCGATGCTGAGCGGAACCGAACCCACGTCACAATGGTTCCTCGAGGACAGCAACTCCACGCAGTAGCAGGCTGCGTCACAACTCCACTGGGTATGTGTCGCTTTTAACCCCCTCAGGTACATAAGCCAATAAGCCGCGAAATTATCCATCTATTGTATTTTTTTTCTTTATTTGGCCTTTCAAACAACATCGAAACGCTTTTCAAAAGTATATTTCTGATGGCTTATAAGGGAAAACAAGGGGAATGCGGGAGATGGCGATTCAAGGCGATGAGTAACACGAGCACAAGGTGAGAGGGGAGCCAACGTTTCGACAAGTGGACTTGTCTTCTTCAAGGCAACATATGCTCTCCTCGGCACCGTATATATAGGTAGGGTTCTTCTAAAGGGGAGAGAAGGTGAGGCGGGTGGGTGAGGTAACGAGCGAGAGTGTGTTAGCGGCGAGGGTGTAGAATTGAAAAGAAATATAATACACTACTGATAGTCGGTGGAGGAGTTTGAGGCAGCGCCATGTGTTAGCAGGTTGACGTGTCATGGCAGGTTCCTCTTTTCATGCAAGGGGTCTGGACAAGGGGGGGGGGGGGGGGTCTGCTCGGCTGTGGGTCAGTGAACTATCGTGCCTGCCAGGGAGAATAAAAGTAGCGGCGGAAAAATGGTGTTCTGGCGCACAAACAAAAAGATAGGTGGTAAAGCGGGGGGGGGGGGGGGGGTGTTGATATATAGGTAAAAGGACGAAAGGATTGAGCGAAGGCAATGGGAGGTTGGCATATTGTTGACAATCGCATCAAAAAATAAAAAATAAAATAAAAAATCACCTAAGCAACTCAATGAACAATCACTAAGTGCTGTTGCCTCTGCTTTTCAATTTAGCATAGCGAATAGATTCTAAAGCTCCCTTTGAAACGTTCATGCCTATTGGTTGCAATGTATTGAACTTATGAATGAGGTACGATTCTCTATATTTTCTGTCTCGTGCAGTACGGAAGGAGATAAAAACGGCCGGCCGTTTTTATCTCCTTCCTAAAATACATAAGGTTCCCGTAGAAGAAATATTTACAGCAGAAATTCCAGGCAGACCTATAGTATCAAATAACAACACACCCACCGAATCCCTATCTAAATTCTTAAATCACCATCTGTCAAACATCCCAACCACCCTGCCATCATTTGTTCAAGATACGCCGCACTTCCTTCGAATTATCGACTCAATTAACGCTAACCAAATTCTCTCCGACCATGCTATTCTAGTAACTTTAGATGTTTCTGCCCTTTATAGTAACATACCGATGCGGGAAGGAATTGAAGCCGTGTCGAAGTCCCTCGCAATCAAACCTCAGGCACACGCTCCCGAAGTGTACCTGTCACTTCTAGAGTTAGTTCTTACGCTCAACTATTTCGAATTCGATTCCATTCACTACCTACAAACTTACGGCACAAGCATGAGAACACCGTTCGCTCCGACGTATGCCAACATTTTCATGGGACAGCTTGAAGCAAACTTGATAAAATCATACCCTCTAAAACCCCACACCTACTTGCGTTACATTGACGACATATTCATAATATGGGAACACGGCACAAACGCGCTAACCGACCTAATTAACCATTTCAACCACTTTCACCCGAGTATTAAGTTTACTGCACACCACTCTCCTAGACAGATCAACTTCCTCGACACGACGGTTTACATAGAAAATGGAAAACTGAGAACAACACTTTACCGGAAGCCTACGGATAGACAGCAGTATTTAGACTACACCAGTCATCACCCGCGACATTGCAAGCGAGGAATTTTTGTCGGGCAAGCGAAACGAATAAGAAGAATCTGTAGCGACGACAACGATTATATCCACCACCTAAATGATCTTAAAGCAACGCTAGCGAAACGAAACCATCCACAAATTCCTCTCGACCAGGCTTATGACGTCGCGTCAAGATTAGAGAGGCAGTCGGCATTAGCTCAGAAACAACCTATACCAAAATCTGATAGACCACCAGCTTTTATAGCAAAATATTCTAACGCCCTCCCAAACATAAACAACATCCTACGAAAATACCACCCAATATTATCAAGTAACGAGCGTCTGAGAAAAGCGTTCCCGGATGTACCAAGGGTTACCTATCGCCGCAACAGAAACTTTAAAGACATGTTGGTGCATTCAAAAGTCAACTAACATCATTCCCCCGTTATAAAAGCATGTTCTCGCCCCAGGTGCAAAACCTGTAAGCACCTTCAAAGTGACCTTAAAATTAAAGTACCGCAAATGGTTACACACACGAAGTGAAAACTAGCTTTACTTGCACTAGCTCCGATGTAATTTATATGCTTGAGTGTTCCTTCTGTAAGAAGCAATATATCGGTGAAACGGGACAATCAATGAACATGAGGCTAAACGGACATCGCGCGGACACAGCTAAATAGCTTCCCAAAGCCTTCGCCGAACATTTCAACCAATCAGGTCATAACTTTGATGAACTTAAACTCTACATACTACAATCAAATTTTCGTACTGCACGAGACAGAAAATATAGAGAATCGTACCTCATTTATAAGGTCAATACATTGCAACCAATAGGCATGAACGTTTCAAAGGGAGCTTTAGAATCTATTCGCTATGCAAAATTGAAAAGCATAGGAAAGAGCACTTAGTGATTGTTCATTGAGTTGCTTAGGCGTTTTTTTTATGCGATTGTCAACAATATCCCAACCTCCCATTGCTTTCACTCAATCCTTTCGTCCGTTTATCTATATATCAACACCCCCCCCCCCCCCCGCTTTACCACCTTTTGTTTTTTGTGTGTGCGCCAGAACACCATTTTTCCGCCGCTACTTTTATTCTCCCTGGCAGGCACGATAGTTCACTGACCCACAGCCGAGCAGACCCCCCCCCCCCTTGTCCAGACCCCTTGCATGAAAAGAGGAACCTGCCATGACACGTCAACCTGCTAACACACGGCGCTGCCTCAAACTCCTCCACCGACTATCAGTAGTACATTATATTTCTTTTCAATTCTACACCCTCGCCGCTAACACACTCTCGCTCGTTACCTCACCCACACGCCTTACCTTCTCTCCCCTTTAGGAGAACCCCACCTATATTTGCTGTGCCGAGGAGAGCATAAGTTGTCTTGAAGAAGACAAGTCCACTTGTCGAAACGTTGGCTCCTGCTCTCACCTTGTTCTCGTGTTGCTCAAAAACACACATAACAACTTCGTTACTACACAGTATTGCAGCAGTTGCCTCTCCTTTGTTCTGTGCCATTTTTCGTGCATATATTTTTTTTCGCGTTCACGCCCAACCGTTAATTTCCACACAATAAGGCCCCGCCGTTTTCATCGGGACGCACCATTATTCTGTGGAAGGCTGGAGAATACCGCTGCCCCATTGTGCTACTGCAAGTTAAAGAAACTCGGTGGCTGTCCGCTCCTTCACAAAACAATCGCGAATACTGAGCGATACGCGCTTTTTCAACCTTTTGTATTTCTCTGCGTGTCGAAAGATATTCTTAAACATAGCCTGTATTCATACGTTTAAATGCAATTCAAAACACAAAAAAGCGTCAGTAGTGCTCGAAATCAAGCCCGCACTTTTCCAGTGGAATTCTCACAAGACCCACGCTAGCGGAAACAAAGCAAAAGCGAGGGCGCACACAGACTATTGGATTCTTTGTTTTTACGCGCAAAAACCGTGATTTGATTATGAGGCACACCCTAGTGGCGGACTCCGGATTAATTTTGACCACCTGGGGATCGGTAACGTGCCCCCAATGCACGGGAAATGGGCGTTCCTGCGTGTCGCCGCGATCGAAACGCGGCCGCCGCGGTCGGGATTTGATACCGCGACCTCGTGCTTCGCTGCGCAACAACATAGCCGCTAAGTCACCATGGCGGGTGCCACACACAGACTCTCTGTCGTTATTCTGACAGCGGGACCTACAAGCTTGATGCTTATCTGTAAGAAAAGTATTAAAAGCAATCCCGCCTATGTCGGCAGTTGCAAAATGTCAAAATGAACCTTTCGCATTTGATGCTTTCGCATCAAATGCGAAAGCATTTCCTCGGTAGGCAGCGATGTGTGGCTCAGAACGTGAGCAGTCTCATGACTCGAAAACGCGAAGCGGAGCGGCGTCGAGTGGCGGCGATGAGCCCCGAGGAACGTAGTGAACATTTAGCTCAGAAACGCGAAGTGCAGATGCGTCGATCCTATGCAGGCAGAGAGCAGCGGATCTGCTAAACTCGAAAACATTACTCGCAACGCAAAACCCGAAGGACCTCTCAGCGGTGTTGGACATTAATGCTTTCCATGCATAAATCATAAGAAGTGCGGAGGTGTATTATTAACTGTTCATCACACGCATTTATTCGTGGAGAAATGTGAAGTTTGGGTTTTGGAGGTGGCTCATTTTTAACAGCGGCGCTGTTTAAGCCGGCCGTAATTTGTGCCGCGAGCCGCAAAACCTCCTCGAGATATGACGTCACTGCGTTGCCTAGCAACCCCATACGAGCTGTGCGATAGCTTCGCAAGATTCCGCGCCTAGACACTGCGCGCAGCGCGTCTGCTCCGCTGGCCATAAACGTTCCGTGCCGCAGGTGTGAAGGCGGGGTTGCTAGTGTGCGGTAGTAGCAGCCATGGGGAGACCGAGGAAGAACCGTGCTCCCGAGGAAGAGGCCGCCTTCCGGGAACCACGCCGCTTGGTCAGACAAGAATACAATCGCCGGCGTCGAGCACAGAGAGCCGAGGCCAAGCGACGGCGCAGAGTCGAAGCTGCGCCTCGCATCTTCTATAGCTCCGGCAACGCTCCTCCGCCGCCGCGCCAGCGATGGCGTCATTGCGCGTTGCATAGCGCAGCTTGCAGCACCGACACTGCGTTCCAATGCCGGCACCGCGTTCCAGCAGATCTGCTCCGTCCTAGCAATCACTAGCTTCGTCCAGCCATGTCATTGCTTCTCGCCGCAATTCTTGCGTTGCTTAGTCATGACAAAGCTTTGGGAATCTTGGCCATGACGTCAGACTGATTATAAAGATCATGTCGCCGCGACGGCGACACACCCAACTCTCGTAGACTTCGTACTGAGTAAATGTAACATGGGACGGTCGAGAAGTACAAGACTCCCGAAGAAGAAGCCGCTCAGCTGGAAGCTCGTCGTGCCGCCAGCCGAGAACGAATGCGGCGATTGCGTGCTAATCCTTAGTATCGCGCCGAAGCCGCTGCTGCTAAACACGCCAAGGCTAGTGAAACCTGGAAGAAGCTAGGTCGATCACCAGCTCCGCTGTTTACTCCAGCCTTGCACCACTAGTGCCAGCTGCCCACTTTTTTTAAGCAGCGGAAAAGCGCATAGTAATGTGGGGAAGTCACAAGCCACCTTGTGACATTCTTATGATCATATTACTTCATAGAAAAAGGTTTTTAAATTGTTACTATTCATTGGCCTCTCGTTTTCTATTAACATCAGATTTATTGCAATGCGCTTTAATTTAACTCACTGCTGCGCTCGCCAACAACCGCCAGTCAAACGTGCTTACTGAAACTACAACACCCAGATCATTAGGAGGCAATCTAATGGGTTTGTAGAGACTAGACCATAATGTTGAATTTTATGAGCACAATGTGGAGCCTGTTTCTCGCACCTCAATCCACCGCAGCGCATGGCGTATGTGAGTGGCGAACACCCCTATCGGAAAGCCCGCGCGCCCTAGAGCCGATTTCGGCTGCCTGTACATGTGGCTTTTGAATAATAAAGTGCATTCCGGAAAGCAGTTTTCGAAGAAACTCTCTTATAAGAAAGTTGCAGTAACAAAAACTTTGCCCATCGTTTTAGCGACGAAATCACTAATATGACAACACTCTTCGAAATGGCGGTAGGCCATTGCTGGAAGCGGCCAACATGAACGAGTGCGTTTCGCATGCGTCGGCGTTTGTCTTCCCGGGATGGTAGAAAAGCAGACGGAGGAGCATTGACTATTTGTTTTCGAGCAGCCTTCTAAGCGTACCACTTTCTGCGTAACGACGTAATTAAACGCGTTGCTTTAAGGGGGATCTTTCGTTACATAACCTCCCGGGTTTACCTCGGCTGCTGCTGCCGTTGCAGATGTCTGCCGCTGGGTTGGTTGGTTGGCCTCTGCGGATATATTTCTGAATATGTATGTGCACCAAATGCAAGTGCCAACAAACTGGCTTATACATATAACCCCTGTATGCAGGCCAACCGACAAAGTACTGCCCCCGAGCGCATTTCTGTTCTTCGGAATAAAAAAAAATTAAATTTTCAGAAAGGGCCTGAGCATATAGTGTCCGCCCGTCGGTATCTAAACCACACAGACCTCCTAATAGAGTAGCGGAATATATTAAACGGAATCTTTCAGTTGTTTATTTTATCCGATTTAGCGATTCCTTATGTCCCACTGGCAGTGTGTCACTTCTGCGCCAGTCATCAAGAATGGCTATGCGCCACTGTGACACATATTCTTAAAGAAAGAATGAACATGTTGTTGTCATCATCATCATCCTCCGTCATCACTTCTGTGCCCTGGCCGTCTCTGATGATCGACCTGGCCAAGTTCTAGGTCGCTGGGGCGCCTCGCGCGACAATGCCTCTACAGGCTGAATGTACTATGGGCTCGCAGTTTGGAGAGGTACTTTGAAATACATGTCACGGGAAAAAGAACGCTTGCGTCTGCTTTATCACGCTACCTTGTAATTCGCCAAGAGAATAACGCAGCGGAAGGTGCCAGACTTTCAAAACGATCGTCTTATTTTGCGATGTTTCGCCGTCAGAACAAACGAGTCGATCGTTTTTGACATATCTAATCTACAACTGAGATCACTGACGCACGAATTGATGTTGCCGCCCTGCTGCTCAATCTGTATTCATTCGAGTATTTGTGTTTTCAATTTTAACAGCCGTGACAGGACATCAAAAAGACAAAAAAATGAACGGCATAGCCTCATGTCAGAATGGCTGCTTCTAGAAGAAAAACAAACATGACAATCTCTCTCAGCGGCGACACCGAGACCATCACAACAAGGGAATGGGGACCTGGAGTGCCTACACACTCCTGGCTGAAATTGTGGCAGGCTCTTAATAAACACCCACACTTCCCTCGCTCTGTCAGTGTTGATCGACAGGGGACACAATCGATCCATTTCGACAATTAAAATAAGAGACGGTAATATAAAAACGCGAAGGCAGCGTCAATAAACTTTGGGCAACAGCGCAAACAGGCGACCACAAGAAGGGAGACACGTACACACAAGCGCTGACGTTTCAATAGTTTCAAGATGAACCAAGTCGCCCAAAAAGAAGTATTGAGGAAGCGTCAATAAACTTTGTTGTCATTCGCAATTGCTTCCGTTTTGCGCTTGTACAGGATTGTTTTATTACCACAGGAAGACGTTCCACGCTGCTACACTGGAACCATAAGGTGTACGGAAACGATATCGGAGACACACCCTCTCGACACACCCTCTTGTTGAGACGGTTGGTTTACATGTCTCACAACGAGTACTCAAGTTTCTTATGTTGCGCCATGGCAATACAGTATCTTGGGATTGAATTGTCAGTAAACAAGGAGAAACCTAACATGCATGTAATCGCGTGACACACAGCCGTACAGCGCGCCGCCTTTAGCCTCACAGCAAGACCGCCGAGATTCAATAGGAACTGAGCACTTCGTCCCTACGGTCGGCTCGATTCTGCACGTACCTTTCGGGGCCAGAAGGACTCTTCCTCAAGATTAATATTCATCTCAGAGGCACTGCCGATGCCTCTAAGTTAGCGCCTTCACCAAATTTGGGCCGAAGCGAAGATATGCGACGTACTCACGAGAAGGAATGTGAACGCTGAGTGCAAGAACAGAAAAGTTGTGAGCCGCTACCGTGGTACTTTTTTTCTCTGACAACGTATTTTAATAATGCAAGTTACCGTTGTGGCGAGGCACTCTTAAATTAAAAGTGAAACTTGGAAGGCATATTGCAATCATCTTAGCTGACGGGATAGTTTTTGGCGATCTCTATGTCAGCAAAGCTTTAGCGAAAACTTTACTAGCAGAGTTGCAGCAATAAAGCTGCAAAAATATTGTGAGCAATGAACAATTTTGTACGTTTCGGTCCCGATCGTTTGGGAAACATTTGGTGCCAGGAGTTTTTATGTAACCTAGTGGAGGGGGAAACGCAAATCATATTTTGGGGCATTCATATTGGTCAGAATTTGTTATGCCTCCAGTGCGATTTCTTCAGAAATATCTTATAAACATTTCACCGCGTTTTGTTCCAATGTCTACTGTATTTGTACGCCAACCTGTTCGTGAGAATCCTTATTCAACTGTTGTCTGAGGGAGAATGGATGTCAGCACTGCAACGATGTTATTCGAACAAATCCCAAATTGTGTTTGCGCACAGATTTTGTTGTATTTTTTAGCGACGTCGTCCTGGAATGTGTCCGCAGCTTCTACTGTGCCTTCAATCATTCCTGTCGAAAGCAATTCCTCAATATCTGAATACCGCATAGAAGTTTTGGATGAAGTGATATTTCTCGCGTGCTTAAACCACCCAAAAAACTTGCAGCACCCTTTGATACGTACTCTGCCAAGACCGCGGATGCTCTGGTCTTTTCCGCATAAGAATTTTTACCGAAAATTGAACCAAAACACTTACGAAGGTGTGCACACTCTTGTTCTCCTGCTGGGCGGTCGAGAAGAGCGCGATCGTTGTTCCCGGTTGCTCAAGGACAGATTCATCGAAGTGTACACGACCGATTGGCTACATCTTGATGCTAGCGATGCGAGTTTCCAGATGAAAAATGGTGTCGAGTTTGGCCAGATGTTTCGAGCATGTGCGACTTTGAGTGCTTCGTCTCAGAAAGCTCCAGTGTGCCTATCGTTAAAAGGAGCAACTGTGTTGTCCAGGAAGTACGGCTTCAACAAAAGCGACGAAGGAATTCGACCGAGTGAGGCTTTTTACGGACAGAAGATTGTTCTGGCTTGCATTCGGTTGAAAGTTCAAAAAGGCTATAGAGTCTACAGCTGCGAGGCTCAGATAATCAGGGAAATACAGAACGCGTTCGTCACGTACAACGCGACGCTCGCTTTTCAGCTACACGAAAATTTGGACACTGCCGTTGTCGCTATGATTCGCGGTAAGGCCGACGTGCTAATGACGTTCATTAAATCAGACGAAGAAGGCATGCAGCTGCTGTCACTTCCGCGCCCGGCGGAGTACTCGTACGAAACATTCTATTCGTGGAAGCATGCAGACAAGGCGGAAGTGTCATTTTTTGCTGTGTTACAGCATTCTCGCCAAGAATTCCTTATTATTATCGTCGTCATGTTTTCCGTTTGGCTATCATTAAGCCTTTGGGATTATTTGTACGCTGGAGGAATTTGTACAGACGCAGTACTTGACTCGGGAATGTTTCTGGTCGCTTCTTTTCTAGCCAACTCCGCGCCCATAAACACTGCTTGTTCAAGACACACCGGGCGCAGGTGCGGATATGCACACATAATAACTCTGGGAGCATGGATGCTCGGAATATTCCCATTGTCAGTTTACTTTCGCAGCGAACTAACGTCTCGACTGACGGTAACTGTCCCTCCGGAACACATGGACACACTCGAAAAACTTGAAAGCGCGCTGGATAAAGAAGAAGTGGAGATTTGCATCGTCAGAGATGGATGCCTGCACGCAGTCGTCGACAGCAGTATTTCGTATAGGAACCAGACACTGCACGCCAAACTGAGGCACGCATTTCGAAATACCCGAAAGAGAAAACAGAACATTTTCTATAACAAGTACGAATGCCTTCAATGCGCAAGCAAGCCCGGCTCTGTATGTTTCTTGTGTGGTCTGGCCCCTTCCACATCCGAAAAAGGGAGCCAGAGGTATGTGCAATCTCGCGAGCCACTCAATTTGGCTTTCGCCACAACCCCTGTTCGGAAAGGTTATCCTTTCTTTCGAGCCTACGACCAAGTACTGCAGAGATTGTTCGAGACGGCTCTGAACCCGTTCAACGGCAGGTGGGTTCGCCCCACCACGGGTACTACAGCTAACCCGCCAACTGAGGGCATTCCAAGCGAGGAGGGCGTTACGCAAGTGTTTCAATTATCAGCATTTCTCGCAACTTTTGCCAGTGCTATGCTTTTCTCGAGTCTTGTGTTTTGTGCTGAGCTAATACTGGGCCGTCGTCGCAAAATGCGGTTCCCTTCCCCGTGAAGATGTGGCAACCTTTGAAATAAGGGCTATATGAATAATGGAAAAGGTAGCTTTGAGGATCTTACACCAGAGTGTATTGACCCCTCTTAAGTCCATCATCCCCCCAAAAATTGGGCTGCAATTCACGCTGTGAAGGTGGTTGGCGAGCGAAGCTGTGGTATCACCTGATCAGATACATCCATGTGACTAGTCTTGAACGACTGAGCAATGCACTACATGCCATGATTGACAGTAAGAAAATGAAATTCACTGTACCCAACTAAAAAGTACAGCGTAAAATGTGTCCTAACTGTGCGTGGCTTACTTTGGGCTGGAACCGCTGCGTCCTACCTAGCCTGAGCACGACGCCGTTGTGCACATTGACGTTGCTGTAGCCGTCGCCGCTCATCGTGTTCACGCAGTTCTTCGTGAGTCCTAACTATGCGCGGTCTTCTTATAGAGCTCGCACAACACAAATGAAATCAGTTGATAGCCGGCTTCATTTGCAACCGCCATCTTTACCGGGAAACGCACGCGGCGAACGCTACGGGTTTCGCATGTTCGAACGCACCTCATTATCTATCATTTTGTTTTGAGGGTGGTTTTGTGTTTTTCTTTATTGAGATTAATACTGAGGAGCGTCTTGCACGCGTAATTCCAATAGAGATAGGCACTTTTTGCTTCAATTCATGGAATGGTTTTCTGTTGGCTGTTCTGTCGACGGAGACGATTAAATCCCGGGATCCGAGTCATATACAGCTTCGCTGCAAAACTAAGTGGTGTAAAGCTCACTAGATTGTAGGCCGGATAAGGAAAGGACCAATAAACGACAATGTTTTTCCGAGGCGTTATCCACTATGATAATTCAATATACGAAGCGCGCGAAGCGATATTTTCAAACAGGATGTCCACGTATCAGAACGGCAGCTATACAATCGTACTTAGTTTCTGCGTTCAGACGCCATCACTTTACTGCCATTTACGGTGCCATCGATGGCACTCGGAGACCTAAGTCCATGCTTTTCATACTATTTGTAGGTGCGGTTTATTATCAAAGTCAAGTAAACGGACCTGTATAAGTAAGTGGTAGCTTCCGCTAGACGGTCATGTCCAACAATGGTCGAAATTCCCGCCATTTCACTTCGCGTTTCTTCAAACGAAAACATGAAGCATTGGTTAGGAGACAAGTCAAGGGGCGAAACAGTTAAAAATGTAAAGAGCTACACAAGACCATCTCTGCAGATGCAAGCGGTTGATGTGTCTGTATGAACCTAACGATCTTCTACGTGGAGCTTACAGCACCCGCACCTGGATGTGATGTTGCTTTTAATTGTAGTGCAACACCGCAGAAATTAGAAAGAATAACGCAGTCGCATACCCGACAAACTGGGAACATTTAAATTCGTAAAGATCCTTCGGGCATGACACAGGGGGGAGGGGGAAAAGAGAGGGGAGGATGGTAGCAAGTATTTATTTAAAGCTTGCCTTGAGCACACACCTTTTATCGGATACGCAAGTAGGTTAAGGTTTTGCTTGAAACGCAGCACGCAATCAGCAGTAACAGTAGCAGGAAAGTTGGAACAGCCGAGATTGTCAAGCAGTGTTTCTTTAATGCACGGAAACTTTTTTGATGACATTGCTGTTGCCGAATTCGCCTGCTTCTAAAACTTGTCTGCATCAACTTGGTCGAAGCAAGCGCCCCTCTTAAACCCTTTTATAATAGGAGAACTTCACACAAAGACCGACGAGGACCGCCGAGGAAAATTCGTCGCGAAGATCTTTTTTCTTGAAACTTGATGAACATTCATAAAGTTGTAAAACGATCCAAATGTTCACGAAAACTTCGAGAGAATTGGCAGGCGGGCCAATTCAGGAACTCAAGGGAATTGAACGTAGTCATAAAAACACCAACACCTCCTGCTACGGCGTTGGTGTTTTTCAAAGCATTGGCTCTTGAGAAACGACTTTCCGATTACAACCCCTTAGCTCAATTTTTACACAGAAGGGAACTTCTTTTTGATTTGGGCTATCAGTAAATAAATTTTGTCGCTGGTAGTGTAGCGCAGTAACTAGAGTCACGTGGGGATGAGTCAGGCGCCCGGTCTCGGAAAAGCTGCCAACACCCCGATGCTGGGGCGCAGGTAATTATATGGCCAACAAATCATCCAATATCTCAATCGATGCTCCTCATAATGATACGGGCGCAATTTCTTGTGCGTATAGTGTCACGTCCTTCGGCGACCAGCGTCTCGCATTTAAGAAAACACAGCATTGCAGACAAACGGATATTTTTATCGAGGTTCACAGTATTGAACGGATTGACTTGAGAATTGCCGCGATGTGTCGTAAAATAATATTTCAATAAATGAATTGCTCTAACTTACGTTTTAATTACCTTATGTACCTTTTATAGACAAAGAATGACAGTGAGCGGTCACATACTACATAACGTTTTATGAGGACCTTGCACCGGTTTCCGGAAATGCGGACTCAAACTTCCACCACGTAATGTGCTATTGCCTAAGTTTTGCAGTTCTAGGCACTGCATTTGCCGACACTAGAGAAACACGGTTGGAGGCCAAGAAAGAACCTTTTTTGGCCTTTTATTGCCCCAAGAAAGAAAATTTTATTACGAGCTAAACAATGTAAACGGCCACTTTCGAGTCACTTTCGCCAACTCTCTCTCCAGAGGCATTCGGACTATTTACTGTAGTGGTGATTCCCCTTATATTGTGAAAACACAGAAGAAACTTAGCGGTCTGAACCCATCACGATGATGCCGGAAACGTTACTTGGCATGACCGCTAAAATATCGATCGATGTTAGCGCAGTGCGTGTTCTGCGAACATTGCAAGAACGAATTGGGAATCGTATCCCCCACTTTCATCGTTTGTTCTTTGTCACTGCAGTCACAAAAGCCTGCTGAGATTGTAGGCAGCAGTGAAGCACGTCACGGTTAAATGCAATATGTCACGCATTACGACAACTACGGCAGCAGGCCTTGCAGCCCTCCGTGCCCCTTTGAGCTATGTAACCGATGAACCGGCACACGAATGCATCGTTTCACCTGACTCTGACGCACTTTTTGACAGCCTCCAGTCTGCTTTACGTCACAGAACACACGATCAGATATTACCCGAGATAAGGTTAATTAAGATCATGCTCTCAATAAAAGCACGACATCATCTCTCAATGGCGTCCCCGTCAATGTGGCATCGTTGGCAACGACTTCGCTGAGAAGGCCTACGAAGGCATCCAGACGCCTAAAGTTCCTTTGTCGAAGGTGCAGGTTGCAAGTGAAAATTGTCTACTTGCTCGCACAACGTCTCAGGTTCTGTTGCGTTCTCCGAGTGCCTCCAATTGTCACCTGCGTAACCTGGACCCTCCACTACGGCTACAAATGCCAACGATTCTCTAGGGCTGTGAAGCAGCAGTGCTGTACTGTTTATAGATTCATATCTTATCGGAATGACCGATAGTCCAATGTGCTACTACTGTACATACCAGAAACCATCAAGAACCTGTTGTTTACATATCGCCACGACGTCGAACACCTCTGTCTCTCCAGACAAGTTCAAGACGCCGGAACTCCATATCCCTTGGTGGGTCAAAATGATGGATTCATTCATTGCTCGCATAACAACTAATTCACTCAGTACAGCAGTTTATGAAGTGCGCAAGCCGGGCTGTCTGTTTATGCTCCTCTTCTATATATTCTCTTAGATGTGCAGTGCTCACTCTCTCACTATTTTGCTCTTTCTGGTCACCCTAACCCTTAGTGTAGGGTAGCAAACCGAATGCTTGTCTGGTGGACCCCCTCCCTTTTCCTACCCTTGCTGCTACTCTATTCGTCCCCAGTCTGTCTTCAACAAACACACCTAAGTGCTTTCGGAACTAAATTTGTACAGAAGTTAGTGTGTGTTCTGCGAATCTGCGTACGGAAGTTAATGTGTGTTCTGCGAAAGTGTTCTGCGTTCTGTGTCCTATCGCATATGCTATAAAAGTGCGTCTGTTCTTATTTGCCTTGTTTCAGCAAAATACATACTCGATATGCGGTCTCTGAACTTTACATTCTTCTGTTTTTATTGTGATTATATTCTTACAGTTTTAATTAATTGCCACTTCTATCGCATGCAGTGCATGCCCTAAATGCAAGTGTGATTGTATTCTGCAGTGAAAATAAAGGACCTGTATTAGTGCTTTAATCTTTTGAATAAATGTCTATGTTTGCTACTTCCATGCTATCAGATTAAGCAAACAGAATACGATATACACTATTCCTTGAACGAGCTTTGTACTACGTACAGCGGTGAGCACTGTTAGGGTGAACACGCGAGCGCGTGGCCGACGGCACTATCAGCGCCGCGTAACAGCCATCGTTGGAAACATTGCACATGCGCAGCATGTGCTTTGCGAAACACTCTTTCCACCGCGCGCATCACGTCATCGATACGCTTGTTCGTCGTCTGCTAGCCGCATTTTTTGTTCGCTGAGCTGATACCTTCTGCATTTCAAGGTCCATCTGGATTGAAGATTGGCGCGTGAAGGAAAAAAGTGAGTGTAAGAGGGATAATTATTAAACTTTTTATTCAAGAAAATTGCACTTTTGCAATTCAAGTTAAACAAGACCATGAGAACAAATATAAAAACATGAGCAAATCTAATAGCGAGTCATGTGACCACTTACAGCAACGACTGCAGCTATTCTGGACGGTAACGAGTCGTAAAGTGATCGAACATATTCCCGATCGGCTTTCAGCCTTTCCCACTCGTTGCTGACTTGCGCCCACAACTGGTCCGAAGTCGCAGAATAAAGGGGCTTCCTTGCCAAAGAAGCTTTCAGACGGCCCCACACGTTTTCTATCACATTCAGGTCCGCTCCTTTCGGAGGCCATTCCAGTAGCTGCATGTGCTGCTCCGCCTGGAACTCCTTGACAGCCCGCGCCGTGTGTATCGGTGACCGGTCCTGTTGGAACAGGAAATCACCGTCTGGGAATAAACTGCTCGCATATGGCAACAGCACATTGTTCAAAATGTTGGAGTATTGTTCCGACGATAAGTGTCCACGTATACGTTGCAGGGGCCCTAAACCATATCTTGAAACAGCACCCCACACGTTCACACTCGATCTCCCACTGGCAGAAACACCTTGCACGTTGTCCGGGTCGTTCCTGCGTGGCATTGTGACGTTAACTAAAACAATTGCTTTTCAAAGCAGGAAGTTTGCCTCACCGTGTGCCTGGTAGTCTCCAAACACGCAATCTTTGGTCTTGTCGCGTCGAAAACGTCGACTCATCCGAAAAGATGACGCGACCCCACTCTTCTGATGTCCATGCTTCGTGCAGCTCAGCGAACTGCCGTCGTGCGTCCTTGTTTGCCGCCGTTAGTAGTGGCTTCTGCGCTGCGACGCGACTGCGAAGGCTCGCAGTACGCAGGCGACGTCGAACAGTGGTGTCCGAAACGTCCAAATCCAAGTCCTCGCGTATTGCTGGGGCTGGCAAGAAAGGGTTACGAACAGCAGCTGCAACTATGAGGGCGTCTTCATCGTCTGTGGTAGCTTTAGGGCGGGGCGCGCGGGGTGCATCCTGAATGCGACCTTCATACTTGTAGGCTTGAATTATCCTGTTCACAGTCTTCAGGGGCCTATTAACTAAAGCACCATTATACCGCTGGGAATAACCTTTCAGGGAAAGATCGACAATTGAGCGCCGTTCATCATCGGGAACCCTAGCCATAATACGATCTGGCGACAGAATGAACGGCTGCGAAAGATGTTTGGTTGTTTTATATACGGCGTTGCATGCACAACTTTGAAGGGAACGAATAGACACGCCCCCATAGATAAAGTTTTTTTGTCTTGTTCTGTTCAACCACAGATGTTTAAAGAAATCTTAAAATGCAGGATGCATGGGCTTAGAAAACAAAAATGCGGCTAGCAGACGACGAACAAGTGCATTCATGACGTCATGCGCGCGGTGGAACAATTATTTCGCGGAAGGCGTGATGCGCTTGCGCAATGTTTCCAGTGATGACCGTAACGGGGCGCTGACAGTGCCGTCGGCCACGCGCTCGCGTGTTCACCCTAACAGTGCTCACCGCTGTACCTACCATGTGTTCTTCCACAACGCTACTAGCTTTATTTCTTGAATTTTTTACCGCCCTTGTATGCGTCGTGTATATCTGTTTAACGGCCTCCACTGGTAAATACTATTAAAAACACGGTTTCTTCCCAAGAACTGTAGCATATGTTCAATGCTTTTTGTTCTGCCAAATGAAATATAACGCCGACGGGTAGTCACTTTCTGCTGATATTCCCAGCATGCACACATTTTCCTTCCGGAACATGAAAGAAACACGTCAAGAAAAGTCGGAAGAAGTCGTCAATAAACAAACACCTTGCGCCAACCAAAAAACGCTTTCTACTGGGTATTGAAGTGTGCATGTATGCGGCCCGCATGCAGAGAAGGATGCTTTTGCTCGCACCTTATCGCTACACATCGCAATATTCAAAAGGGACTTTCATAGAAAACGCGGATGCGCTTAAAACTCCAGTGTGGCTATATTAGAGTTTTAATCTACGGTACCCATGCGTTGGAATTCCTTAGCACTTGGGTACTTTTGCGATTTTGTACCCAAGCATGAAATCGTAATAGGTTTGCGTACGCAAGCCAAAGTCGACCGCGCTCACTGTGCCATCAACCTGCAGTCACGTGTGGCCCTCGAACTTCGCATTTGACGTTTGCATTTCATAAACTAGAAAGGTAATCATGAAGTGATAAATAAAGCAAACACATTTTTGAAAGACAGGTAATTTACCCGCCAAAGGCCTCTTTAGAAGGAAGAATGGAAAAACTGTATTGAGCGAACGAATTTCGACCTTTCTAGGGCCCAGGGCCACCGCACAGCCCTCGCATTACGCGCAAGTGTCCAGGCCACGCAGGGCCACAGCAATGGCACCCCGGTTCACGTAGTTAAGTTGGGTGTCCGGGTCCAGCGACGCAAGGAGGGCCTCCCATTCCTTTCACGTTCCGGCTGTCCCTGCGGGGGACGACCGGCAGGATGGCTGAAGAGGATGTGGTCTAAGGCGGCGTACGACTCTCCACAGAGAGTGCACTCTGGCGAAACGGGGCGGAAGTGTGATAGGAGCTGAGGGGTGGGAGCAGTTCGGGTCTGGCATCGCCTCCGGAGGATTTGTTGGGAGTGGGATAGTCGGTGGTGGGGAGGGGGGTAGAGAACTGAGGCAAGGGTAGACAAGGGTAGCCAAGACTGACCAAGACAACCTTTCAGGAAACAACGATAGAAAACCACTCCCTCGGTGTCGTCTCGTGCTTCCATCTCGTGACTAGATTGGGCCTCCGAGAAGTGAAGGCGACGAACCGCCGATCTCAATAAATCCGGTCACAGGGCACTTCCGCATGCGAACATGCCGTACGAGACGCAAAATTTCAAGCCTTGTCATTTCTTCAGCTCGGCTTTTCTCGCCCCACTTGTGCATCTATACATTGTTTGCTTTCTCTAAAGAGAGCCGACGGGCCAGGCGTGCTCTCTAATAGGATTCCGAACGCCTGGGTGGCGTAGTTTAAAACTCTAATGTAGCCAGATCAGAGTTTTTAAGCGCATCCGCGTTTTCTACGAAAGTCCATTTTCGATATTGCCATGCGTAGCGATAAGCTGCAAGGAAAAGCATCCATCTCTGCATGCGGGCCGCAGAAATTGATAATAGCCAAACAGTCCTGTCGGGGTGAGGAGATTGCAAATGTTTTGAATTCACGACCAAATATGTATTTGAGAAAGCATTTCAGGCCAGAAATGGGCAGCCCGCGCATCTTTTTTCAGCTGTGAATAACTTAGCTCTGCTTTGCTCGGAGCACATGAGGCATATGCTATTAGTTTTTGTGGCCGTTCACTTCATGAAAGAGCACTGCGCCTACTCCCTTGGTAGATGTGTCTGCAAATAATGGGCGCGTTAAGTTAAGGCGCTCGAGCGCGCTCTAGCCAGCAGAGCGCGCTCTTTTAAACTTAACGGCTAAAAAGCGACTTCCGGTGCGTGATTACGGAGCGCGCTCTACGCGCTCCCCCCGGAGACGGTGCGCGAGAGCGCACGCCTCCTACAACTTCCGGAAAAAATAACGTGTTTCCGACTTTTTCCACGTCTGCAAGTCCGGGCTCCTTGCCCACTCGTTCCTGCCGCCGCTGCGCAGCCGGGCGTCTGCTTTAAATCATGATCGGGAACTTCGCGTGTTGGCGCGGTTTGAGCTTATCACGAACGGAAAATGACGGCCCGACTATTACTTGCCAGACGCTCAGGTACGTAACCGAACCATAGAGAAACATACTACATAAAGAGTGGCCACAAGGGCCGTTTCGCGGCCGAGCCATTGAGGGTCTGACCACCCGCCAGATGGCGTAGCGACAAGCGCTTCTACTTCGCTTCAAAGATAGACAGGTTATCATGCCTCCAGCGGGCTGCATCGACGCGTCATATATTTCTCTATGACGTCCCCTCTGTGGTGTCCCGTCTCCATAGAAACGTTGATGCTGCGCCGGCGCTGCTCCGCTCATGTGCCGCTGGATACGCCCACCTCGCCGCGCTTTCAACGCGCCGGTTCGCTGCTGCGGTAAGTTGCATCCTTTTGCTGCACTAAGAATTTGCAGTTGTTTGCGTTCAACATTGTTAAAGAGATGTTTATTGATGCTGATGGAGTGTATTTTTGCGTGCGTAGCGTGCGCTGCGTGCGTCTCTTGAAAGCGGAATCGTTCCTTCATCCTGGAAGCTTGCAAGAGTAATACCCTTATATAAAACCGGAGACAAAACAGACCTAACAAATTACAGACCAATTTCTTTAACTTCTCACTCGTGCAAAATGCTGGAACATATTATTTACAAACACATCATCGATTTCCTTGAGTCAAATAATATTCTAACTAATGTACAGCATGGCTTTAGACGTGGTTTCAGCACTATCACACAATTAACCGAATTCACCCATGACATTGCTTATCAATTAGATCTCGGTAAACAGATTGACGCTATCTTTATAGATTTTTCTAAATCGTTCGATTCAGTACTTCATTCTCACCTCTTGCAAAAGTTAAATGCCGTACTAAAGAATTCCCGTCTGGTCGACTGGATTGCTAGTTTCCTTTCTGACCGGTCCCAATACGTGGACTTCAGTTCCGCTAGGTCATCAATTCTTAAGGTAAGTTCTGAGGTTCCTCAAGGGTCAGTCCTGGGTCCTTTATTGTTTTTAATTTATGTGAACGACCTACCAAAAAATGTTTCTTCCAGCATTCGTCTTTATGCCGACGATTGCGTCTTATACGATGTGATTGATTCTGCGTCTAATCATAAGCGACTAAACGATTCCTTTGCATCCTTCGGTGCTTGGTGCGAAAAATGGAAAATAATTTCCATTTTTCGCACCAACATTAATTTAAAAACCGTTAATTTAATTTTAAACATTAATTTTAAAAAAACCGTTGTTTTGACCTTCACAAAAAGAGCAGCGCCAGTAATTGCGACATATTCCTTGAATGGATCAACTTTAACCAGAGTTCGACAATATAAATACCTTGGCGTAACATTTACTCACAATCTCTCATAGTCTGCACACATTGATCAAACATGTTCTAAGGCATTAAAAAAACTTGGATATTAACGTCGTACTATGCAGAAGGCTCGAAAGGATACTAAACTCTTAATGTATAAAACACTTGTCCGCCCCATTATCGATTATGGCGCCACAGTGTGGTCACCCCATAACCAAAACAACATAATAAAACTGCCACAGGCAATCAAGAGGGTCGAAAGAACCTACATTTGTCGTACTAGAGTCTCACGCCGTGTTGCTGGAATTTTGCGACCATGGCCTCAACCCGCATCGGGCATTCGCCCAAGTTGTTCAAGTAGCACAGCACTCCACCGAGTCTTTTCAGCATCTCGTACATAACCAACTCGTGCATAAAGACGTTACCGCCAACGAGTACCGAAAAGATGTCCTCTACAAGCAGCAGTGGGTAATGGTCTGTCGTTATACAAGGGTTTAACCTGACTTCAACGAGTCCGCACAGTCTCACCTTCTTCTCAGGCTTTGGAACGACTCCGAGTGGCGTCGCCCAGGCGCTCTGCAGAACTGGTTCCAGGATCCCTTATTCTTCAAGGGAAAATACTGCCTCTTCGATCAATAACGCGTTTTTGTTCATAAGGAACAGGACGAGCTTTGCAGAAGACCGGACGGTCCGCTCTCAAAACTATCCGATCTGCAAGAGCCCTTATCAAACCAACTTGCGATCTGAATACGTCCTGGTATTTTTACAACGAAGCTGTATACCTCTACCCGGCAGTGCATTTGTCGTGTTCTTGGGCAAAAATAACCTCTTCCTTGGGCAGACGCCGGAGACAGTGTAATCATAAGCGAAAATTGAAGCAACGCTCAGCGCAAGTGCCAAGCGCGGCAGGAACATGATGAATTTCGTGAAGCCGAAAACACGACCAAGCGATGAAGGTGACATGCAGTAAATCGTTTCGATGGTTCAAATTGTAAATTTAAAAAGAAATTTCTCGACGCAGAATTTGGATTGAGTTGCTCCATGTGTGATCGACTGTGGTTCCAGGTAAAGTGCACTTCACTTGCCTCTTGACCACTCGTTGTTGGTGCACGAAGTAGCGGCGCAAGCCAAGTCGCAGGCCGCTGAAACGTCTTTGGCTCATAATTAGGCAAAGTGCATGTCAATGTCGCCATGTGCATGAGTTCAAGCCACGTCGCGAGGGCTAATCGTTCTAGGTGTCGTTTACAGCTTCGCTGTTCAAGCCCCTTCACAGCGTGGATTGGAGCCCAATTTTTTAATCAAAACCTTTACATTTTGGCAGTGGCTAAAGCTACGTGCCGCGTCCACCTTCCACTTTTTTACAGGTATTTTACACGGATCCGGCAGCGTTTTGATGGAAGTACATCCGACGAATTTCATTGGTTTTTCGCATGTCTCACGTTAAGATGCATGGGGCATCAGCCTGCTGAACAGCTAAATGCATGCTTCGCTCTTGTCAGGGCTCATTCTGTGGGTGGTGTTGCAGTGCAGCGTGCTTTAGTTGATGCATCCCGCGACGCAGACTGGCGTGTTGATCACTGCTGCAACCAGCGGCTCACGAAGTATAACTGATGGGTGGGGACGACCTATAGGGGCTCATGTCGCATCGTGTAGTTCACCTCTCTCTCTCTCTCTATATATATATATATATATATATATATATATGTGTGTGTGTGTGTGTGTGTGTGTGTGTGTGTGTGTGTGCGTGTGTGTGCGCGCGTGTGTGTGTGCGTGTGCGCGCGTGTGTGTGTGCTTGTGTGCGTGTGCGCGTGCGCGTGCGTGTGTGTGTGTGTGTGTGTGTGTGTGTGTGTGTGTGTGTGTGTGTGTGTGTGTGTGTGTGTGTGTGTGTGTGTGTTTCATTTTAGCTGCACCAAATTTTTGAAAAATTGCCTGTGGCAGATAGCACAATTATAAACCTTGATCTAAACTACTGCGTGAGGCGGCCATTGCTCCCACGAGAAATCAAAACGCCTAATTGAATAATCACATAACTACGCTAATTAACTTGCTATTTACTATTTTACGGCAGTTTACGGATCTACGAATCATAGGCGCTGAGTTCGCAAGGCGTATCCACTATGAACGAATTTTCAGGACTGAACCAGTTTCGAGATATTAATTTTCAAAGTGTCCGACAAAATGCATGGGCGTTCCAGTTAACTTTTTGGGGAAAACGCTGTTTCATGCATTGAAACACAAAATTCACTGGAACGCACATGCATTTCCTCGGACACTTTGAAAATTATTATCTCGAAACTGGTTCCCTCCTGAGAATTCGCTCCAAGTGGATACTCCTTGCGAACTCAGCCGCTATGATTCCTAGATTCATAGATGTGCCGTAAAATAATTCATTAAGTTATTTAGCGTAATTATGTTAATTATACAATTAGGCGGTTTGATCTTTCGTGGAAGTAATGGGCCGCCTCATCGAGTAGTTTAGATAAAGGATTAAAGGAAAGTCTGCCCCTGTGCTCTTTACATATTTGCTTTGAATTCAACACAGAGCTGCGCTTGGGCGTTTGCTTTGTATGCACCTGCGCTTTACTATGGTGGCCCTTCTAGCCACCATAGTAGAGCCCCACCGCAATTCGTGTCTCGTGTTGCGCGCGTTGAGCACGTTTGCTTTTTCAATGTTCAAAAAAAATCATAAAAAACATACGCAGATGCTTACAAAACAAACGCCCAAGCGCAGCTCTGAAACATTTATGTAAAAAGCACAGTGGCTGACTTTCTCACTTTTTAAAGTCACAATGAGCTTGCATGCGCGGTTCTAATCATGACTGAAACCGAAAAATAACAGTTCAGTGATTTTTACGTTAATCAAAATTTCTGAGGCTCGGGTCATGTCGCGGTAACCAGAACAATACTCCACTCAAAGCGAAACAAATCGGTGCCAGGGGAACTCTGAACCGGTAACCCGAACATTGATAACCCGATGTTCAAAAAGGCGAATCTAGATAAATCAATTGTCTAGTGATGCGCACTAACCGGAACTGAAAACAAGTCGTTCTGCCGGGTTGAGTCCCTGGTTAAAATTGCTACTGCGTTTTTCAATGATAAATCTACGCGCAAAGCGAAACATTAAGAAGCAGTCGATACATCCTTACATTTAGACGGCTTGTTCAGGTCTCTTGATGTCCGCACAGCGTACCTCTCGTTGACGGCAGCCAAGGACCTCTCAAAAAGCCTAATTAGCTCATCGTTTGACTTCAGGTAGCAATGGGAGTAGCCGTCTTCATGATGATGTAACCCTTGTAGGTACTTGTCGATCACCTTCTGTTGGTCAGGAGGCTCGCTCATCGTTGCCTTCCGCGTTTTCACAAGCGAAACAAAACAACGCACGCCGCGAATATGATACGCACACCAACTTCTCGCTCACGTGGAATGAGCTGATCCGAACTGAGGCGCCGCACACCGACCGCGCCTAGCTTTAGCCGCGCCGCCAAACAGAGAGGAAAAAGAAGAAAATGGTGATACGTCATCGAGGCGAGGCGACGTCTTCGAGGCGAGGCCCCACCCCTGCACGGATTTGTTGTGAAAACAGTCGCACCCCTTATGCAGTCACCGACACTGCGCGCGTTCGGCGCGAACGCGGGGACACGGGGGAAACGCGGGCGGCGTCGGCAGCAGCTCTGCGCGTTGCCACGTTGGTGCTGCTGCAATTTCTTTCTCTCTGTCTCTCTCTCTCTCGCTCTTATTTTCTCTCTCCCTCTCCCGAGCATTGCGCGCGCCACGCGCAGGCTCTGCTTAAGGTCCCATGTCAAGGAAACTGTGATATGACGATTTATTAGACGTCTCACGCAATCGAGGCAGTCCACGAACGCTGATGGTGCGCACAGCGACAGACGCAAGAGCACTTCCTCCTCTTCTTCACTACAATGGCCCCCGGGAGAGAAGATGAGCCATCCTGGCGACCTACGGCGTAGGTAGGATCAGGGGGTCATAGTATGGCTTAAGTCGGCTGACATGAACCGTGTCACGTCCACGATGTCTAAGGTCGTGTGATGGCGTCACAGGCTCGACAACGTAGTTGACAGCCGAGGTACGGTCGATGACGCGGTAGGGACCATCATAGCGTGCAAGAAGTTTGGTTGAAAGGCCAGGGCTGTGAGGTGGGATCCACAACCAAACAAGGGAACCAGGCGGAAAATGTGGTGTAGGCACGTCACTGTCATGCCGCAGCTTTTGGCGACCTTGGGCGGCGGTCGTAAGGGTACGGGCGAGCTGCCTACAGTCCTCTGCGTATTTGGCGGCTTCAGACACTGGCGTGCATTCATAAGCGTCGGGTCGGTATGGGAGCAGGGTGTCCATTGTACACGAGGGCTCGCGGCCATATAACAGAAAGAATGGCGAAAAGCCAGTGGTAGCTTGTGTGGCGGTATTATAGGCATACGTGACGAAAGGCAAAACAGTGTCCCAGTTACTGTGGTCCGAGGCAACGTACATAGTCAACATGTCACCGAGTGTGCGGTTGAACCTCTCTGTCAAGCCGTTCGTTTGCGGGTGGTAGGCGGTAGACTTGCGGTGAACGATGCTGCATGCAGCGAGAAGGGCTTGTATTACTTCGGACAGGAACACACGCCCCCGGTCGCTGAGCAGTTCGCGTGGTGCTCCATGTCGAAGAACGAAGTTCCGCAAGATGAAGAAGGCAACGTCACGCGCAGAAGCCGCCGGAAGTGCGGCAGTCTCGGCGTAGCGCGTCAAGTGGTCGACGCCTACAATTATCCATCGGTTACCCGAGGAACTGTAGGGAAGTGGCCCGTATAGGTCTATGCCGACGCGATCAAATGGCCGGGCCGGGCAGGGGAGCGGCTGTAACTCGCCAGGAGGGCGCTGTTGAATTTTACGCCTTTGGCACGCCGTGCAAGCGCGTACGTACTGGCGCACGAAGTGATACATGCCGTGCCAGTAGAAACGCTGCCTCAGCCGAGTGTACGTTTTCAGAACGCCGGCGTGACCATTATGAGGAGCGTCATGGAAATAAGCGCATATGTCAGTACGCATGTGTCGTGGTATCACAAGCAGCCATTTGCGACCATCAGGCAAATAATTTCTGCGGTAAAGGACGTTGTCGTGGACAGCAAAGTGAGCGGCTTGGCGACGAAGTGTTCGAGAAGAGGGTGTGACGGAGGGATCGTGGAGGAAATTCAGCATAGTTGAAAGCAGGGATCCTTACGCTGCTCGGCCGGCATATCAGCGACGTTGATCGTCGACATGGATGCGAAGGGCGTTGACACGGAAGCCACATCGGAAGGTAGCGGTGATCGGGAAAGCGCATCGGCGTCGGAGTGCTTTCGGCCAGACCGGTAGACAACGCGGATGTTATATTCTTGTAAGCGAAGTGCCCAGCGGCCGAGGCGACCTGACGGATCTTTCAACGAGGACAGCCAGCAAAGGGCGTGGTGGTCGGTAACAATGTCAAAAGGGCGACCATACAGGTACGGACGAAATTTGACGAGAGCCCAAATAATGGCCAAGCACTCTTTCTCTGTGACCGAGTAGTTGGCTTCTGCCTTCTTTAAAGTGCGACTCGCATATGCGACGACGTACTCGTCGTAGCCGTCTTTCCGTTGCGCTAGGACTGCACCAAGTCCGATGCCACTGGCGTCCGTGTGTAGCTCTGTGGGCGCTGTCGGATCGTAGTGTCGAAGAATCGGCGGCGAAGTAAGTAGACGACGTAGTAGCTTGAAGGCGTCGTCACACGAAGTTGACCACGCGGAGATGCCGCTGCTAGCCGTAAGCAAATTGGTCAGTGGTGCGATAATAGTGGCAAAATTGCGCACAAAACGCCGAAAGTAAGAGCAGAGCCCTATAAAGCTGCGGAGTGCCTTAAGAGTGGTGGGCATCGGAAACTCTGCGACCGCGCGAAGCTTGGCTGGGTCAGGAAGTACACCATCCTTCGAAACAACGTGTCCCAATATTGTTAACTTGCGGGCAGCAAAACGGCACTTTTTGATGTTGAATTGGAGGCCGGCAGAGGTGATACACGTCAGGATCTCACGCAAGCGAACGAGGTGCGTCGGGAAATCGGGCGAAAACACGACAATATCATCAAGATAGCATAGACATGTTTTCCACTTGTAGTTACGAAGGATAGTGTCCATCATACGCTCGAAAGTAGCGGGCGCGTTGCAGAGCCCGAATGGCATTACGGTAAATTCATACAAGCCGTCGGGCGTGACGAAAGCGGTCTTCTCACAGTCGTCTTCAGCCATCGGCACTTGCCAATAGCCGGAGCGAAGATCCAAAGATGAGAAGTACTCCGCGCCTTGTAGGGAGTCGAGGGCGTCATCTATCCGAGGCAGCGGATAGACATCTTTACGAGTTATCTTATTGAGCCGACGGTAATCCACACAGAAGCGTATTGAGCCGTCCTTCTTGCGTACTAATACTACAGGAGACGCCCAAGGACTCTGGGAAGGCCGAATGACGCCACGATGCAGCATATCGTCGACTTGCTCGGTAATGATTTGTCGCTCGGCTGCCGACACGCGGTATGGCCGCTGGCGTAATGGTGGATGGGAACCAGTGTGGATGCTGTGAGTGACGGTCGCCGTACGTCCCAGGGATGGTTGGTCGCAATCAAACGACGAGCGAAAATTCTGAAGAAGCGCGAGGACTTGCTGGCGGTACGCAGGTGGGAGATCGGCGTCCAAGGCAGATTCGAGAACGTCTGACGACGACGACAATGATGATGATGATGCGCACAGCAATGGAGAAGTGACGGCGTCGAGCTCATAACAGGCCATGTCGTCGGAAGTATCGAGAATGTGAAGCGGGTCAAGGGGCTGAACACGACCAAGGGATTCTCCACGCAGTAAGGTCACAGGGGATTGAAGCGGGTTACACACAAGCATAGTGGATAATCCAGATACAGTGTTGAGGACGGCAAATGGTAGAGGGAGAGCCTTGCGACGTAGAAAAATAGGCGATGGTGTAAAAAGCACCGTAGCGTCTGGCGCGGCGGAGCAAGATACGGGCACAAGAACCGACATTTCGGGTGGTATGTTCGTATCGGAGACAACTGTGAGCTTGGCGGCTTTACTTTCAGATGGGTCAGGCAGCGAGGCTTCGGAAAGCGGGAAAAGCGCCACTTCGGCCCGAGCACAGTCGATGATGGCACGATGGTGAGACAAGAAGTCCCAGCCAAGAATGATGTCATGTGAACATGAAGGAAGCACGAAAAATTCAACAACATAAACAACGTCGGCAATGAGCACTCTTGCGGTACATTGAGCGAGCGGTGCTATATGCTGCGCACTCGCGGTACGCAGTAGCAAACCAGACAACGGCGTGGTGACCTTGCGGAGCTTACGACAAAGCTTTTCGTCCATAACAGAAACCGCAGCCCCAGTATCAATAAGCGCAATTGTGGCGGTTCCTTCAACCAAAACGTCCAGTAAATTGTGTGGCGACTGTGCAGGCCTTGTAGAAGTCGCGAAGCTGGCAGTTCGTGCCTGCAGAACTGCAGCAACTAGTTTCCCTCGCTAGGTGACTGGCGACGACGTAAGGGGGAAAGCGAGCGACGACGTGGTGACGGAGAACGATGGTTGCCGAAAGGGCGTCGAGAAGACGGCGGATACTCTGGGTCGGGATGCATGGAATGGCCGGTAGCATCGTGGGAATATCCATACCCAGGCGTTGAGACAGCAGGGTTAGAAGGTGGCATGCGACGATGGCAGAAGCGCGCGACATGGCCGGCGAAACCGCAAGCGAAACATATGGGTCGGTTGTCGCGTGTGCGCCAAGGGTTCTGAATTGGGCTTCGAGGCGGAAGAGGAGGCGACACGGGAGTTGGCACTGCTTGAGGTCGCACTGTCGCAGGAAATGCGAATGTCGGCGGCGCAGGTCGCGCTGCGACTGCGGCATAGGTCAGAGGTGCCGCCACGGGAGGACATGGTTGAGCCAAAGGTAGCGAGTCGGCAAGTTCCTCGCGAATGGCTCTCCTAATGGGAGCAGCCAGAGATGTGTCAGGCTGTAGGGGTCGATCGCTGAGAGGCAGCATAGACAGTTGGCGCGCCACCTCCTCACGAATAAAATCCTTAATCTGAACGGAGAGTGAGGATTCAGGCGAGGAGTTGGAGGGAAGCGTGAGGCCCGAGAGAGAGTGGCCGGGTGCAACAGCGCTGCGCGCAAGGACCCTCTGGCGACGCAGCTCATCGAAGCTCTGGCAAAGAGTGACGACAGCTGCGACAGATGAAGGGTTTCGCGCGAGAAGCATTTGAAATGCATCGTCCTCGATGCCCTTGAGGATGTGCTTCACCTTGTCCTCTTCACTCATGGTAGAATCGACGCGGGCGCAAATATCGACGACATCCTCTATGTAGCTGGTGTACGTCTCGCCGGGCTGTTGAGCGCGCTGGCGTAGACGCTGTTCAGCACGGAGCTTTCGTAAGGCTGGGCGGCCGAAGACTTCCGTGAATGCTGCCTTGAAAGCGGACCAGGTTTGGAGGTCCCGCTCATGATTGCGGAACCAGAGGTTCGCAACGTCAGCAAGATAGAAGATGACGGAACGTAACTTCGTCGGGTCATCCCACTTGTTGTTCTCACTGACGCGCTCATAGGTAGAGAGCCAATCTTCCACGTCAGTCTCACCGGCTCCGCTGAAGACGGGGGGGTCCCGCTGCCGCTGGACGGCACCGCAAATGACGGGCGCGGCGGAAGCTGCTGGCGGATTGTCGGTAGGCTCGAGCATGGTAGCGGCTGAAGCAGTCGGCAACGTTCGGCTGCGAAGTTCCAGGGTGAGGTCGGGGATTGCAGCACCTTCCACCAAATGTGATATGACGATTTATTAGACGTCTCACGCAATCGAGGCAGTCCACGAACGCTGATGGTGCGCACAGCGACAGACGCAAGAGCACTTCCTCCTCTTCTTCACTACAGAAACATGTGCACGGCCCGGGGAGAAGGCGAAGCACACGCCACACCAAAAAATCACAGCATATCCACGGGGTGAATGATGATGAGTGGGCGAAGCTCCGGAGGGAATCATCGGATCTCCCGCTTAAGGGCACGCTAGCACAAACGCGTTAGAGACGTGCAGTACTCTCTAGTAAGGGGGAGCGGCCACAGCGTCTTACGCAGCCATTTACACATGCCGGAACGTGCACCGCGTTTGCCGACGCCATCACATGACTGCTGAGAGAGTATACCCCCCGTATTCATAAACGCTCCTCGACTTGAACTTGACTTGCCACCGCCTTGGGCAGCGCGTTCGAAACGCGTTGAAGGTAAGGCGGAGAGGCCACAGCGTCTTACACCAGCTTCTTACACGGGCCGTAACGCGCTAGCACAAACGCGTTAGAAACGCGCTAGAAACGCGGCCTTTCGTTAATGTTGGGTATTTATTGCCATCGTGGTGCTTGTGCCTATGTGTGCTTCGTGGCGTAGTGGGCTAACGCCGCGCGCTCGGAAGCGAGGGGTCCCTGGTTCGATTCCGCGCTAAGGACACAACTTCGGAATTTTTTTTCTCATTTTTCTCAGACTGGTTACACACTACTACTACGACGAGGGACGAACGGGTGCCGCCTTAATGAGCTTCGCCCCTAAAAGTGCTTGCTGGGCAACCCAGGTGAATCATCGCTCAGCGATGTGTTGCGCCTTGCGGCACACCTTATGGCCGGCTTAAACTGCTCCGCTGTAAAAACGTCTTGACAGGCCTGGTCACATTACTGTGATTAGGGCAGTAACATTGTCACATGTGGCTGCGGTGACTTGAGAGGGGAGTGAGTCCCACTCGAAATACTGCTTTGGTCACAGCTTTAAGGCTCATTCACACCGGCGACTGACAGTGGTCGCGCGACCAAGTTGGTCGCAAATGGTCGCTTTTCTCGAAAAGCGACCATTTTGGGCCGGTCGCTCACTGCGCGATTTTTCAGTCGCGCGACCGTGGTCGCAAAGCTGCTCAACCAATCAGCGCCGCGCCGAAAGTGATGTGTGTCTTCGTCCTCGCCAAATGCAATGTCCGCGTCACGATATGCAGGCTACAGGCCGGTAATTGGTGTCTTGTCTTGTGATTCTGGGACGCAGCAGTTGCAGCAACGTGTCGAATGTACGCGGTCGCATTCGCTGGAAGCTAAACAGCAGGAAAAGAAAGCACAACACAAACCCTTTTTCCAGCTGCCGTTTGTTGAATGAGCACGCCACCCAAAGGTGAACAGTGGGTGAACAGCTTTGCTTTAATATTATGCACCGAATAACACGCAATGCGAACTAGAAATTACAACTTGCTCTCTCTCGATAATACTCGTTGTCATGCGCACAAAGTTCGGGCAGGAGGCGGCGTGCGTGGCCGGTCACTTCACGCGAGCGGAGGCACGAGCTCACCCACGAGCGTCGCGTTTTCTTCGGAGGCTTCCGCGCTGCCACAGCTGACACCCCGGCGGAGCACATCAGCACAGGGACGGCGTCTTCCTGTTTGCTCGAATCAAAATCCAGCCATCGCTCGAATAAAAATCCATGGCTGTTGCCGGAACGCGAAACCAATTTACACAGTGCCAGCGAAGTGCGCGCTAACTGTGTAGATCCCTAGAATTCTCGCTGAAGAACGAGAATGTCCGAGATTGCGACTTGCAGGTCGCGCTCATCCGGGCTTGCCGGTGTGAACATCAGTCGCCTTCGGTCGCTCTTTGTTCGCGAGTCGCAAATGGTCGCGCGACCTCCTCAAGTCGCCGGTGTGAATGAGCCTTTATAGCACTCGGTTTTAGATGCGGAGCATCTTATAGCGGCGGCCTGTCCCGCGGCGTTGTTGGCGTCGGCGTCCGTCCGCACCTCTACTCATTCTCTCCACGCCAGCTGTGCGATAACGCCTCTCTTCCCCTCTCCACGCCATCTGTTCGATAACGCGCTTCTCCCTCCGTGTCTTCATTCGCCACCTGTGCGATATCGCGCGCATGCGCGCCTTTCTCTCTTCTCCTCCTCTCCGCGCCAGCTGCTTATATAAACCCGTGCATGCGCCGCTGCCTCAGTTGCTGCTTCGGTTTAGTCACGCTGTGCCGTCCGATGCTCTGAATGGACGCCAACGAATCTGTCAACGAACTGTCTGGCACATCTTCAAACAGCAGCAGCCAGTTCATTAACAGAACCGCGAGCACCTCTGAAGACAAGGCTGCGCAGAGAAGAGCTCGCGACGCAGAACGTAAACGTCGGCGACGCGCAGCGGATCCAGATTCAGTTCGCCAACGCGAAGCCGCTTCGAAACGTCAGCGTCGAGCAGCGGATTCCACACTTCGAGAACGCGAAGCCGCTTCGAAACGTCAACGTCGAGCAGCGGATCCTGAGCTTCGAGAACGGGAAGCCGCGTTGGTTCGTGAACGTCGAGCAGCAGAACCTGAGGTTCGGGACCGTGAAGTTCAACGTAAACGTACGAAGCGAGCGGCGGAACCCGACCTTCGAGAACGGGAAGCCGCGTTGGTTCGTGAACGTCGAGCAGCAGAACCTGAGGTTCGGGACCGTGAAGTTCAACGTAAACGTACGAAGCGAGCGGCGGAACCCGACGTTCGAGAACGGGAAGCCGCGTTGGTTCGTGAACGTCGAGCAGCAGAACCTGAGGTTCGGGACCGTGAAGTTCAACGTAAACGTACGAAGCGAGCGGCGGAACCCGACCTTCGAGAACGTGAAGCCGCGTTGGTTCGTGAACGTCGAGCAGCGGATCCAGAGCTTCGGCAACGTGAAGCAGCGTCGGTTCGAGAACGTCGAGCAGCAGCACGGCGTTCACGCGATGTGATGGTGACCAACGCAAGTTAACACGTAATAAAAACGTAATAACACCAACTAAACAACGTTAATAACAACGTAATTAACGCCGTTATAACGACCGCGATGCTCCGCATCAGCCCATGGTTCCCCTCGGGAAGATGGTGTAATTTTTTTGTCTTACCTGCCAGACCATGTTATTTTACTCCTGTCAACCTGTCTCTGTATCTTCATCGAACTTATGAGACTTCCTCCTGACTTGCCCGCAGGCTATCGCCACACCCCTCCCTAACAACTAAAACAGAGCTTTTCCAATATAGTTTGGCAATTATGATTCTTTCCGCACTACACTGCTAAATAATTACGTTCGGCAAAGGAATAATAATGTTTCCCAAGGAGCAATGTTTGAAGGGGCCTGACTATTCCCGAATTACTCGTTCAATGTTACTGTCACGTTTTAGTGACAATAATCACTGGCACGTGTAATCGTTTATCTTTTTCTGGTCATGTCTTTTCACCGCCTAACAAATGTTAAACGTTATCGCTCGGCGAAAGACGCACCTGCACGTATGAGAACATTTAGCACTCTTGAAAGGGAGAAATCCTCATCCACCTGAATAGTAGCACGAAGCTTTGAAGGAAATTCATACGGGTTTCTCAGAAATCAAGCCTCGCAGTTGAAGAAAAATCTGTCCTGGTCCGGCAACCTGGATCAGGACGATTCCTTCAACCGAACTTTCTTCTTCATTTGCATGGCTTTCTTTCTGAGAAACCCGCATGAGTTTCCCTTGTAGCTTCGTTCTACACTTCAGGTGGATGACGATTTCTCCCTTTCATGTACTTTTCTCCACATTGTGGGCTTCCGGAGAACTTATTTACCATTCTCGAATCTTGCAGCCGGTTGTGTCTGCTCTCTGTGTTGTCACCGAACCTTTCGTAATCAGATTGCATGCTTGACGGGAACAGTGTTGTAGGTTCTAGAACTTCTGCTAGCACCAGCGATTATGCTTGAATGTTCGGCGAGTGAATTGATGCCAACGCGTCGGACCCGCAGGTCAGATAACGACGATCGTCGCAAGTGCGTTTCATTATCGTTCTGCCTGAGTGAAACTTGTTTTTTGTGGGCACAGGTTCACCCAAAGAAGAGTTAGTTCGTTGACTCGTGGTCTGCTTTTTCCGCATAAATATAACGCGACTATATGACCAGGGCTTGTAAGCTCGGAAGCGCGTCGATTCTGAGCGGTAAAGAAGCAGTTTATCAACAAACCAGGCCGTGTTGTGTGTCACACATAATTCCTGAGCTTAAAGGAAAAAGAAAATACAAGGAGCCACGTTGCCCACCTAACAATAACATCCATTCCGCCATTTTTTTTTCAGCCAAAAAATTTATGCAAAAAAAAGTGATTCTGTGCCACGTTTTCAAACAAAGAAGAGATTGAAGTTATAGCCGAGGTAGTCGGGAATCACAGCATCGTGGCTCCTTCTTTCTTTGAAACTTGGGCAGCGACTCTTCACATGCATATTTAAATATTATATCTCAAACATCGCGTCCAGGAGGTACGTACTCAATACCGGTGACGGAAAATGAAGGTTGCTCTCTGCCGTAATCACGCTATATTGTAATGTACTAGGGGCATAACGCAGCGGAACGTGCCTGACTTTCAAAACAGTAATCTTATTTTACGATGTTTCGCCGTCATAACAAACAATCGTAGAAAAAGCTACAAGTGAGATCGCCGACCCGCGAATTGGCTTTGCTGATATGCTGTTCAACCTGTATTCATTCTCCATTTTTGTTTTCTGTTTTGTCAGTCCAGATAGTACATCGGAAAGGACAAAAAGTGGACAGGTTAGCGTTTTCCACTGGTGACATGGCAACCATCATAACAAGTCAATTAGAGTCATGCGTATAAGTCGCCGACACGTCCTGAAATTGTGGCAGAATGTAGATAAAAACTGATTTTCTTCACGCTGCCAGTGTTCAGGCATCGAGGTCATGATCGACCCGTGTCGAATTTGAAAGGACGAGACGATATAAACAGGCCAAGACGACGTCAATACATTTTGTTATCGTCCAAATTGCTTCAGTTTAGAACTTATACAGGAATAGTTTATTACCACAGGAAGACGTTCACACTGCTAGAGTGGAACCACCAGGTGGGGGAAAGTGAGATCGGTGACACACGCTCGGAGCAGCAATTTTCGCCAGCCGATTAGTTCTACATGCATGATAAGAGTACTCATGCTTTTATGCTGCTGCATGTCAACACAGTATCTTGGCATTGGAGGGGCAGTGGCAAATGAGACGCCTAACGAGCAGGTCGTAACGTTACACAGAGCCTCTCAGCGCGCTCCTTCGGTACCAGTGATCGTGATTTTCCAGGAACGGGTCTCTTCGTCCCATTGTCGGCTTGATTATGTACGTAACTTTTGGTGTCAGAAGGACTCTTCGTCAAGACTAACTTTCTTCTCAGCGTCACAGCCGATGCCTCTAAAGCAACGCCTGAAGCTGCGTACTTTTGAGGACCAGGTCTCTCGTCAAAAATTACATTCTTCATAGTTGTGCATGCATTGCCTCTAAATCTACGTGCGCACCAATTGTGGACCGATTCATCAAATTCTGGTCGACTTACACACGACAAGTAATGTGAACGCTGACTGCACGAAAAGAAGAAAGTCCTTAGCCTGTTCCGCAGTGTATGTGTTATCTGGCAGCGTTATTACTATTGAAATTGAAGTGACTATTCTGTCGAGGGGTGCTTAAAAAGTTAACTCTCTGAAGTGATAGTGCCGTCTTGGTGGCTGACTTTGTAGTTCTTGGCGATTTCAGATTAAGAGTTACTTTAGCGAAACGAACACTAGCATTATTGCATTAAATCTACAAAAAAGTATTGCAAACAATTTCACTTTTTTAAAGTTTTTTTTTTTCTTTTTGCGTTGGGAAACATTTCGTGTTGGGATTTTTAGGTAATGTAGTGTCAGAAGAAACGCGTATCGTATTTCGAATCGTTTATAGTTGTCAGAATTTGTTATTCGTCTCGTGTGTTTCTTTAAATATTGTGAATGTTGTTTGCTTATTTGCACCAATATCTATTTGCATGTTAACTTCTCTGTGAGATTCCTCATATATCTTTACCTAAGGGAAAATGTATGTCATCGCTGGAGCTATGGTATTCAAACAAATCACCAGTCTTGTTTGTGCGCACATTTTTTTGTATTTTTTAGGGACGGCATCATGTAATGTGTCTGCAGCTTCTGCTGTGCCCTCGACCGTTTCTGTGGAAAGCAATTCCTCAATGTCTGAATACCGCCTAGAAATTTTGGACGAATTGATGTTCCTCGCGTGCTCAAACCATCCAAGCAGCCACTTAGAGCATCCCTTCATGCGTACTCTCCCAAGACCGTGGATGCTCTGGTCATCTCCGCATAAAAATTTTTACCGAAAATTGGAACGAAACACTCACGAAGGAGTGTACACGCTTGTTCTCCTGCTGGGTGGTCAACAAGAGCACGACCGTTGCTCCCGGTTACTTAAAAACAGGTTCAAGGAGGTGTACATGACCGATTGGCTACATTTTTATACTAGCGATGCGAGTTTGCAGATGCATAATGGTGTAGAGTTTGGCCAGACCTTTCGAGCTTGTGCGACTTTGAATGCTTCCTCGCAGAAAGCTTCAGTGTGCCTTTCGTTGGAAAGAGCAACTATATTGTCCAGGAAGTACGGTTTCCCCAAAAGCGACGAAGGAATTCGACCGAGTAAGGCTTTTTCCGGACAAACGATCATTCTAGCTTGCACGCGACTGGAAGCTACAGCTGCCACACGGCTGACTGGAAGTTACAGCTGCCACACTCAGTTCTTTAAGGAAATACAGAAAGCGTTTGTCGCGTATAATGCGACGCTCCCTATGCAGCCACACGAAAGTATGCATAGTGCCGTTGTCTCTATGATTCACGGCAAGGCCGACGTGCTAATGAGGTTCATTAAATCGGACGAAGAAGTCATGGAACTCCTGTCACTTCCCCGCCCAGCAAGGTACTCGTACGAAACATTCTATTCGCGGAAGCACTCAGACAAGGCGGAAGTGTCCTTTTTCGCTGTGTTGCAGCATTCCCGCCAAGAATTCCTTATTATTATCGTCGTCATGATTTTCGTGTGGCTATCATTAAGCTTTTGGGATTATTTGTACGTTGGAGGAATTTGTACAGACGCAGTACTTGACTCGGGAATGTTTCTGGTCGCTTCTTTTCTTGCCAACTCGGCGCCAACTCACACTGTTTGTTCAAGACACACCGGGCGCAGATGGAGACATGCACGCATGATAACTCTGGGAGCATGGATGCTGGGAATACTCCCATTGTCCGTTTACTTTCGCAGCGAACTAACGTCCCGACTGACGGTAACTATCCCTCCGGAACACATGGACACACTCGCAAAACTTGAAAGCGCACTCGATAAAGAAAAAGTCGAGATTTGCATCGTCAGAGATGGATGCCTGCACGCAGTCGTCGACGGCAGCATCTCGTACAGGAACCAGGCCCTGCACACCAAGTTGAGGCGCGCATTCCGTAATAACAAAAAGGGAAGAAAGAATATTTTCAATAACCCGAACGAATGCCTTCAATGCGCAAGCAAGCCCGCCTCCGTATGTGTCTCGTGCGGTCTCGCCCCTTCCGAAGCAGATTTGAGCCGGAGGTATGTGCAATCGCGCGAGGCACTGAATCTGGCATTCGCCACCACCCCTGTACGGAAAGATTATCCTCTCTTTCGAGCCTACGACCAAGTACTGCAGAGATTGTTCGAGACGGCTCTGAATCCGTTCAACGGCAGGTGGGTTCGCCGCACAACGGGTACTACAGCTAACCCGCCAACTGATGACGTCCCAAGCGAGGAGGGAGTTACACAAGTGTTTCAATTATCAGCATTTCTTGCAACTTTTGCGAGTGCTATGTTTTTCTCGAGTCTCGTGTTTTGTGTTGAGCTGATACTGGGTCGTCGTCGCAAAATGAGGTTTCCCTTCCCTGTGAAGATGTGGAAACCTTTCAAATAAAGACTCGTATAGAGACCATATATATATATATATAGATAGATAGATAGATAGATAGATAGATAGATAGATAGATAGATAGATAGATAGATAGATAGATAGATAGATAGATAGATAGATGACAATGACACCAAAGACAGCATTGGGGAAATTATCTGCGGCTCTCAAGTGAAATAAAAAATGGTAAATTAGCGGAAATGCAACTGGATGACTCAACAATTGGCCGCAGGTGGGGCACGAACCCACGTCTTCGCATTACGCGTGTGATGTTCTTACCAAATGAGCTAACGCGGCGCCGTTTTCCCATCCACATTCTTGGGTATTAGTGTTTACCTACTAGAACTAACCTAGTGAGTGGTGGCACTGGCTGACACTCCCAGGGTTAGTTCTAGTAGATAAACATAAATACCCAGAACCACGTGTTCACCGGTATCTAAGTGACTATGACGCGGCGCCGTTGATCTCGTGGTCACTGGTTCGAACGTGGCCGCGGCGGCCTCATTCCGTTGGGAAGAGGAATGCAAAAACGCTCGTGTTCCGACATTGCGTGCGCATTTAAAAACGCCAGGTGTTAGAAAATCATCCGCAGACCCCCTCTATGGCGTGCCTCTTAATCATACGAGTCGTATTGTGGTTTTGGTAGGTGCAACCCCAGATTTTTTTTTATGTGTGTGCTCATGGTCGGTGCTCGTCACAGGCATGATATATCTAATGGCACGTACACACTAGCGGCAAAACGCGCGCGGCGCGCCGCCGGCGGCAAAACGCAGCAGCGGCAGGGCGGCCACACCAACCGGCGGCGCGCCGCTGCGGCAATCACGTGACAGACTAGACTCCTCTCCCCTTCTCGAACAATCCGGGAGCTCACGCGTGCAGATGATAGTGCGAAACGAGAAACAAGCGGTCGGGCGGGTCCGCATGGCACCAGTTTCCCGCGCGCACGTCACGGAAGCGGGCCGCTCTCATTGGTCTCCTTCATCCGCGGCACGCGGCAAACCGCAAAAAATCGGTCCAGGAGCGATCCCTGCCGCGGCAACAAAAACCCGTTTCGCGGCTGCTTTTGCGGCGCGCGTCATGCCGCCGGCGGCGCGCCGCGCGCGTTTTTCCGCTAGTGTGTACGTGGCATAACAGTGAAGCTCGGGTATCGCTTAGCTGTTCGCGCACGTAGACTGCGATGTTGGCGCATATAGACCTCACAGTCTACATGCGCAGCGCTGAAACTCATAATTTAAATGACTGTCAGGTCTGTGATATGACATTGCCTCATATATTCAAATGTACGGCGCTGCGCATGCGTATAATAGAGCAACATTGTCATTTGACCTTGTCACCAGTCAATTCTTCTTTTCTTTTATTTATCTATCTATCTATCTATCTATCTATCTATCTATTTATGAGGCAAATGGGACCACACCGCAGAAGGGAAAAAATTGCAGTGGCCGCATATTAAGAGAACTTATGTAAGGATAAATAACAGGGCACCTCCTATACTAAAGTGTTCCTGAAAGCTTTGACTCCAAAAGTATGGCTTTCCAGCTATATAACCCCTTCGTTCAATTGCTAGACAGCAGACAACTTTTCTTGGGTGTCTGCTTATCGCGAAGAAATCCTTATTGTTGATGCGCTTAAACGCAAAAACTAAGCTACCGCGTGACGATAGAGGCCCGTCATTCAGACGTCTCCGTCTCGCAAGAGGTACGGCGGCAACCTTCGTGTGGTACACGCAGTCATGCGTCTGATGAACGGTCCAATGTGTCAGGCGAACCTCCTCCTAATTGTACGTGCGCAGTTTATGCAGCATATTTTCCCATGTGTTTCTGCGACCAATGTCTCCGATTTATAATGAGCACAGCATTAGAGACAAATCTTTCCCAAGGTTCGTAGCATTGTGCAACTTCAGAATTTCAGTGATGTATCACCACTACAAATAATGTTGAACAATTTGCGCTACCGTTTTATTAATGGCTTTTGGAGACGCGATGAAGTTCCAAAATCGAACTCAGCTAGTAATGAAATCATAGCATTTTATTGTGCTACTCGTATCAAATTTCTACAAACAAGTACTCAAACTGTGCCAGTTAATGCATTGCCGCCGTAGAAGTTTTACGTTCTCTATTGTGCGAAGGGTCGCAATCGTGGATGGAAGCCAGGAAAGAAAAGCTTATTGCGAACCAAACTGAATGAAAACCGACTGTTGAGTTCTATTCGACTGCTCCAGTCTCCAGAGGCATTCTCTATCTCCAGGGGCATTCGGGCAGCTTCACAGTAGTGCTGGTTCCCTTAATAGTGAAAGCACATGAAGTCACTTGGTGGTTTGAACCCATCACGATCATGCCGGAAACATCATTTCACATGACCGCTAATTCACCGATCAATGTTAGTGCAATGTGCGTTCTGCGAACATCACAAGAGCGAAAAGGGAATCATATCCCACACGTTCATCATTCGTTCTTTGTCGATGGAGTCACAAAATCTCGATGAGCTTGTAGGCAACAAGGAAGCACGTCACAGTTAAATTCAAGATGGCACACATTGCGACATCTTCGGCAGCAGGACTTACAGCTGTCATATGTAAGAGGCCGCCTGCGGCGCGAAAAGGAAGAAGAGCACGATAAGCACGGCGGAGTCCGAACTGCCCAAGCTCTCGAGGCGCGTGACCCGAGCCGTAATCGAGGGATAAACGGCGCTGTCCATGGATTATCGACGTGGCTCCGGGTCAGGAAGGTCGCATCGCCAGCTACGCTCTGGCGACGGGAGACTTGGGGGTCCAGCTGAGTCCGTGACGTTGGCCCTACGTCCTGCTTTGAGCTATGTAACAGATTAACCGGCACAGAAAGGAATCCTGTATTCTGACACTAAAGCACCTCTCCAGAGCCTGCGGTCTGCTTTACTTCACAGAACGTACAAGCAGATACTACCGGAGATAAACTAAATCAATCACAATGCTGTGGAAAAAGAGCAAGACATCGTCTTTCAGTGGCATCCCGGTCACCGTGGCATCGTTGCAAACGACTTCGCTGAAAAGGCCTACGAAAAAGTTATTTCGCGAAAGTGGACCCGGTGAACATTGTCGACTTGCTCGCACACTCAAAAGCTCTATTGAGTTCTCAGAGTTTACTCCAATTGTCGCCTGCGTAACATGAACTCTTTGCTATGGCTACAAATGCCGACTGCTCTCTATCGCTGGGAAGCAACAGTGCTGTGCCGCTTATAGACTCCTATCGTATTGGAATGTCCGATAGTCCAATGTGCGACATCTCCAGATGCGAGAAAATCACACAGCATCTATTGTTTGTGCATTTTCCGCACGACGTCCGACATTTCTGTATGTCCGTACAACTTTGCACTGTCGGGACTCTAAATCAATTTGTCGGTCAATATGGTGGAGCCATCCATCGCTGGTTGAAAAACCTATTCACGCACTACTGCAGTTCTTGAAGTGTCAAAATGGGAGTGGCCGTTAATAGTCCTTGTATACATCTTCTCTCGAATGCACAGGGCTCATTCCTTGCCTCTATTCCTCTTTATGTTCGCTCGCACCGTGGTGTAGGGTAGCAAACCGGATTACTGTCTGATTGTCGTCCCTGTTTGTGCTAACCCTTGTTTTCACTCTATTTGCCTTAGGTCTGTGTGAAACAAACACCACTAAGTTCTTTCGGAACTGAATTTCTACAGAAGTTATTGTGTGCTTTGCAATTAATACTCTTGAGGAGGAGGAATAGGGCTGCTGCATGCTGCAGGCGGACCTAGCCTTGCAAAAGTTGCCGACAAATGCTCCGCCTGAACGCCACCTATCAACCGCGATGCGGTCTTGAACACTTCGCAGTACAATTAAAGATACCAAGTTCCGAAAATAAGTTCACTCGGAGCCCAATACGCTGCGCGTTTTCCGAAACACGACGGCCCATACGGCTCACCATTTAATTCCCAATCCTGTATCATGGAAAAACTTTTGGACGAGCCGAAGCACCTCCCTCTAAATATCCAGTATCCTCGCTGAAACCCCTTCTTCCTATCGCATATGCTATGTCAACAGGCCTGCTCTTTTATCCTTAATGTTTGAGAAAAATATGTACTCGAAATACAGTCTCCGAACTTTGCATTCTTCAGTTTTCCTTGTAATCGTATTCTTATTGTTCTATTCTACTTAACTGTCATTGCTATCGCTTGCAAAGCATGCCCCAAATGCAAAGGTTGCAAATGTGATTGCATTCTGCAGCAGAAATAAACAGCATGTGTTAGTGTTGTATAATTTTGAATAAATGCCTGTATTTCCTCCTTCCATGGTATCAGATGAAGTTAGCGGAAGACAGTGCACTCAATTTTGAATTACCTTTGCACTGCATACATAGCATATGTTCTTCTTCAACGCTACTCGCCTTGTTTCTAAAGCTTTGTAACAAATTTGTGTGTATTGAATATATATGTCTAACGGCCTGCACTCGTAAATAATGAATAAAATGGCTTCTTAATTCCCAAGAACTGTCGCTTATATTCAATACTCTTTCACGTCACAGATGGAATATAACGCAGACGTGTATTCACTCTGTGCTGATATTCTCACGACGAACACCATTTTTCAAGCGAAGCTTGTATTGGCTCACAAGTTTCGGTGGCGCTGTCGTGGTCACGCAAAAAATAAAGCCGGCTGCTCCCAGAGCAGAGCAGTTGTTCCAGCTGCCTCAGCGCCGGATCACGTGACGGGCGCGGTAAATCAGGGTTGTTTGGTGTGTAGCGGGGAAGGAAAACAAATAAAATGGGGTTGGCATGCGCTCCGCCGGACGTCCCTCGCCTCAGATCAGTCTCGGCATCCGGTTGGGAACGCCGCGCGCGGTGCATTCTGTCGAGGAGCAGGCAGCGTTTGAGCAACGGCGCCGCGAACTCGTTCGGGAAAGGGCGCGTGGTCAACGCGCTCATTCTAACGTGGGAGCTTCCGAATCCCACGCGAAACGTCCGCGAAGAGCCGCTGACCCCGAGTTGCAGGAGCGTGATGTCGAGGGCAAATGCCAGCGTCGTTTTGCCATCCAGAAACCCAATAACAATGGTGCACGCCTCGGCAACCCTTGTGCCAACTTCCCCGGTGAAACTGCCAGGTGTTACCGCGAGTTTCTCAACCGGAACTTCGGAGCCAGTTGCAGTGCGTGTCAGCGGTTGTGGTTCCAGCACAACGTGGTACTCGTCAGGGCAATTCGTTCCGAGGAACACCGAAGAAACACACGACAAGCTTCGCTACCGCCATTTTCCGGTAGGGGAAGGGTTGGTCATTTTTTCTTCCATAGTATGAAAGAAACCGATGAATAAAAGCAGGACAAAATCTACAATAAACAAATACAGAGCGCTAACCAACAAACGCTGTCTACTGCGTATTGATATGTGTTTGTATGGGAACAAATGACGCGCGAAAAAATAAGTTTCTGCATATACCTCGTATTGCGTGAATGGATGTTATGTGAAGGATTTTGTAGGCAGTGGGCTAGCTAGCATCATTTGGGGTTCTGCAAAGCGCAACCGAATGGATCAACGAGTTTGTGGAAGGCGAGCACTCGTATTAGTGACGCGAGGTGTGTGTGACAACAGCAGCAAGACGATGGCGACAACGATAGTACGATGGTTACGTCATGAAACTACAGAAAGTTGAGCTACTTGGTATAGATTCATCGTGAAAGCAGGTAAGGCGTGCAGACATGGACGCAAGTTTTTACCCACGAAAGTGGGTAGGTGTGGGCAAGGAAATGCTCTCGCAAATAAATAGGAAGAAAATGTAGAAATAGAAAATATAAATTGAGGAAGCGTTAGGTTATCTACACGCGCATTATTAGGTGTGGTTTGTTGCATTCATTCCTTTGTTATGTTTGTTTTATTTTTTCCTACGGGCATCGTCGACTTGTATTTATTAGTGTTCTTTTTTTTCAATAAAAACTTCAGTTGACAGCAAGGCTGGGGCCATATCATTTTTGTGGTCTGTTTTATTACGCGCTGCTTGCCTCGAGAACTGAACAACTCGTAACTTCCGCTGGACGATCTTGAACAACACTGCCAGAAATGCCTCCTATTACACCGCGCATTTTACAGCAAAGCTGTCTATGGCTAGGCGAAACCAAAATGTGTCCGTCCGATGTGCGCAGAAATGAGGGCCGATGCCGGTGACAGTGCAAAAAGGGTCCAAGCGCAATGGCACACACCCCTGTGGACTCCGCGTGGTGGACTCCAGGACCTCTAAGGTGCCCTTAAACTACCCTTCTCACATGTAAAAGACAAAGAGAGGCCGACCATTGGCTGCGCCATCAGTGACGTCGTTCTCTCCGTCGCAGCCGAGCGCGCGTGCAGCAGATTCTCTCCGATTTCAACATGCGTAGGCCACGCATCGTACCAACTCCCGAACAACAGACAGCTTACGAAGAACAGCGCCGAGCGCAGCACTGCGAGAGAGCTCGCGTTCGCCGTGCCGTAGGGAGCCAAATGCAACGCCGTTTTTGCACGTAGGCTCCCTACCGTGCCGATGCTGCAGTCCGGGCACAAGAACAGGCCCGTGTGGCCGAGCGTAAGCAGCAACTGTGTACCGAAGAACCGGCTGTCTACCAAGCCGTCGTTTAATTAATCGTCGGGATTAACCCAATGATAAACACCCGGGTTCCAATAGACCTGATTCCAATAGAATCAGGGCAACACTTGACTTCAGCCAACCAAGAGAACAGGCGCGCTTCGGGAAGTGATATTCTACGTTGGATCATATCCATGTCATCAGTCATGCAATCGAGAAATCTGCGGAATACAATCAACCTCTCTATACGGCTTTCATAGATTATGAAAAGGCATTTGATTCAGTAGAGATACCAGCAGTCATAGAGGCATTGCGCAATCAAGGAGTACAGGAGACATACGTGAATATCTTGGAAAATGTCTACAAGGATTCGACAGCTACCTTGATTCTCCACAAGAAAAGTAGAAAGTTGCCTATCAAGAGAGGGGTCATGCAAGGAGACACAATCTCTCCAATGCTATTCACTGCATGCTTAGAAGTATTCAAGCTCTTAGACTAGGAAGAGTTAGGAGTGAGGATCAGCGACGAATATCTCTGCAACCTTCGGTTTGCAGATGACATTGTCCTATTCAGCAACAATGGGGACGAATTAGAGCAAATGACTGAGTACCTTAACCGAGAAAGTGTAAGAGTGGGGTTGAAGATTAAGATGCAGAAGGAAAACATAATGTTGAATAGCCTGGCAAGGGAACAAGAATTCAGGATCGCCAGTCAGCATCTAGAGTCTGTAAAGGAGTAAAGTTTATCTAGGCCAATTACGCACAGGGGACCTTGATCATGAGAAAGAAATTTATAGAGGAATAAAATTGGGCTGCAGTGCCTACGGCAGGCATTACCACATCCTGACTGGGAGCGTACCACTGTCGTTGAAAAGAAAAGTGTGCAATCATTGCGTTCTATCGGTGCTAACATATGGGGCAGAAACTTGGAGGTTAACAAAGAAGCTCAAAAACAAGTTAAGGACCGCACAAAGAGCGATGGATCGAAAAATGTTAGGCCTAGCGTGAAGAGACAGAAAAAGAGCTGTGTGAATCAGAGAGAAAACGGTGATAGCCGATATTCTAGTTGACATTAAGAGGGGAAAATGGAGCTGGGCAGCCCATGTTATGCGTAGGATGGATAACCGGTGGACCGTTAGAGTTACAGAATGTATATACCAAGAGAAGGGAAGCGCAGTCGAGGACGGCACAAAACTAGGTGGGATGATGAAGTTAGGAAATCGCAGGCACAAGTTGGAATCAGCTAGCACAAGACAGGGGTAATCGGAGATCGCAGGGAGAGGCCTTCGTCCTGCAGTGGACATGAATATAGGCTGATTGTGATAATGATGAAACACCGGAGCAGCAAGTTTCAGCTTCGCTGGTTAACCATCTGTACGGAGTGCTTGGGCGGTGACATTTTAAAGTTGAGAACGCGATGAACTTATTGCGTGGTCTGGGAGTGAAATACTGGTCATTGCAGGTTGTCGCCATGGGAATGGGTCCAAAATCAGATCGGGAGACACAGCAGGTGGTAGGGATGCCAAGGTTTGCAATTTCTTGCCGTACAACTGCTTGAATAACGGAAATAGTGGGGGCCGCTGGGTTAAAGGTACCGTCAAGGGGTCGTGGGGAAAGTGGGGCCGGAATGGCCGCTTCAATCTCTCGGCGAACGATACTCGTGATGTTCTCTTGAAATGGTCGTGTGGCGGTAAGAGCGGAGCAAGAGGACGTGGCAGGTGTGTTTGGGAGCCGAGAAAACTGTGGGACGACGCGGCGGCTTTTGGCTACCTCGAAGCGGCGGCAGTCTTTGACGATGGAGTCGACAGTATAAACGTCGTTATAGAAGAGCACATTGAAGGCGTCATTCGCGATTCCATTTAGGATATGGCCCACCTTGTCAACCTTGGTCATGCGCTCGTCGACTTTCCGGCAAAGCGCGAGCACTTCCTGTACGTAGGAGACATACGATTCGCTCGACAACTGGACACGGGTGGCAAGCTCTTTCCGCGCAGCCTGTTGGCGACCTGACGGGTTACCAGATAGGTCGCGAAGCCTGTCTTTGAACATGCCCCAGCTGGATATCTCAACCTCATGGGTGCGAAACCAGACAAGCGGTGTCCCGTCCAGATAATATATCACATTGGCAAGCATGATGGTAGGGTCCCAGTGGTGGCTTCGGCTAACACGCTCATACATGCTGAGCCAGTCGTCGACGTCAACGCCATTTTGGGCGGAGAATGTCCCAGGATCACGGAGACTAGGAACCGTAACGTACGTTGTGGTTGGCGCCGCAGGTGTAGGTGGAGACGGGGTGGTTCCATCGGAAGCCATGGCTGAGAAGACGACGGTGCGGCCGCTTCGGAGCTCCATGGCGAGGACGGGGAACGTTCCACCTCCACCACAATGTTACGCGAAGGACGAGTCAATAAGACGAGCAATTATTTACAGATTATATTTATAGCAGCGGTTGCAGCGCTGACCAGTTGGATTCACAGCACGAGCCTAGTTTGTTCTTCCTCATCTTTTCTCGAATGGTGGCACCCGCGCGCCTCGTTCAAACAACCAAATACAACACACGTGTAGCAATATCACCGTGACTGTCAACTCGCAGCTGATAATTTTCTCCACAAATTTTCAGGAAGCGCGCCCAATGTGATCGATCAGCCGGGCGAGGGCAGGCAAAGTAAAATAAGCGAGAACACAAGTTAACGGCCAATTATTGAGATAGGTCTTTTTTGCGGGCGACAAGGTCTGGCTCTCCGTGGCCATATGGACATTGGTCCTGTAAATTTAAGCAACGCCCCCGCTGGAAATACCGGTATTTTCATAGCACTTCTTCACATGCGAGCTGATTGAGGTGATACAGATCTCAACAACCATTTGAAAAATTGCCAGTAGTGCCCCGTATTTCAGCGCAGAAGTACAAAACGAAATTATAGAAATTTGCGGAGAAATTATCAAAGAAAGTTTAATTGAAAAGTAAACGCTGTAGGCTGCTTCTCCGTACTTGCTGACGAAACGATGGATATTGCTGGAATCGAACAGCTCACTGCTTGTGAAAGGTACCTTAACAAGGATGCCAACGACATCGAAGAAGTGTTTTAGGTCTTCTGCCAATTCAGGTCCAAAGTGGCAGTACCCTCGCCGACACCATTACAAAATTTCTGCTAGACCAAAGTCTAGCATCATCTTCGTGGCCAAGGTTATGATGATGTCAGCTCGATGGCTGGTAAAACGAACGGTCTGCAAGCTGCCGTTCGCGAGAAATATCCAGCCGCACTATACACGCATTGCGCCAGCCACACCCTCAACCTAGTTCTCTGTGCTGCGTGCTCCATCATAGATAGCCGAAACTGTTTTGGAACGCTGAAGACAATGCCGAACTTTTCACTGCAAGTCTCCTAATCGCTCACACCTTTAACGAGAAAGGATAAGTTTGATGTGTCCTGAGTCTACAAGGCAGCGACTTTTCGGATGATGTGAAACGCACTGGGTGGAAAAGCATGATGTGTTTTTTTTTGTGAATCTGTTTGAACCGGTTATCGCGCTACTAGAGGAGATAAGATTAAATGGCAGTGACGAAAGTCCAATTCAGACAAATAGTCTAGCGTTGGCACTTTTGTCACCGCCATTCCTTGTGAGCCTGCATGTGGCGCAGCATGTGTTAGTGGTGACTCTGCCTCTGTCAAAGAAGCTGCAGACCAGGAACATCGACATAGACCCCGCCATTGACCACATAGATGTGGTACAGCAGGCGATCGAAAATGACCGCAAGAATGCGACTGCTTCATTCTTAAAAATATTTGCGCAAATGCAGGAACTGCCAAAAAAATTAGTCACCATCCCGCCCTGCGAACGTGGAATGTCCAGCGAAGCTATATCGAACACCAGACATGGTCGATCATTCTATTCAGTCTGTTCTTCTGGTGTCTTTAATTGTCGTGGTCTGTCCATGGCAGTCTTATAATGAACTGAATGAGTTGCTAGACAGGTCTCCCTTTCATATATGAAAGCATGGTGACGCGTCCTTAAGTATATATATATATATATATATATATATACAGAAGCACAACTTCGCGGTTATCTTAGGTTTATTATTTTCCCAACAAAAAAAAGGTCGGTCCACCGACCGAAACTGTTGGGAAAATAATAAGCCTAAGATAACCGCGAAGTTGTGCTTCTGATTTTCCTAAATACGCTTGGCCCATTGAAAAATCCAGTTACTATATATATATATATATATATATATATATATATATATATATTGCAACGTGCTTTATTCACGTGTAAACGTCAATGAAGGCGAGAAACGTCAGGCGAACGTCAAGAAGCGGCGAGGCGACCAGCAGCCAAAATCCGGGCAAGCGCAAGCTCGGGGCGCGTGGTTAGCACCAACACTGTGGCTTGCTTGCTGACTACTTCATCGTCGTCTTGTCTTCTTCATTACATTGGCCCCCGGGAAATACCGTAGCCATCAGGCCGAGTTAAGGCGTTGACAGCATAGAGGGGTCGTAATAGGGCTTGAGGCGACTCACGTGAAAGATTTCTCAACCACGATGACGTAAGTCTTGGGACACTGTCAAAGGCTCAACATCATAATTGACTGGATATGTCCGAGCAAGGATGCGGTAGGGCCCATGATATCTGGCCAATAATTTAGACGAAAGGCCAGGCGTACTCGGAGGAATCCAAAGCCAAACTAGGGCACCGGTCGCGAAAGTAGTGAGAGATCGGTCGGTGTCGTGCCTGAGCTTCTGGTGACCTTGGTCCTCGGTTGTCAATGAACGGGCCAATTGTCGACAATCTTCGGCGTACTTGGCGACATCAGAAATTGCAGTGTACTCAGACGAGTCAGGTGTGTAGGGAAGCATAGTGTCCAGCGTGCATGATGGCTCACGTCCGTACAAGAGAAAGAACGGCGAGAATCCTGTAGTCGCGCGCGTAGCAGTGTTGTACGCATATGTGACGAATGGAAGGACGGTGTCCCAATTGGTCTAGTCTGACGCCGTGTACATCGTCAGCATATCCCCCAGAGTGCGATTAAATCACTCAGTGAGGCCATTAGTTTGCGGATGATATGCACTTGTCATGCGATGAACGATGTTACACTGAACGAGCAAGGCTTCAATAGCATCAGACAAGAAAACACGTCCCCTGTCGCTTAAAAGTTCACGGGGAGCACCGTGGCGCAGTACGAAGTTGCTTAAGATGAAAAACGAAACGTCTCTTGCTGTGGCTGTGGGCAAAGATGCAGTCTCGGCGTAACGCGTGAGGTGGTCCTCGCCAACAATTATCCACCTATTGCCAGAGGTGGTCGAGGGAAGCGGGCCGTATAAGTCGATACCGACGCGGTCGAATGGACGCGCTGGGCAAGGGAGAGGCTGAAGTGTACCCACCGGGCGTTGAGGTGGAGTCTTGCGCCGCTGACAGGCAGTGCAAGCACGTATGTACTTGAACACCAATGCATACATTCCGCGCCAGTAGAATCGCTGCCGCAGGCGATTGTAGGTCTTGAGAACGCCGGCGTGAGCGCTTTGTGGGTCAGTATGGAAAGCAGCGCATATGTCCGTGCGCATGTGGCGGGGTACAACTAGAAGCCACCTCCGGCCATCAGACGCGCAATTCCGGCGATAGAGGAGATCGTCGCGGATAGTGAAATGGGCGGCTTGGCGACGTAGAGTTCTTGAGGCGGGATAAGTGGATGGGTCAGTGAGAAAGTCAAGGAGTTGACAAATCCACGCATCGTTGCGTTGCTCCGACGACATGTCTGCAAACTCAATAGGCGTCAAGGGAGCCGAAGAAGCTGACGGAGAAGCCGTGTCAGACGCTAGCGGCGAGCGGGACAGTGCATCAGCGTCCGAGTGTTTGCGGCCGCATCGGTACACAACACGTATGCCGTAATCTTGCAGGCGAAGCGCCCAACGACCGAGGCGTCCCGAGGGATCTTTCAGCGACGAGAGCCAGCATAGAGCATGATGGTCCGTGACGACGTCGAAAGGGCGGCCATAAAGGTACGGACGAAACTTAGCCAAAGCCCTAATTATGGCGAGGCACTCTTTCTCGGAGACAGAATAATTACACTCGGCTATCTTGAGCGTTCGACTCGCGTAGGCAACGGCGTATTCTTGGTATCCTGGTGTTTTTTTGGCCAATACCGCACCAAGGCCAGCACCGCTGGCGTTAGTATGGATATCCGTAGGCACATTAGGGTCAAAGTGACGAAGTATTGGTGGCGACGTTAGTAAGCGCCGTAGCGTTCGAAAAGATTCGTCGCATTCTGTTGACCAAGCAGACAGGCCGTTAGAGGCGGTCAGAAGGTTCGTAAGAGGCGCGATGATGGTAGCAAAGTCGCGCACAAATCGACGAAAATACGAGCACAGCCCAATGAAACTTCTAAGTGTTTTCAAGGAATTGGGCTTGGGATATTCGGCTACGGCACGGAGCTTCACGGGGTCCGGAAGAACTCCCTCCTTGCAGACGACGTGGCCTAGTATCGTCAACTGGCGTGCAGCAAAGTGGCACTTCTTTATGTTAAGTTGAAGACCGACAGAGGTGAGGCACGTGAGACTCGCACGAAGACGAACAACGTGAGTTGGAAAATGGCGAGAAAAAAACGACGATGTCGTCAAGGTAGCAGAGGCAGGTATTCCACTTGTAGCCACGAAGGATGTTATCCATCATTCGTTCGAAAGTAGCTGGGGCGTTGCACAATCCGAACGGCATGACGGTAAACTCATACAGTCCGTCAGTAGCGACAAAAGCCGTCTTAGGTCGGTCAGGGTCGGCCATTGGAACTTGCCAGTAACCCGAGCGCAAATCTAGTGACGAGAAATATTCTGCCCCTTGCAAACAGTCGAGAGCATCATCGATGCGGGGCAATGGGTATACATCCTTCCTGGTTATCTTATTGATGCGGCGGTAGTCAACACAGAATCTGATAGATCCATCCTTTTTGCGCACAAGTACAACAGGAGTGGACCAGGGGCTCTGGGACGGCTGAATGACACCACGCGTAAGCATATCATCCACTTGTTCATTGATAATACGCCGTGTTGCCGCTGAAACTCGGTATGGTCGTTGGCGTAAGGGCGCATGGGAACCGGTGTCAATGTGGTGTGTAACGCGTGTTGTACGACCTAAAGATGGTTGAGCGCAATCGAAGGAGGAGCGGAAGTCTCGACGAAGGGCCAGGAGTTCGCTGCGTTGTGTTGACGATAGATTGGCAGCAATGGAAGGGTGGAAACTGTCTGGGCCCGAAGGTTTGGGAACAGGTGATGTCATGGCATTCAGTTGAAGATGGGGTTGGTCCTCTGCAAACTCGAGGGAGCGCAGGAGATCAGCACCTTGAATGTGACCCAAAGATTCCCCACGAAGTAATGTAACGGAGGATGGGAGCCAGTTGGAAACTAACATAGTAGTAGCACCCTATTCAACCGTAAGTACAGCAAACGGCAGTCGTAGGCCGCGACGGCGGAGAAGTACCTCCGATGGGGCAAACAGAACAGTTCCGTCAGGGGCGGCCGTGCAGGACAGAGGCACAAGGGTCGACGTTTCAGGGGCAATATCTGTGTCCGCAGCAACGACAAGTTTGTGAGCGTCGGGATGATTATCCACCGAAAGAGAGGTTTGCAGTGGCGTAAGGGCCACTTCTGCACGGGAGCAGTCTATGACGGCGCGATGACGTGAAAGGAAGTCCCATCCGAGAATAACGTCGTAGGAGCATGACGCAGCACGAAAAACTCGATGAGATAAAGTTCACCCACCTTGAATAGCGACACGTGCAGTGCAAACAGCTGAAGGCGCAATGCACTGTGAGCTGGCAGTGCGGAGCATTAGTCCCGAGAGCGACGTGGTCACTTTTTTGATCTTGCGGCATAGGTTTTCGCAGACAACCGAAACAGCGTCCCCCGTGTCAATAAGCGCTAAAGCGGCGGTTCCTTCAACGTCGACGTCGATAATGTTTTGCGGCGAAATAGATGGAGGCCTTGGGCAGTTCGACGCGCATGCAGCTCTTGCCTCCGGAACTGCAGCGATCAGTTTCCCTCCTCCGTAGGAGGTCGGCGACGCATGGGTGATACAGAGCGTCGTCGCGAAGACAGGGACCGGCGGTTAGCAGAGGCTGGTTGATCGTAAGGGACGTACCTTGGTGGCGACCGGAACAGCCCTGCCATGACGTCGAATGGCGAAGGTGGACATCGGCGACAGTGGCGGGCGCCGTGTCCAGCGACACCACAGGCGAAGCATATGGGCCTATTGTCTGGCGTTCGCCACGCGTCGGGGCGGCGGAGGAACGGAGCCGAAGGTCTCGCGAAGGCGAGCGGCGCAGCATTCGCGGTCGTCGGCCAGGCATGGGTCGGCATCGCAGGTCGAGCATACGGCGCAGGATGTTGAGGGGGCCGAGCCGCGACGGAAGCGTAGGTAAGTGGTGCAGTGACGGGTGGTTGGTGAGTCACAGGCGGGAGGGCCTCAGCAATGACGTGTTGAAGGTCCGCAGCCAAAGACTGCGAAGGCTCGTGCGAAAGTAACAATGAAAGTGAGGTGTCTCCGGCTGGCAACCTGGAGCACGTGACGTGTACGTCATGAAACCCTATAAATACGACTGTGGAGCACACAATAAACGTTCCATTTTCTACAGTCACCATGTAGTTATTTATTGTCCAGACGCGACGTATCAGTGGCGACGAGGAAGAAGCGAACGCAGCGGGTTCACAACGCAAGGAAAGCAAGGATGAGCCTCGGAAAACCACCCGTGTTCGATGGAATCGAGACTACATGGACGACCTTCAAGATTCGACTCGAGGCCTACCTGGAAGTGCAAGAGATAGCAGACGAGACGAAGCGACGCGCCATCTTGATAACTTCGTTGCCCGACGCGGCGGTAAGAGTCATTCAAGGACGATGTCACCCAAGGCAAGTCAATACCCTTACCTACCAAGAAGCCATTGGATATTTGCAGGATTATTATGCGCCGGAAGTCAATGAGATAGCCGCAAGTTACGGATTTTAGGGGCGAAGCTCCTTATAGCGGCACCCGTTCGTCCCCGTCGTAGTAGGTAGCCACGTCTAGTTTTATGAATTGCTCAATAGATGGCGTTGTGTCTCCCTATATGTATGTATACCCATATATACATATATATGTATATGTATAGTATAACCGGAAGCCGACTTCCGCTTCCGGTTCCACTTCCGGTTCCGGTTCTGTTTCCACTTCCGGTTCCGCTTCCGCTTCAGGTTCCGGAAGCCAGCTTCCGGCTTCCGGAGAACGCTTCCGGCGTTTTAGGGGCGAAGCTCCTTATAGCGGCACCCGTTCGTCCCCGTCGTAGTGTGTAACCAGTCTTAACGCTAGTACCAGATGTCGGTATAAACTAAACGTATTATGAAAAAAAATTCCGAAAGTCGTGTCCGTAGCGCGGAATCGAACCAGGGACCCCTCGCTTCCGAACGCGCGGCGCTAACCACTACGCCACGAAGCGCACATGGACACACGCACCACGATGACAATAAATACCCAACATTAACGAAAGACTGCGCGTTTCTAACGCGTTTGTGCTAGCGCGTTACGGCCCGTGTAAGAAGCTGGTGTAAGACGCTGTGGCCTCTCCGCCTTACCCCCGTATTCATAAACGCTCCTCGACTTGAACTTGACTTGCCACCGCCTTGGGCAGCGCGTTCGAAACGCGTTGAAGGCGGTGGCAAGTCAAGTTCAAGTCGAGGAGCGTTTATGAATACGGGGGTTATACTCTCTCAGCAGTCATGTGATGGCGTCGGCAAACGCGGTGCACGTTCCGGCATGTGTAAACGGCTGTGTAAGACGCTGTGGCCTCTCCCCTTACTAGTGAGTACTGCACGTTTCTAACGCGTTTGTGCTAGCGTCCCTTAAGCGGGAGATGGTGCAATTATAATGAAGGGTGCTGTTATAAAATAGGAATGACGTCACATATGGCGCGTGTCATTGGTGGAAGTCAATCGTTCGATTTAGTGCAGCGAGACTGGGCGAATTACACGGAAGATTCACGGTTTACCGATGATTCCCTCCGGAGCTTCGCCCACTCATCATCATTCACCCCGTGGATATGCGGTGTTTTTTATGCGAACGCAGCAACCTGGCGAAACAGTACAAGACTTCATCGCAGAGATTCGGCGTCTGGCCTAACAGTGCAATTTTGGAATCTCCCTGCAGCGTATGCTCCGGGATCGAATCGTTTGCGGAGTTGCAGATGAAGATGTCCGGCGGTATTTACTCACCAGACGTAATTTGACTTTGTCGGAGGCAGAAGACTTCGTCATTTCGGCACAGAACGCGAGCGAGAACGCAAGAAACATGCACGCCTCGGAACAGGGGGAGGTTCATTATACGAGAACGCCGTCTAGAGAAGGAAGATTTCAGCAGCGTCTTCGAAAGTGCCAGAGATGCGGAAGTGACAGACATCCCGAAGAAGCGTGTTTTCATCAACAAACCATATGTCGGAAGTGTGGTCGACGCGGACATATCGCCCGGGTGTGCCGTTCTGGAACGCGAAGTAAGCCTCGTGCTACCTACGCCATGTTGGCGGATGCCGATGACCGATCAACCGACCACGAAACACTTTATACTCTCGTGGCACACCAAGACAGCAACAGAGACATGGTGAGTCCTGTTGTTAAGGAAATCGTTTGGAATGGGGTACCACTTCGCATGATCGTGGATACCGGATCACCAGTTAGCGTCGTCTCCACATCGGTGTTTCGGCAGCATCGCCGTCATTGTCCGCCGTTAACGAACACGACTGTTCGATTATCATGTTTTTTGGGAGAGCTTCCCGTAGCGGGTCAAGTACGCATGACTGCATCATGTGATGGACAGACGGTAGTCGGATCTTTAGTCGTCGTCGACATCCCCGGCTCGGCACTTTGTGGAAGAGACATTATAAAAGCCTTCAGTCAATCTGGGATAGCGATGCTCAAACCAACCAGGTATCTATGATTCAAGCACAACCGGATAAAGCTCTGCAGAATTTACTGGATGAATTCAGCGATGTATTTGGCCCTGGACTTGGGAAATTCACCAGCCCACCCGTGAAATTCCAACTCAAAGTGCAAGCAACTCCTCGTTTCTGTAAGGCTCGTTCCCTACCTTATGCCTTGGTGGACAAAGTTTCGGAGGCGTTGGACCGAATGGTAGCAGATGGCATCTTATCACCAGTAACGACTTCGGAATGGGCCACACCGGTCGTGCCTGTTGTGAAACCGGATGGATCCATCCGCGTTTGTGGAGATTTCCGTCTCACTGTGAACACAGCTACGGTTACTGAACAATATCCCCTTCCACGGGTAGAAGACATTTTCGCATGGCTAAACGGCGGCGAAGTGTTCACCACTCTCGACTTGACACAAGCGTACAATCAACTACCCTTGGACGACAAGGCCAAAGAATTGACTGTGCTCAACACCCACATGGGCCTATTCTGCTTCAACAGACTTCCGTTTGGAGTAAGTTCAGCGCCAGCCATCTTTCAAAGACGAATGGACTTGCTCTTCGGGGATCTGCCAGGTGTCCAAGTTTGCCTTGACGACATCATCATAGCGGAGAAGAAAAATGACGTCACACTACTCCGAAAAGTGATTCAGCGGTTACGAGAGAATGGATTAAGACTGAACCGCAACAAATGCAGATTTTGCCAAAAAGAAGTAACCTTTCTGGGTCACCGCGTGGATGCTTCTGGCCTCAAGCCCAAGGATTACAACATAGCAGCTGTCGTACGGGCCCCGACGCCGACTTCGGTGACAGAACTCAAGGCATTTCTAGGACTGATTAATTACTATGCCAAGCTTTGCCTAATTTGTCGACCCACCTGGCTCCACTGTACGACTTACTGAAGAAGGGTGCCACATGGGAGTGGCGGGACAAACAAGAGACAGCCTTCAAGCACGTCAAAGGAGCAATCCAGACTTCGAAGTTTCTATCCCACTTTGACCCGAAAAAACCATTGAGGTTGGAATGTGACGCATCAGGAGTAGGAGTTGGCGCGGTTCTCTCCCACCGTGTAAATGGAAATGACTACCCCATAGGATTCCATTCCAGAACGTTAAATCAAGCAGAACGAAACTATTCGCAACTGGGAAAGGATGCGTTGGCACTTGTTTTTGGGGTGACCAGGTTTAAAGACTATTTGTACGGAAACCAATTTGTCTTGGTGACGGATCATAAACCGCTCACGGGTATCTTCAATCCGAACAAAGCCATTCCTCCCATGGCGGCAGCCAGGATACAAAGATGGGCCCTCTTGCTGGACAATTATCAGTACGTCTTAGAGTACCGAAAGAGTGCAGACAACGTCAATGTTGATGCACTGAGCCGACTGCCACTCCAGACCAGTGAAGAGTCTCAGGGCCTGCAAGAAAACCCAGAGTATGAGCTGTACACAGACTTTCTAACAAGCAAAGCTATCACAGCACGGGACCTTATACAGCTGACGGACTTGGATCCTACTTTGCAACAGGTCAAACAGTGGATTGTGCAAGGTTGGCCGAATTTTTTAGGGAAGTATCAACAGCGATACCGTCCCTATTTCAACAAGAGACAAGAACTGACGATCACGCAGGCTTTGATTTTCTGGGGACATTGAATCGTCATACCTACTGCTGCAATTAAAGCTGTCTTAAATGTGTTACACGAGAATCACTCGGGCATGGCAGCTATGAAAAAGACAGCAAGATCCTTGTTCTGGTTCCCAAACGTGGATGCAGAAATTGAACGCCTAGTACGAGCCTGTACCATTTGTATAGAAGCCGCACCGATGCCTCCACGACATACGCCAGTACCATGGCCAGTCTCGAACGAAAGATGGAGCCGCCTACATCTACATTTCGCGGGACCAGTGGACGGGCACATGATGTTAGTCGCAGTAGACGCAGCAACTAAATGAATTGAAGCGCTGCCTATGAAGTAAGCCACGTCAGAAACCACTGTGGACGCCCTACGAGTCATTTTTGCAAGGTTCGGTCTACCCAGAACCGTAGTAACCGACAATGGGACACAATTTACCAGTGCATTTTTCCGGGACTTCATGGATAGGAATCAAATACAGCACCTCACCACGGCTCCATACCATCCCCAGTCCAACGGTTTGGCAGAAAGGGCAGTCCGCACAGTCAAGGACGGATTAAAGAAGATGATACAGGGCAAATTACAGACCAGACTCTCTAGATTCTTATGCACCTACCGTGGAACCCCTCTCAAAGAAGGCAAGTCTCCGGCCGCGTTACTGCTGGGATACCAAATAAGAACGAAGATAGACTGAATCACGCCGAACCAGCAAATAAGAAACGCAGAGCGCCAGGAGCACAGCAAACAGAATTGGCAAAAGGGTCAACGGGTTTGGACTCGAAGCTTGACGAGATCCAAATGGATACCAGCCACAGTGAGGGAACAACAGGGAGCAAGAATGGTCACCGTTGGCACGCAGCAAGGGGTTCAACGAAGGCATTTTGACCAAGTGCGAAGACGAGAACTACCACTTCAGGATCAACCGACAGAGCAAAATCCACAGACAAACTTCAACATGCCAGGAGATTTTGACCAAGGGCGAAGACGAGAACTACCACTGCAGGATCAACCGACAGAGCAAAATCCACAGACAAACTTCAACATGCCAGGAGATTTTGACCAAGGGCGAAGACGAGAACTACCACTGCAGGATCAACCGACAGAGCAAAATCCACAGACAAACTTCAACATGCCAGGAGATTTTGACCAAGGGCGAAGACGAGAACTACCACTGCAGGATCAACCGACAGAGCAAAATCCACAGACAAACTTCAACATGCCAGGAGATTTGACCAAGGGCGAAGACGAGAACTACCACTGCAGGATCAACCGACAGAGCAAAATCCACAAACTTCAACATGCCAGGAGATTTTGACCAAGGGCGAAGACGAGAACTACCACTGCAGGATCAACCGACAGAGCAAAATCCACAGACAAACTTCAACATGCCAGGAGATTTTGACCAAGGGCGAAGACGAGAACTACCACTGCAGGATCAACCGACAGAGCAAAATCCACACAAACTTCAACATGCCAGGAGATTTTGACCAAGGGCGAAGACGAGAACTACCACTGCAGGATCAACCGACAGAGCAAAATCCACAGAAAAACTTCAACATGCCAGGAGATTTTGACCAAGGGCGAAGACGAGAACTACCACTGCAGGATCAACCGACAGAGCAAAATCCACAGACAAACTTCAACATGCCAGGAGATTTTGACCAAGGGCGAAGACGAGAACTACCACTGCAGGATCAACCGACAGAGCAAAATCCACAGACAAACTTCAACATGCCAGGAGATTTTGACCAAGGGCGAAGACGAGAACTACCACTGCAGGATCAACCGACAGAGCAAAATCCACAGACAAACTTCAACATGCCAGGAGATTTTGACCAAGGGCGAAGACGAGAACTACCACTGCAGGATCAACCGACAGAGCAAAATCCACAGACAAACTTCAACATGCCAGGAGATTTTGACCAAGGGCGAAGACGAGAACTACCACTGCAGGATCAACCGACAGAGCAAAATCCACAGACAAACTTCAACATGCCAGGAGATTTTGACCAAGGGCGAAGACGAGAACTACCACTGCAGGATCAACCGACAGAGCAAAATCCACAGACAAACTTCAACATGCCAGGAGATTTTGACCAAGGGCGAAGACGAGAACTACCACTGCAGGATCAACCGACAGAGCAAAATCCACAGACAAACTTCAACATGCCAGGAGATTTTGACCAAGGGCGAAGACGAGAACTACCACTGCAGGATCAACCGACAGAGCAAAATCCACAGACAAACTTCAACATGCCAGGAGATTTTGACCAAGGGCGAAGACGAGAACTACCACTGCAGGATCAACCGACAGAGCAAAATCCACAGACAAACTTCAACATGCCAGGAGATTTTGACCAAGGGCGAAGACGAGAACTACCACTGCAGGATCAACCGACAGAGCAAAATCCACAGACAAACTTCAACATGCCAGGAGATTTTGACCAAGGGCGAAGACGAGAACTACCACTGCAGGATCAACCGACAGAGCAAAATCCACAGACAAACTTCAACATGCCAGGAGATTTTGACCAAGGGCGAAGACGAGAACTACCACTGCAGGATCAACCGACAGAGCAAAATCCACAGACAAACTTCAACATGCCAGGAGATTTTGACCAAGGGCGAAGACGAGAACTACCACTGCAGGATCAACCGACAGAGCAAAATCCACAGACAAACTTCAACATGCCAGGAGATTTTGACCAAGGGCGAAGACGAGAACTACCACTGCAGGATCAACCGACAGAGCAAAATCCACAGACAAACTTCAACATGCCAGGAGATTTTGACCAAGGGCGAAGACGAGAACTACCACTGCAGGATCAACCGACAGAGCAAAATCCACAGACAAACTTCAACATGCCAGGAGATTTTGACCAAGGGCGAAGACGAGAACTACCACTGCAGGATCAACCGACAGAGCAAAATCCACAGACAAACTTCAACATGCCAGGAGATTTTGACCAAGGGCGAAGACGAGAACTACCACTGCAGGATCAACCGACAGAGCAAAATCCACAGACAAACTTCAACATGCCAGGAGATTTTGACCAAGGGCGAAGACGAGAACTACCACTGCAGGATCAACCGACAGAGCAAAATCCACAGACAAACTTCAACATGCCAGGAGATTTTGACCAAGGGCGAAGACGAGAACTACCACTGCAGGATCAACCGACAGAGCAAAATCCACAGACAAACTTCAACATGCCAGGAGATTTTGACCAAGGGCGAAGACGAGAACTACCACTGCAGGATCAACCGACAGAGCAAAATCCACAGACAAACTTCAACATGCCAGGAGATTTTGACCAAGGGCGAAGACGAGAACTACCACTGCAGGATCAACCGACAGAGCAAAATCCACAGACAAACTTCAACATGCCAGGAGATTTTGACCAAGGGCGAAGACGAGAACTACCACTGCAGGATCAACCGACAGAGCAAAATCCACAGACAAACTTCAACATGCCAGGAGATTTTGACCAAGGGCGAAGACGAGAACTACCACTGCAGGATCAACCGACAGAGCAAAATCCACAGACAAACTTCAACATGCCAGGAGATTTTGACCAAGGGCGAAGACGAGAACTACCACTGCAGGATCAACCGACAGAGCAAAATCCACAGACAAACTTCAACATGCCAGGAGATTTTGACCAAGGGCGAAGACGAGAACTACCACTGCAGGATCAACCGACAGAGCAAAATCCACAGACAAACTTCAACATGCCAGGAGATTTTGACCAAGGGCGAAGACGAGAACTACCACTGCAGGATCAACCGACAGAGCAAAATCCACAGACAAACTTCAACATGCCAGGAGATTTTGACCAAGGGCGAAGACGAGAACTACCACTGCAGGATCAACCGACAGAGCAAAATCCACAGACAAACTTCAACATGCCAGGAGATTTTGACCAAGGGCGAAGACGAGAACTACCACTGCAGGATCAACCGACAGAGCAAAATCCACAGACAAACTTCAACATGCCAGGAGATTTTGACCAAGGGCGAAGACGAGAACTACCACTGCAGGATCAACCGACAGAGCAAAATCCACAGACAAACTTCAACATGCCAGGAGATTTTGACCAAGGGCGAAGACGAGAACTACCACTGCAGGATCAACCGACAGAGCAAAATCCACAGACAAACTTCAACATGCCAGGAGATTTTGACCAAGGGCGAAGACGAGAACTACCACTGCAGGATCAACCGACAGAGCAAAATCCACAGACAAACTTCAACATGCCAGGAGATTTTGACCAAGGGCGAAGACGAGAACTACCACTGCAGGATCAACCGACAGAGCAAAATCCACAGACAAACTTCAACATGCCAGGAGATTTTGACCAAGGGCGAAGACGAGAACTACCACTGCAGGATCAACCGACAGAGCAAAATCCACAGACAAACTTCAACATGCCAGGAGATTTTGACCAAGGGCGAAGACGAGAACTACCACTGCAGGATCAACCGACAGAGCAAAATCCACAGACAAACTTCAACATGCCAGGAGATTTTGACCAAGGGCGAAGACGAGAACTACCACTGCAGGATCAACCGACAGAGCAAAATCCACAGACAAACTTCAACATGCCAGGAGATTTTGACCAAGGGCGAAGACGAGAACTACCACTGCAGGATCAACCGACAGAGCAAAATCCACAGACAAACTTCAACATGCCAGGAGATTTTGACCAAGGGCGAAGACGAGAACTACCACTGCAGGATCAACCGACAGAGCAAAATCCACAGACAAACTTCAACATGCCAGGAGATTTTGACCAAGGGCGAAGACGAGAACTACCACTGCAGGATCAACCGACAGAGCAAAATCCACAGACAAACTTCAACATGCCAGGAGATTTTGACCAAGGGCGAAGACGAGAACTACCACTGCAGGATCAACCGACAGAGCAAAATCCACAGACAAACTTCAACATGCCAGGAGATTTTGACCAAGGGCGAAGACGAGAACTACCACTGCAGGATCAACCGACAGAGCAAAATCCACAGACAAACTTCAACATGCCAGGAGATTTTGACCAAGGGCGAAGACGAGAACTACCACTGCAGGATCAACCGACAGAGCAAAATCCACAGACAAACTTCAACATGCCAGGAGATTTTGACCAAGGGCGAAGACGAGAACTACCACTGCAGGATCAACCGACAGAGCAAAATCCACAGACAAACTTCAACATGCCAGGAGATTTTGACCAAGGGCGAAGACGAGAACTACCACTGCAGGATCAACCGACAGAGCAAAATCCACAGACAAACTTCAACATGCCAGGAGATTTTGACCAAGGGCGAAGACGAGAACTACCACTGCAGGATCAACCGACAGAGCAAAATCCACAGACAAACTTCAACATGCCAGGAGATTTTGACCAAGGGCGAAGACGAGAACTACCACTGCAGGATCAACCGACAGAGCAAAATCCACAGACAAACTTCAACATGCCAGGAGATTTTGACCAAGGGCGAAGACGAGAACTACCACTGCAGGATCAACCGACAGAGCAAAATCCACAGACAAACTTCAACATGCCAGGAGATTTTGACCAAGGGCGAAGACGAGAACTACCACTGCAGGATCAACCGACAGAGCAAAATCCACAGACAAACTTCAACATGCCAGGAGATTTTGACCAAGGGCGAAGACGAGAACTACCACTGCAGGATCAACCGACAGAGCAAAATCCACAGACAAACTTCAACATGCCAGGAGATTTTGACCAAGGGCGAAGACGAGAACTACCACTGCAGGATCAACCGACAGAGCAAAATCCACAGACAAACTTCAACATGCCAGGAGATTTTGACCAAGGGCGAAGACGAGAACTACCACTGCAGGATCAACCGACAGAGCAAAATCCACAGACAAACTTCAACATGCCAGGAGATTTTGACCAAGGGCGAAGACGAGAACTACCACTGCAGGATCAACCGACAGAGCAAAATCCACAGACAAACTTCAACATGCCAGGAGATTTTGACCAAGGGCGAAGACGAGAACTACCACTGCAGGATCAACCGACAGAGCAAAATCCACAGACAAACTTCAACATGCCAGGAGATTTTGACCAAGGGCGAAGACGAGAACTACCACTGCAGGATCAACCGACAGAGCAAAATCCACAGACAAACTTCAACATGCCAGGAGATTTTGACCAAGGGCGAAGACGAGAACTACCACTGCAGGATCAACCGACAGAGCAAAATCCACAGACAAACTTCAACATGCCAGGAGATTTTGACCAAGGGCGAAGACGAGAACTACCACTGCAGGATCAACCGACAGAGCAAAATCCACAGACAAACTTCAACATGCCAGGAGATTTTGACCAAGGGCGAAGACGAGAACTACCACTGCAGGATCAACCGACAGAGCAAAATCCACAGACAAACTTCAACATGCCAGGAGATTTTGACCAAGGGCGAAGACGAGAACTACCACTGCAGGATCAACCGACAGAGCAAAATCCACAGACAAACTTCAACATGCCAGGAGATTTTGACCAAGGGCGAAGACGAGAACTACCACTGCAGGATCAACCGACAGAGCAAAATCCACAGACAAACTTCAACATGCCAGGAGATTTTGACCAAGGGCGAAGACGAGAACTACCACTGCAGGATCAACCGACAGAGCAAAATCCACAGACAAACTTCAACATGCCAGGAGATTTTGACCAAGGGCGAAGACGAGAACTACCACTGCAGGATCAACCGACAGAGCAAAATCCACAGACAAACTTCAACATGCCAGGAGATTTTGACCAAGGGCGAAGACGAGAACTACCACTGCAGGATCAACCGACAGAGCAAAATCCACAGACAAACTTCAACATGCCAGGAGATTTTGACCAAGGGCGAAGACGAGAACTACCACTGCAGGATCAACCGACAGAGCAAAATCCACAGACAAACTTCAACATGCCAGGAGATTTTGACCAAGGGCGAAGACGAGAACTACCACTGCAGGATCAACCGACAGAGCAAAATCCACAGACAAACTTCAACATGCCAGGAGATTTTGACCAAGGGCGAAGACGAGAACTACCACTGCAGGATCAACCGACAGAGCAAAATCCACAGACAAACTTCAACATGCCAGGAGATTTTGACCAAGGGCGAAGACGAGAACTACCACTGCAGGATCAACCGACAGAGCAAAATCCACAGACAAACTTCAACATGCCAGGAGATTTTGACCAAGGGCGAAGACGAGAACTACCACTGCAGGATCAACCGACAGAGCAAAATCCACAGACAAACTTCAACATGCCAGGAGATTTTGACCAAGGGCGAAGACGAGAACTACCACTGCAGGATCAACCGACAGAGCAAAATCCACAGACAAACTTCAACATGCCAGGAGATTTTGACCAAGGGCGAAGACGAGAACTACCACTGCAGGATCAACCGACAGAGCAAAATCCACAGACAAACTTCAACATGCCAGGAGATTTTGACCAAGGGCGAAGACGAGAACTACCACTGCAGGATCAACCGACAGAGCAAAATCCACAGACAAACTTCAACATGCCAGGAGATTTTGACCAAGGGCGAAGACGAGAACTACCACTGCAGGATCAACCGACAGAGCAAAATCCACAGACAAACTTCAACATGCCAGGAGATTTTGACCAAGGGCGAAGACGAGAACTACCACTGCAGGATCAACCGACAGAGCAAAATCCACAGACAAACTTCAACATGCCAGGAGATTTTGACCAAGGGCGAAGACGAGAACTACCATACTGCAGGATCAACCGACAGAGCAAAATCCACAGACAAACTTCAACATGCCAGGAGATTTTGACCAAGGGCGAAGACGAGAACTACCACTGCAGGATCAACCGACAGAGCAAAATCCACAGACAAACTTCAACATGCCAGGAGATTTTGACCAAGGGCGAAGACGAGAACTACCACTGCAGGATCAACCGACAGAGCAAATCCACAGACGAACTTCAACATGCCAGGATATTTTGACCAAGGGCGAAGACGAGAACTACCACTGCAGGATCAACCGACAGAGCAAAATCCACAGACAAACTTCAACATGCCAGGAGATTTTGACCAAGGGCGAAGACGAGAACTACCACTGCAGGATCAACCGACAGAGCAAAATCCACAGACAAACTTCAACATGCCAGGAGATTTTGACCAAGGGCGAAGACGAGAACTACCACTGCAGGATCAACCGACAGAGCAAAATCCACAGACAAACTTCAACATGCCAGGAGATTTTGACCAAGGGCGAAGACGAGAACTACCACTGCAGGATCAACCGACAGAGCAAAATCCACAGACAAACTTCAACATGCCAGGAGATTTTGACCAAGGGCGAAGACGAGAACTACCACTGCAGGATCAACCGACAGAGCAAAATCCACAGACAAACTTCAACATGCCAGGAGATTTTGACCAAGGGCGAAGACGAGAACTACCACTGCAGGATCAACCGACAGAGCAAAATCCACAGACAAACTTCAACATGCCAGGAGATTTTGACCAAGGGCGAAGACGAGAACTACCACTGCAGGATCAACCGACAGAGCAAAATCCACAGACAAACTTCAACATGCCAGGAGATTTTGACCAAGGGCGAAGACGAGAACTACCACTGCAGGATCAACCGACAGAGCAAAATCCACAGACAAACTTCAACATGCCAGGAGATTTTGACCAAGGGCGAAGACGAGAACTACCACTGCAGGATCAACCGACAGAGCAAAATCCACAGACAAACTTCAACATGCCAGGAGATTTTGACCAAGGGCGAAGACGAGAACTACCACTGCAGGATCAACCGACAGAGCAAAATCCACAGACAAACTTCAACATGCCAGGAGATTTTGACCAAGGGCGAAGACGAGAACTACCACTGCAGGATCAACCGACAGAGCAAAATCCACAGACAAACTTCAACATGCCAGGAGATTTTGACCAAGGGCGAAGACGAGAACTACCACTGCAGGATCAACCGACAGAGCAAAATCCACAGACAAACTTCAACATGCCAGGAGATTTTGACCAAGGGCGAAGACGAGAACTACCACTGCAGGATCAACCGACAGAGCAAAATCCACAGACAAACTTCAACATGCCAGGAGATTTTGACCAAGGGCGAAGACGAGAACTACCACTGCAGGATCAACCGACAGAGCAAAATCCACAGACAAACTTCAACATGCCAGGAGATTTTGACCAAGGGCGAAGACGAGAACTACCACTGCAGGATCAACCGACAGAGCAAAATCCACAGACAAACTTCAACATGCCAGGAGATTTTGACCAAGGGCGAAGACGAGAACTACCACTGCAGGATCAACCGACAGAGCAAAATCCACAGACAAACTTCAACATGCCAGGAGATTTTGACCAAGGCGAAGACGAGAACTACCACTGCAGGATCAACCGACAGAGCAAAATCCACAGACAAACTTCAACATGCCAGGAGATTTTGACCAAGGGCGAAGACGAGAACTACCACTGCAGGATCAACCGACAGAGCAAAATCCACAGACAAACTTCAACATGCCAGGAGATTTTGACCAAGGGCGAAGACGAGAACTACCACTGCAGGATCAACCGACAGAGCAAAATCCACAGACAAACTTCAACATGCCAGGAGATTTTGACCAAGGGCGAAGACGAGAACTACCACTGCAGGATCAACCGACAGAGCAAAATCCACAGACAAACTTCAACATGCCAGGAGATTTTGACCAAGGGCGAAGACGAGAACTACCACTGCAGGATCAACCGACAGAGCAAAATCCTACAGACAAACTTCAACATGCCAGGAGATTTTGACCAAGGGCGAAGACGAGAACTACCACTGCAGGATCAACCGACAGAGCAAAATCCACAGACAAACTTTAACATGCCAGGAGATTTTGACCAAGGCGAAGACGAGAACTACCACTGCAGGATCAACCGACAGAGCAAAATCCACAGACAAACTTCAACATGCCAGGAGATTTTGACCAAGGGCGAAGACGAGAACTACCACTGCAGGATCAACCGACAGAGCAAAATCCACAGACAAACTTCAACATGCCAGGAGATTTTGACCAAGGGCGAAGACGAGAACTACCACTGCAGGATCAACCGACAGAGCAAAATCCACAGACAAACTTCAACATGCCAGGAGATTTTGACCAAGGGCGAAGACGAGAACTACCACTGCAGGATCAACCGACAGAGCAAAATCCACAGACAAACTTCAACATGCCAGGAGATTTTGACCAAGGCGAAGACGAGAACTACCACTGCAGGATCAACCGACAGAGCAAAATCCACAGACAAACTTCAACATGCCAGGAGATTTTGACCAAGGGCGAAGACGAGAACTACCACTGCAGGATCAACCGACAGAGCAAAATCCACAGACAAACTTCAACATGCCAGGAGATTTTGACCAAGGGCGAAGACGAGAACTACCACTGCAGGATCAACCGACAGAGCAAAATCCACAGACAAACTTCAACATGCCAGGAGATTTTGACCAAGGGCGAAGACGAGAACTACCACTGCAGGATCAACCGACAGAGCAAAATCCACAGACAAACTTCAACATGCCAGGAGATTTTGACCAAGGGCGAAGACGAGAACTACCACTGCAGGATCAACCGACAGAGCAAAATCCACAGACAAACTTCAACATGCCAGGAGATTTTGACCAAGGGCGAAGACGAGAACTACCACTGCAGGATCAACCGACAGAGCAAAATCCACAGACAAACTTCAACATGCCAGGAGATTTTGACCAAGGGCGAAGACGAGAACTACCACTGCAGGATCAACCGACAGAGCAAAATCCACAGACAAACTTCAACATGCCAGGAGATTTTGACCAAGGCGAAGACGAGAACTACCACTGCAGGATCAACCGACAGAGCAAAATCCACAGACAAACTTCAACATGCCAGGAGATTTTGACCAAGGGCGAAGACGAGAACTACCACTGCAGGATCAACCGACAGAGCAAAATCCACAGACAAACTTCAACATGCCAGGAGATTTTGACCAAGGGCGAAGACGAGAACTACCACTGCAGGATCAACCGACAGAGCAAAATCCACAGACAAACTTCAACATGCCAGGAGATTTTGACCAAGGGCGAAGACGAGAACTACCACTGCAGGATCAACCGACAGAGCAAAATCCACAGACAAACTTCAACATGCCAGGAGATTTTGACCAAGGGCGAAGACGAGAACTACCACTGCAGGATCAACCGACAGAGCAAAATCCACAGACAAACTTCAACATGCCAGGAGATTTTGACCAAGGGCGAAGACGAGAACTACCACTGCAGGATCAACCGACAGAGCAAAATCCACAGACAAACTTCAACATGCCAGGAGATTTTGACCAAGGGCGAAGACGAGAACTACCACTGCAGGATCAACCGACAGAGCAAAATCCACAGACAAACTTCAACATGCCAGGAGATTTTGACCAAGGGCGAAGACGAGAACTACCACTGCAGGATCAACCGACAGAGCAAAATCCACAGACAAACTTCAACATGCCAGGAGATTTTGACCAAGGGCGAAGACGAGAACTACCACTGCAGGATCAACCGACAGAGCAAAATCCACAGACAAACTTCAACATGCCAGGAGATTTTGACCAAGGGCGAAGACGAGAACTACCACTGCAGGATCAACCGACAGAGCAAAATCCACAGACAACTTCAACATGCCAGGAGATTTTGACCAAGGGCGAAGACGAGAACTACCACTGCAGGATCAACCGACAGAGCAAAATCCACAGACAAACTTCAACATGCCAGGAGATTTTGACCAAGGGCGAAGACGAGAACTACCACTGCAGGATCAACCGACAGAGCAAAATCCACAGACAAACTTCAACATGCCAGGAGATTTTGACCAAGGGCGAAGACGAGAACTACCACTGCAGGATCAACCGACAGAGCAAAATCCACAGACAAACTTCAACATGCCAGGAGATTTTGACCAAGGGCGAAGACGAGAACTACCACTGCAGGATCAACCGACAGAGCAAAATCCACAGACAAACTTCAACATGCCAGGAGATTTTGACCAAGGGCGAAGACGAGAACTACCACTGCAGGATCAACCGACAGAGCAAAATCCACAGACAAACTTCAACATGCCAGGAGATTTTGACCAAGGGCGAAGACGAGAACTACCACTGCAGGATCAACCGACAGAGCAAAATCCACAGACAAACTTCAACATGCCAGGAGATTTTGACCAAGGGCGAAGACGAGAACTACCACTGCAGGATCAACCGACAGAGCAAAATCCACAAACTTCAACATGCCAGGAGATTTTGACCAAGGGCGAAGACGAGAACTACCACTGCAGGATCAACCGACAGAGCAAAATCCACAGACAAACTTCAACATGCCAGGAGATTTTGACCAAGGGCGAAGACGAGAACTACCACTGCAGGATCAACCGACAGAGCAAAATCCACAGACAAACTTCAACATGCCAGGAGATTTTGACCAAGGGCGAAGACGAGAACTACCACTGCAGGATCAACCGACAGAGCAAAATCCACAGACAAACTTCAACATGCCAGGAGATTTTGACCAAGGGCGAAGACGAGAACTACCACTGCAGGATCAACCGACAGAGCAAAATCCACAGACAAACTTCACATGCCAGGAGATTTTGACCAAGGGCGAAGACGAGAACTACCACTGCAGGATCAACCGACAGAGCAAAATCCACAGACAAACTTCAACATGCCAGGAGATTTTGACCAACCCAGACGGCACATTTTCGTCCATGGAACATCCAAGGGACATTTCTTTCTGGACATCCGGACGTCCCGTGGACATCCATTTACCTCCACAATACATCCGATGGACATCCAGTGGACCATCCGTAGCCAGACCTTTTAACATTCATAGACCGGTCCCTGGGATATCCGAAGACGGATATTCGGATATTTCTCGCAGAATACTCACGGACCTAAATTTTCGCTTCACGCTTTATTTGCTTTTTAACCCATAAGAAACCATGCAAGCCTACCATGAAAACACGATTCCAAGAGCTACGTGGAGTTTTTAAAACATTTATTTCGAAAATGCGAAAATAAAAGTACAAAACATAGATATTCGAAATATAGCAGCAAACTTACAGTAGTATAACACCCGCATGGTACATGAAATAATGTAACTAGACTGTGTTCTTTAAGCAAAACCATAATGTAAAACAGATATTCGAAATACTGCAGCAAACTCGCAGTAGTACAACACACGTGGGACAAGAATGGTCGCTGGCATCCTAACACCCGCTTGGCACATGAAATAATGTGACTAGACTGCTGCTCTTTAAACAATGCCATAATGTAAAATATAGTTTGGAGTATCACAGCAAACTTGCAGTAGTATAACACGCATGAGAAAAGAATGGTCGCTGGCATTCTAACACCCGCTTGGTACATGAAATAATGTAACTCAGCTTAACCTTTTTGAAAAAGCACTAGTCAACACAAAGTGTAGGCCCTAGAATAGAACACTTGGGACCATGATGTGACTAGCCGTAGTAGTATTTAAACATGATGACCTGGGGTGCTTGAACGCAACTTGCAGAACTAGAACACAGGTCATGACTAGGACCATAACGGCACGCTACTTACGGAGACTCGATGCAGTTCTCAGCTTTTTGAAGTAGTAGTAATGGGCTTAGAGTAAGAACACATCTGTTAATGGAATGTGACTTAGATTTTACTATTGATTTTTTTGTTTTCAACGAAGTTCCTACAACTCTAAACTCCCTAAAAAATGCTGGCAAACCTTAGAGCCCTAAATTTAATTTGGTATAATGCATTTTCCACAGTCAGTCTCTGTTCTGGTCATCGGGAGATGGTCACAAAGGAGCAGCACATTGTTTTGACACGTACTACCGTTTGCTGTCGCTGTTTATGCTGCCTACCAGCTGTGAGGCCTTATGTAATACCAAGCAGATGACCGAGCAAGCCGGAGCAAGTGTCAAACCCTCATCATGTGCTGCTTCTGTGTGAGCACTTCCCGATTACCAAAACCGAGACTGGCTGTGGGAAATGCATTATACTGAATTATGTAAGGCACTGTGCGGCTCGTCAACATATTTTGTAGAGCTTAAAGTAATAGGACCATTGCATACAAAAAAATGAAAATGAGAAAATGTCAGTAGTCCTTAAACACAAAAAGTCATACGTGAAAACAATTCACATTTCAAAGCAACTTCTGCACTAGAAACAAAATCGTGGCTCCAAAATAAAACTTATACAACTAGAACACACTCTGCAGCTCTATATATATGCAAGTAAAATACAGACCTTAAGAGCAATACTTTCTGCAGAACCTAAAGCACCGTACAACACCTGCAGGTGCTATAAAACTCAGGGGCACTTGAATAAATAGTGCAGTAGTAAACACAAATTATAAAGCTTCAAAGCACCTCACTTAACCAAAGGGTCTACAATAAACTCGAACACCTTACAGTACCTAGAAAAACACTCCATGGGGCAAAAATGCACCTAATGGTATTTAGATAAGAACCTCCAGTGCTTGAATAAAATTTGATGGCATCTTGAAGAAACACATGGTTTCAGAACAAACATCATACGCCCTCAAATGCAATTGAAGGGACAAAAATACAATATGTGGCTTATGAATATGTGACCAAAATGACAGTATTGTAGGCACAACAAAACTACATGTATAGGATGCACATTTCTATGTGTTATCACACGCATAGGACGTATAGTTCTGTGTGCTTGACAAAAATTTAAACAAACCATCTAACTATAATGTAACTCGCACAAAAAGAAAACTTACAAGCAGACAAAAAATGAGAAAAAACATGAATTCACTGGTAGTTGAATGGCACTGGTGCAACTACAAAGAAATGATGGCTCTAAAAGGAACTAAAGGTACTGGAAAACCTTACAGTACTTAAAAGACACTGTGGGATAAGAATGCACTTATAGCATTTGAATACATCTAATACTTGAACAGAATTGGTGGCATATTGAAGAAACATGTAGCTTTAGAACATTCGTCATGGCCCCCAAATGCAACTGAAGAGATAAAAATACAATCTTAAAATAAGTCTTGTAAGCAGAACAAAGCTACACATAAAGGAAGTACAGCTCTGTATGTTTAAAAAATTAGAACAGACTTTGGGAGACTAGAATGCTACTCATAGCATTTGAATACAATAAATTATCAGGTGCTTGAACTTGTGGAACTTGAAGGCACTTGTATGTGGGTGTTCATGGGTCTGGCATGCAACTTCAGCATGCAAGTCTTCAGCACACAACACGACTTCCTGTGACGGTCGTACTTCTGCAATCCAACAACCCTAATGGAGAGAGAGAGAGACAATTTGTTAGAGGATACACAATTTGGTCAGCTTCAGATAAAGTTCTCTAGTCTGCTACTCTGCTCAGAGGGAAGAGAAAGAGAAAAAGGGCAGTATGAGGGGTAATGGTATAGTGAAGGGTGTCGAAACCTCACAGACAGCACAGTAAATATGCAGCATTTTTAACAACGGTACAGTCGAACCCGGATATATCGAACCCACATTAACGAAATATTGTGTATAACGAACAGTAGTAAAACACCCTTGAAACTTTTTATATAGAATTTTTTATTTTATATATTGAATTACCTACATATCTAACTTTTTTTCGATCCCATTCAGATTTGATATATCCAGGTTCGTCTGTATTTGTGGGAGCACACAGCAAATTGCACAAATTATGCCATTCACCTAAATGCAACAATTCGGTGGCAGAAAAGTTATCCAGGTGCAGGGATTGAACCCAGGACTACTGCTTTTTGGGGTGGTGGTGTGTTTTGTTACCTAAGTGCAACAGGATCAAATCAGTCTTCGACATTGGAGCTTTGATTTGAATAAACAAAACCTTTGTTGTGAGTTGCTATATATGGGTAGATGACATCATGCGTATTACTGAAAGAACCACTCCACCTTTGTGGATTTATGTGTAAACAACCGTAGATTGTAAACTAGTACTAAAGCTTTACTAAGCTCTTAAATTCATGTGCGAGTGGCGTAATTACAGCATCAAAACTAGCCAGTTTTCGTTGCATGTCTACTAGTAACCAGAGGCTCCTGCCTTTTTACATATCTCCTATAATGTGACATGCAATTCACTAGCGCTTTATAAGTTTTTCTGCAAAATGTTCCTCATGTGCTCCAGAAAAATACTAAGCTGTGCTCTGTGCCAGTGTATTCGACAGCAAATTTTTGGTGGAAAAGTAAAGCAAGAACGAAACAATAAAAAATTGCAGCGGTGTGTTTGTGGTGGCTCAGAAGGGCCAGCATTTTGTGAGAGGAGCCAGTTCTTGTGGCAGCCTTTCGATTCTGCGTATAACTTTTATATGGTCAGTGTGATCACATGTCATGCAGGCACTGTCAGAAACCTGAAATAAAACACTAATCAGCCGCAAGTGGGTTAAGCTATCATCCCTGCAATGTGTTTTGGAGTGGCTGAGCAAGGCAGGCATAGTACCAAAAAGTGAAGGAAAAGCACGCATTAGGCATCCAGTAGCCATGTGTTGAGAAGCCGTAATGCTTAGGGTTGAAGAGGTTTTCAAAACGCAACTCCTTTTCATGCTTATGTCTTGTCGACCTCCTCATGCGACGGTTTTTATTCCTACCCTTGCTCAAATACTCCAGAACACCTTACACTGTCAACAATGCAAACCACTTGCTGCCATTTTTCTTTCAAGTTATCACGCTGACATGACATCACCACACTAACAAAGCTCTTTAAGATGACCCACCGTGGTTGCTTAGTGGCTGTGGTGTTAGGCTGCTAAGCACGAGGTCGCGAGATCAAATACCGTCCATGGCGGCAGCATTTCGATGGGGGTAAAATGCGACAGCACCCACGTACTTTAGATTTAAGTGCACGTGAAAGAGCAACAGGGGGGGGGGTCCAAATTATTCGAGTTCCCCACTACGACGTACGTCATAATCAGATCGCGATTTTGGCACGCAAAACAGCATATTTTTATATTTAAATGTCATTAATAACAAGCTTATTGAGGATTATCCTACAATGTATGACGTCTGCTACATTGAATAACATTGTATAGCTGAAGAATTGCTGCTATCACTGCTGCTTTGTATTTGGGTATTTTTCGAGCCACCCACTGCAATGGCTCATACAGATGCGAATTTATGAGGCAATGTTCTTTGCACACAACAGAAAACGAGATGCTCTACAAAATGCATGAACATTACTATTCATGTACTTCAAAACAATGTAACCCGAGCAAATGTACGAGTGCGTTTCCATTTACCAAGTAAATGGAAGTGCACTCGCGGACGGCAGAAAACTAGGTGGGGGGGATGAAGTTAGGAAATTTACAGGCACAAGTTGGAATCAGGTAGCGCAGGCCAGGGGTAACTGGAGATCGCCGGGAGAGGCGTTCGTCCTGCAGTGGGCATAAATATAGGCTGATGATGATTTGCCTTTACCTAAACGAACACCATGACTTCAGTGCAACCATATCGAAAATGTGCAACTAAGCCTTTTAAAACTATAAAGTAGCAATGCTTGATATTTAGTGCGGCATGCAAGCCGATACATTTTTGCAGATGTTGAAAATTTGGAAGAACTAAACATGCGAGCCATATTGACGCAGACAAGGTTTATACTTTCAATGTAGGAAAAACCATAACGCAATTTAACTAGCATTAGAACACTTCGCCATTCTGTCCTCACCTTCACGTATCTCTGGCCCCATCTCTTCCATTAGTCCTCTCAGGAGCATGACGAAGCCATGATTTAGTGGTTGACTCGACATCATCTCGTGTACTTTGTGGGAAGCGCTTCCTGACAGCAGCTGGAACGAAGCAACAAATTTACATCAATAACTAAAACAGTGTCCATCTAAAGTGCAGTTAGAAGCAACCGAAAGGAAGCTTTCACCTCTGGTACCGGTTTCAGAAGTGCTGTGCTGATGTAAAAGTGCCAACACGCACACATAGGCACACTATCTTGAGACCAGACATGCAGAACAAGCACCGGTGATGGCCTCTCTTTGTCGGTATCGTTGTGCGACATAAGATCGCATGCATTATGTTGCCTTATCTGATTTGACAGGAGTAATTTTTTTTCAGTTGTCAGTGGTCCAGCTTTTTACTACTGTAAAATTCCAAGCAAGCTGCCCCTACCCTGCGTAACTTTGCAAAGAAAGTGGAAACAAACATGTTCGCACAGCTCTCTCATTTTAAAGAAACGATGTCAATAAAAACACGACTATGCGGGAAGCAGAGACATTTTTCAGCAAGGCCACATTCGCAGTCTCGGCTCCGTTGACAGCCGCCGATAGCTAGGAGCTGGCTGGGCAGGCCTAGCTCATTGGGCCCTCAAATCGGAGAACGATAGCGCTTGCGACAGGACCGCATGCAGCTTGTAATAAAGCGCCTATGTTGGTCAGCACAACGCGTACACAATTATGTCGTGCTTTAAATTGACATGGGTATTATCAACGCCGACGGAAACAAACGCGCAAGCCAGGCAAGCTTGCGACCACTGGGTCACTGTATAGGCCGAGCTCGTTAACCGCCGGATCCGGGGTCGACAGCCGTTGAATTACCGTCCGCTACCGAGCAAGACCCCCCCCCCTCACCTTTTCTTGGATTATCCTTCACCATAAAGGGCGGGGGGCTTGCTCGGAATTCTAAGGTAGCAGTGAAGCACTGTTTAAAGCACCCATAACACAAGAATTAATGAGCATTTAACGACATAAAAGATGACACCTACTAAACAAATGCTGACACAGTCGAAGATCAGAGAACTTCCTTTTTCCTTTCTTCCCATGCCACGAGTATTCAGCAGCCAGCTTATCGGCAAAGAGGTAAGCAAGCATACGCTTAACTGCCGCATTTGGGTTTCTGCCCCCAAGTTGCACAAGTTCGTTGATCTGAAAAAACAGAAGGAAGCCAACCAGGTTCAATATTCTAACACTAAATCATTTTCACACACGTAAGAGTTCTGCACTTTCAATGTACACTCTGCAGAGAAAGTAGATGTACAGGTGTACATAAAATAATAAAATAGGCAACACGTGCCCCAGTGCCATTTCTAACAAGGCAGATAATGCGCATGTTTGCACATTACGTTCCCTCGAAGAAAATCATGCCATCAAAGAATGTGAACATGAAACCAAATAACTGAAAAGCCCACAAATAATCATTCAAGGAATTTTGCACGAAGTGATCTTAGTCGACCGGTGGCATATTTTCTTAAAGGAGACTGCGTACACGTGAGTGGCATTGCGGCTAGAAGATATTTCAGCTCACCAAGACATTAACATCCTCTGGACCAAGTGATGCTTCAAAGTTCAGCAGCGCATCCACCGTCTCAAACGGCTGCTGCACTAGTAGAGCGGGTGCAGAGGTCACCTTGCCTTGAGCCATACAGGCATCCAGATTGCTCAAAATTTCCTGTGCAGTCAGCCTCACAATGTTTAGCAGCCGGAGTACCTGAGACTGAAATTCTGAAACAAAAAAAACAAGTTAATGATTACAACAGAGCAAACCTGATGTGCATGAACAAACATTTAGGCCATAAGGCACCCTCCGGACAGATCTCGCAATGTAAGTGTAATAGGATGGCAAGCAAGACAAAAGGAATGCCTTCTGTTTATTAACATACTTGAGAACAACCAGTATACAAAAAGCATATATTAAAGGGGCGCGGAACCAGTTTTCTAACTAACCATATAATGGCCTCACGTTTAAAGTATGTTGGCCCACAAATCTCGCGGTGCAAAATTTTTTGTACTCCTTCAACCATAAGTGGAGTTAATACCCGACTTTCTCTCCCTTTTCGTCGCCGCTAGCATGCTGGAAGCTACACAGCCAATAAGCTCAGAGGGCAAAGCCCCATCAAAAAGTTCAGTGTCACGGCGGCGACAAGGCTCGTAGTGGCCTGGCATGGCGGCCACAGTGGGCTGCGCTATGCAGCATGCCGTTGCCATCACGGAGACCACGCGCAGCAGACGCAGCTCCTTGCAGTGCTAACATGAAATTACTTTCCTGTCATTTTGATATTGCATGCATGTATGTTTTTCATTTATTCAGCTCAAAATTAGCATTCATCCATTACTGAGAATATTCTTGCAATCGCGAAATCTGCCAGTTGCTTTCAATAACATTTCGATGACAACATTGCGGATGCGAGAGCAAGCGTCTGTTCACTGCTTTTGAGACGAGATTATAAATGCTCTGCTACATGCAGTGCACTAATATTTCGCTCACATTTTCACAGGAGCCTTGTTAACAGATCATTAACATTTTCTTACTATGTTCAAAAAGTGTTTCAGGGCCCCATTAGAACCTGCAAACAAGCTTTGAAGGTAGAACAAAAATGTACATGCACAGTGAACAAACGTAGACACTATGTAACTTTCTCCATGCACTGAGAAATATTCAATATAAAGTAGACACACAACTGAGGGTACACTCTTTAGAAAGAAACAAAATTCAATCTTCAAATACATTTAAGGTACGCTCGATTCGCCTGTACTGCCTGAACCAGTTCACGTGGTGCTGCACCCTGCCATTCGTTTTAGTGGTGCAGCAATGGTGCCCACTGAACCACGCCGTTCGTTTCAAAAGGTCCAGGGCTGGTTTATGATGTTGCTGCACCCATTTCACTGTCGGTACCGCCTTGGTACAGGCGTACAGATGCGAAGCAGCAGCGCAGCAGTCGATGCAGCACACGGGCACAAGCGCCGTTAAAACCCCCCTTATGCACGTCCGATGTATCTACGCAAGTGTGACATGTATTTACACCCCAGAAGCTCATCATTCCTACGGTTCAGGACCTCTCAAACTTACGCACTCCATGCACATTAGTCGAACATAACGCCTGCACCTTGTCATTCGTTTCCAGTGTCGCACTGTGCCTGCACCGCATAAATTGAGCTGCACAATTTCTGAACTTCTAGTGAACCACCGTGAACTGGTTCACAGTGGTGCAGGTGAATCATTCTTTCTTCTTTCTTCTTTATTCTGTAGTGATTGCAGATGAACCTAGCATATACCACACAATATAAATTCTTTAGTGATTGCAGATCAACCTATCTGCTATTCACTATACTCATTTTCATTCAGCAATTTTTTTTCCTAGGGATACCATGAAGCTGATGCATATGTGAGGAGAGGTCTGACCAGCATAGTGAATGCTCTAAGCTTTACCTGTATGGGGCTGCTCAAAGTTTGAAAACTTTATCGGACCTTCGTCACAGTGTGCTCTCACAAATGTTTTCAATGTACTTGTTCCAGCTCATGTGTTCCCTTAGCATTATCCTGAGGTACTAATAGGCATAAACATTATTAGGTACAGTATGAAGAGTGCTCAGGAGCGCTGTAATCAAGACGCGGCCACAGAGCGGGCAAGAAACCGAACATGGAGTGAATGGCCAGATTAGAAAGTTTTTTAGCGTGTTTTAATAATGGGAGACCTTCCATCCAGAGTATAGCAGACAGTAAAGTAAAAAAAAAACTAAATAACAAAGGCACATTCTGGCTGCGGCACCCTTGTCTGCAAGCACACACAAGAGCGCTGGACTGCTCTAATGGTGGAAAAAAGTGACGTCGACTTGAAGCAATTGCCACAGAACAGGTTCAAATTGAAGAGGAAGGTCTAACATATGGAGCAGGGCACATTATTTTTGGTCCTAATTAAATGGCATGTTCTGTGAAAGCTTGCAGCACGTTTTTCTCAGTTTGCACTTTTTGGCCGAACAAAACCTTTAGGATAGCTATCGTTTCCAAACATATTCGCCAAAACCTCCTTTCAGAGTAGTTTCTGGGCTGAAATTTTGTCAGGAACAAGATGAGGTACTTTTTACATTTATAAATTTTTATTAACACAAAAAATTATATCATGACAGACATGAGACAATGAAAAAAATACTGAACATAACCTCTGTGAGAAGCTCTGAGGGCTTAAGGGGCAATGATATTCCATCGCTCCTGTGTAGATATGCAGGTGTTGCTTCTGATTCATGTTTTGGAGCTCTTAGGGAATAATGGGCACTCAAATGCCCTCTTTGTGTTGGGGTTGCAGGCGTTGCTTCAGTTCCAGCGGTGGTGAGCGGTCAGCCTCAATGCTGCATCAAGAAAACAAGACAAGTGCGTTTTGACTGGTGAAGAGTACTCGGCTACGGACATATTTTCAGTTGTTCTGTAGTGATTGCAGATGAACCTAGCATATACCACACAATATAAATTCTTTAGTGATTGCAGATGAACCTAACTGCTATTCACTATACTCATTTTCATTCAGCTTTTTTTTCTTAGGGATACCATGAAGCTGATGCATATGTGAGGAGAGGTCTGACCAGCATAGTGAATGCCCTAAGCTTTACCTGTATGGGGCTGCTCAAAGTTTGAAAACTTTATCGGACCTTCGTCACAGTGTGCTCTCACAAATGTTTTCAATGTACTTGTTCCAGCTCATGTGTTCCCTTAGCATTATCCTGAGGTACTAATAGGCATAAACATTATTAGGTACAGTATGAAGAGTGCTCAGGAGCGCTGTAATCAAGACGCGGCCACAGAGCGGGCAAGAAACCGAACATGGAGTGAATGGCCAGATTAGAAAGTTTTTTAGCGTGTTTTAATAATGGGAGACCTTCCATCCAGAGTATAGCAGACAGGTAAAGTAAAAAAAAAACTAAATAACAAAGGCACATTCTGGCTGCGGCACCCTTGTCTGCAAGCACACACAAGAGCGCTGGACTGCTCTAATGGTGGAAAAAAGTGACGTCGACTTGAAGCAATTTCCACAGAGCAGGTTCAAATTGAAGAGGAAGGTCTAACATATGGAGCAGGGCACATTATTTTTGGTCCTAATTAAATGGCATGTTCTGTGAAAGCTTGCAGCACGTTTTTCTCAGTTTGCACTTTTTGGCCGAACAAAACCTTTAGGATAGCTATCGTTTCCAAACCTATTCGCCAAAACCTCCTTTCAGAGTAGTTTCTGGGCTGAAATTTTGTCAGGAACAAGATGAGGTACTTTTTACATTTATAAATTTTTATTAACACAAAAAATTATATCATGACAGACATGAGACAATGAAAAAAATACTGAACATAACCTCTGTGAGAAGCTCTGAGGGCTTAAGGGGCAATGATATTCCATCGCTCCTGTGTAGATATGCAGGTGTTGCTTCGGATTCATGTTTTGGAGCTCTTAGGGAATAATGGGCACTCAAATGCCCTCTTTGTGTTGGGGTTGCAGGCGTTGCTTCAGTTCCAGCGGTGGTGAGCGGTCAGCCTCAATGCTGCATCAAGAAAACAAGACAAGTGCGTTTTGACTGGTGAAGAGTACTCGGCTACGGCATATTTTCAGTTGTTCTGTAGTGATTGCAGATGAACCTAGCATATACCACACAATATAAATTCTTTAGTGATTGCAGATGAACCTAACTGCTATTCACTATACTCATTTTCATTCAGCTTTTTTTTCTTAGGGATACCATGAAGCTGATGCATATGTGAGGAGAGGTCTGACCAGCATAGTGAATGCCCTAAGCTTTACCTGTATGGGGCTGCTCAAAGTTTGAAAACTTTATCGGACCTTCGTCACAGTGTGCTCTCACAAATGTTTTCAATGTACTTGTTCCAGCTCATGTGTTCCCTTAGCATTATCCTGAGGTACTAATAGGCATAAACATTATTAGGTACAGTATGAAGAGTGCTCAGGAGCGCTGTAATCAAGACGCGGCCACAGAGCGGGCAAGAAACCGAACATGGAGTGAATGGCCAGATTAGAAAGTTTTTTAGCGTGTTTTAATAATGGGAGACCTTCCATCCAGAGTATAGCAGACGGTAAAGTAAAAAAAAAACTAAATAACAAAGGCACATTCTGGCTGCGGCACCCTTGTCTGCAAGCACACACAAGAGCGCTGGACTGCTCTAATGGTGGAAAAAAGTGACGTCGACTTGAAGCAATTGCCACAGAACAGGTTCAAATTGAAGAGGAAGGTCTAACATATGGAGCAGGGCACATTATTTTTGGTCCTAATTAAATGGCATGTTCTGTGAAAGCTTGCAGCACGTTTTTCTCAGTTTGCACTTTTTGGCCGAACAAAACCTTTAGGATAGCTATCGTTTCCAAACCTATTCGCCAAAACCTCCTTTCAGAGTAGTTTCTGGGCTGAAATTTTGTCAGGAACAAGATGAGGTACTTTTTACATTTATAAATTTTTATTAACACAAAAAATTATATCATGACAGACATGAGACAATGAAAAAAATACTGAACATAACCTCTGTGAGAAGCTCTGAGGGCTTAAGGGGCAATGATATTCCATCGCTCCTGTGTAGATATGCAGGTGTTGCTTCGGATTCATGTTTTGGAGCTCTTAGGGAATAATGGGCACTCAAATGCCCTCTTTGTGTTGGGGTTGCAGGCGTTGCTTCAGTTCCAGCGGTGGTGAGCGGTCAGCCTCAATGCTGCATCAAGAAAACAAGACAAGTGCGTTTTGACTGGTGAAGAGTACTCGGCTACGACATATTTTCAGTTGTTCTGTAGTGATTGCAGATGAACCTAGCATATACCACACAATATAAATTCTTTAGTGATTGCAGATGAACCTAACTGCTATTCACTATACTCATTTTCATTCAGCATTTTTTTTCCTAGGGATACCATGAAGCTGATGCATATGTGAGGAGAGGTCTGACCAGCATAGTGAATGCTCTAAGCTTTACCTGTATGGGGCTGCTCAAAGTTTGAAAACTTTATCGGACCTTCGTCACAGTGTGCTCTCACAAATGTTTTCAATGTACTTGTTCCAGCTCATGTGTTCCCTTAGCATTATCCTGAGGTACTAATAGGCATAAACATTATTAGGTACAGTATGAAGAGTGCTCAGGAGCGCTGTAATCAAGACGCGGCCACAGAGCGGGCAAGAAACCGAACATGGAGTGAATGGCCAGATTAGAAAGTTTTTTAGCGTGTTTTAATAATGGGAGACCTTCCATCCAGAGTATAGCAGACAGTAAAGTAAAAAAAAAACTAAATAACAAAGGCACATTCTGGCTGCGGCACCCTTGTCTGCAAGCACACACAAGAGCGCTGGACTGCTCTAATGGTGGAAAAAAGTGACGTCGACTTGAAGCAATTGCCACAGAACAGGTTCAAATTGAAGAGGAAGGTCTAACATATGGAGCAGGGCACATTATTTTTGGTCCTAATTAAATGGCATGTTCTGTGAAAGCTTGCAGCACGTTTTTCTCAGTTTGCACTTTTTGGCCGAACAAAACCTTTAGGATAGCTATCGTTTCCAAACCTATTCGCCAAAACCTCCTTTCAGAGTAGTTTCTGGGCTGAAATTTTGTCAGGAACAAGATGAGGTACTTTTTACATTTATAAATTTTTATTAACACAAAAAATTATATCATGACAGACATGAGACAATGAAAAAAATACTGAACATAACCTCTGTGAGAAGCTCTGAGGGCTTAAGGGGCAATGATATTCCATCGCTCCTGTGTAGATATGCAGGTGTTGCTTCGGATTCATGTTTTGGAGCTCTTAGGGAATAATGGGCACTCAAATGCCCTCTTTGTGTTGGGGTTGCAGGCGTTGCTTCAGTTCCAGCGGTGGTGAGCGGTCAGCCTCAATGCTGCATCAAGAAAACAAGACAAGTGCGTTTTGACTGGTGAAGAGTACTCGGCTACGACATATTTTCAGTTGTTCTGTAGTGATTGCAGATGAACCTAGCATATACCACACAATATAAATTCTTTAGTGATTGCAGATGAACCTAATCTGCTATTCACTATACTCATTTTCATTCAGCATTTTTTTTCCTAGGGATACCATGAAGCTGATGCATATGTGAGGAGAGGTCTGACCAGCATAGTGAATGCCCTAAGCTTTACCTGTATGGGGCTGCTCAAAGTTTGAAAACTTTATCGGACCTTCGTCACAGTGTGCTCTCACAAATGTTTTCAATGTACTTGTTCCAGCTCATGTGTTCCCTTAGCATTATCCTGAGGTACTAATAGGCATAAACATTATTAGGTACAGTATGAAGAGTGCTCAGGAGCGCTGTAATCAAGACGCGGCCACAGAGCGGGCAAGAAACCGAACATGGAGTGAATGGCCAGATTAGAAAGTTTTTTAGCGTGTTTTAATAATGGGAGACCTTCCATCCAGAGTATAGCAGACAGGTAAAGTAAAAAAAAAACTAAATAACAAAGGCACATTCTGGCTGCGGCACCCTTGTCTGCAAGCACACACAAGAGCGCTGGACTGCTCTAATGGTGGAAAAAAGTGACGTCGACTTGAAGCAATTGCCACAGAACAGGTTCAAATTGAAGAGGAAGGTCTAACATATGGAGCAGGGCACATTATTTTTGGTCCTAATTAAATGGCATGTTCTGTGAAAGCTTGCAGCACGTTTTTCTCAGTTTGCACTTTTTGGCCGAACAAAACCTTTAGGATAGCTATCGTTTCCAAACATATTCGCCAAAACCTCCTTTCAGAGTAGTTTCTGGGCTGAAATTTTGTCAGGAACAAGATGAGGTACTTTTTACATTTATAAATTTTTATTAACACAAAAAATTATATCATGACAGACATGAGACAATGAAAAAAATACTGAACATAACCTCTGTGAGAAGCTCTGAGGGCTTAAGGGGCAATGATATTCCATCGCTCCTGTGTAGATATGCAGGTGTTGCTTCGGATTCATGTTTTGGAGCTCTTAGGGAATAATGGGCACTCAAATGCCCTCTTTGTGTTGGGGTTGCAGGCGTTGCTTCAGTTCCAGCGGTGGTGAGCGGTCAGCCTCAATGCTGCATCAAGAAAACAAGACAAGTGCGTTTTGACTGGTGAAGAGTACTCGGCTACGGCATATTTTCAGTTGTTCTGTAGTGATTGCAGATGAACCTAGCATATACCACACAATATAAATTCTTTAGTGATTGCAGATGAACCTAACTGCTATTCACTATACTCATTTTCATTCAGCTTTTTTTTTCTTAGGGATACCATGAAGCTGATGCATATGTGAGGAGAGGTCTGACCAGCATAGTGAATGCCCTAAGCTTTACCTGTATGGGGCTGCTCAAAGTTTGAAAACTTTATCGGACCTTCGTCACAGTGTGCTCTCACAAATGTTTTCAATGTACTTGTTCCAGCTCATGTGTTCCCTTAGCATTATCCTGAGGTACTAATAGGCATAAACATTATTAGGTACAGTATGAAGAGTGCTCAGGAGCGCTGTAATCAAGACGCGGCCACAGAGCGGGCAAGAAACCGAACATGGAGTGAATGGCCAGATTAGAAAGTTTTTTAGCGTGTTTTAATAATGGGAGACCTTCCATCCAGAGTATAGCAGACGGTAAAGTAAAAAAAAAACTAAATAACAAAGGCACATTCTGGCTGCGGCACCCTTGTCTGCAAGCACACACAAGAGCGCTGGACTGCTCTAATGGTGGAAAAAAGTGACGTCGACTTGAAGCAATTTCCACAGAGCAGGTTCAAATTGAAGAGGAAGGTCTAACATATGGAGCAGGGCACATTATTTTTGGTCCTAATTAAATGGCATGTTCTGTGAAAGCTTGCAGCACGTTTTTCTCAGTTTGCACTTTTTGGCCGAACAAAACCTTTAGGATAGCTATCGTTTCCAAACCTATTCGCCAAAACCTCCTTTCAGAGTAGTTTCTGGGCTGAAATTTTGTCAGGAACAAGATGAGGTACTTTTTACATTTATAAATTTTTATTAACACAAAAAATTATATCATGACAGACATGAGACAATGAAAAAAATACTGAACATAACCTCTGTGAGAAGCTCTGAGGGCTTAAGGGGCAATGATATTCCATCGCTCCTGTGTAGATATGCAGGTGTTGCTTCGGATTCATGTTTTGGAGCTCTTAGGGAATAATGGGCACTCAAATGCCCTCTTTGTGTTGGGGTTGCAGGCGTTGCTTCAGTTCCAGCGGTGGTGAGCGGTCAGCCTCAATGCTGCATCAAGAAAACAAGACAAGTGCGTTTTGACTGGTGAAGAGTACTCGGCTACGGCATATTTTCAGTTGTTCTGTAGTGATTGCAGATGAACCTAGCATATACCACACAATATAAATTCTTTAGTGATTGCAGATGAACCTAACTGCTATTCACTATACTCATTTTCATTCAGCTTTTTTTTCTTAGGGATACCATGAAGCTGATGCATATGTGAGGAGAGGTCTGACCAGCATAGTGAATGCCCTAAGCTTTACCTGTATGGGGCTGCTCAAAGTTTGAAAACTTTATCGGACCTTCGTCACAGTGTGCTCTCACAAATGTTTTCAATGTACTTGTTCCAGCTCATGTGTTCCCTTAGCATTATCCTGAGGTACTAATAGGCATAAACATTATTAGGTACAGTATGAAGAGTGCTCAGGAGCGCTGTAATCAAGACGCGGCCACAGAGCGGGCAAGAAACCGAACATGGAGTGAATGGCCAGATTAGAAAGTTTTTTAGCGTGTTTTAATAATGGGAGACCTTCCATCCAGAGTATAGCAGACGGTAAAGTAAAAAAAAAACTAAATAACAAAGGCACATTCTGGCTGCGGCACCCTTGTCTGCAAGCACACACAAGAGCGCTGGACTGCTCTAATGGTGGAAAAAAGTGACGTCGACTTGAAGCAATTTCCACAGAGCAGGTTCAAATTGAAGAGGAAGGTCTAACATATGGAGCAGGGCACATTATTTTTGGTCCTAATTAAATGGCATGTTCTGTGAAAGCTTGCAGCACGTTTTTCTCAGTTTGCACTTTTTGGCCGAACAAAACCTTTAGGATAGCTATCGTTTCCAAACCTATTCGCCAAAACCTCCTTTCAGAGTAGTTTCTGGGCTGAAATTTTGTCAGGAACAAGATGAGGTACTTTTTACATTTATAAATTTTTATTAACACAAAAAATTATATCATGACAGACATGAGACAATGAAAAAAATACTGAACATAACCTCTGTGAGAAGCTCTGAGGGCTTAAGGGGCAATGATATTCCATCGCTCCTGTGTAGATATGCAGGTGTTGCTTCGGATTCATGTTTTGGAGCTCTTAGGGAATAATGGGCACTCAAATGCCCTCTTTGTGTTGGGGTTGCAGGCGTTGCTTCAGTTCCAGCGGTGGTGAGCGGTCAGCCTCAATGCTGCATCAAGAAAACAAGACAAGTGCGTTTTGACTGGTGAAGAGTACTCGGCTACGACATATTTTCAGTTGTTCTGTAGTGATTGCAGATGAACCTAGCATATACCACACAATATAAATTCTTTAGTGATTGCAGATGAACCTAATCTGCTATTCACTATACTCATTTTCATTCAGCAATTTTTTTTCCTAGCCATACCATGAAGCTGATGCATATGTGAGGAGAGGTCTGACCAGCATAGTGAATGCCCTAAGCTTTACCTGTATGGGGCTGCTCAAAGTTTGAAAACTTTATCGGACCTTCGTCACAGTGTGCTCTCACAAATGTTTTCAATGTACTTGTTCCAGCTCATGTGTTCCCTTAGCATTATCCTGAGGTACTAATAGGCATAAACATTATTAGGTACAGTATGAAGAGTGCTCAGGAGCGCTGTAATCAAGACGCGGCCACAGAGCGGGCAAGAAACCGAACATGGAGTGAATGGCCAGATTAGAAAGTTTTTTAGCGTGTTTTAATAATGGGAGACCTTCCATCCAGAGTATAGCAGACGGTAAAGTAAAAAAAAAACTAAATAACAAAGGCACATTCTGGCTGCGGCACCCTTGTCTGCAAGCACACACAAGAGCGCTGGACTGCTCTAATGGTGGAAAAAAGTGACGTCGACTTGAAGCAATTTCCACAGAGCAGGTTCAAATTGAAGAGGAAGGTCTAACATATGGAGCAGGGCACATTATTTTTGGTCCTAATTAAATGGCATGTTCTGTGAAAGCTTGCAGCACGTTTTTCTCAGTTTGCACTTTTTGGCCGAACAAAACCTTTAGGATAGCTATCGTTTCCAAACCTATTCGCCAAAACCTCCTTTCAGAGTAGTTTCTGGGCTGAAATTTTGTCAGGAACAAGATGAGGTACTTTTTACATTTATAAATTTTTATTAACACAAAAAATTATATCATGACAGACATGAGACAATGAAAAAAATACTGAACATAACCTCTGTGAGAAGCTCTGAGGGCTTAAGGGGCAATGATATTCCATCGCTCCTGTGTAGATATGCAGGTGTTGCTTCGGATTCATGTTTTGGAGCTCTTAGGGAATAATGGGCACTCAAATGCCCTCTTTGTGTTGGGGTTGCAGGCGTTGCTTCAGTTCCAGCGGTGGTGAGCGGTCAGCCTCAATGCTGCATCAAGAAAACAAGACAAGTGCGTTTTGACTGGTGAAGAGTACTCGGCTACGGACATATTTTCAGTTGTTCTGTAGTGATTGCAGATGAACCTAGCATATACCACACAATATAAATTCTTTAGTGATTGCAGATGAACCTAACTGCTATTCACTATACTCATTTTCATTCAGCATTTTTTTTCTAGGGATACCATGAAGCTGATGCATATGTGAGGAGAGGTCTGACCAGCATAGTGAATGCCCTAAGCTTTACCTGTATGGGGCTGCTCAAAGTTTGAAAACTTTATCGGACCTTCGTCACAGTGTGCTCTCACAAATGTTTTCAATGTACTTGTTCCAGCTCATGTGTTCCCTTAGCATTATCCTGAGGTACTAATAGGCATAAACATTATTAGGTACAGTATGAAGAGTGCTCAGGAGCGCTGTAATCAAGACGCGGCCACAGAGCGGGCAAGAAACCGAACATGGAGTGAATGGCCAGATTAGAAAGTTTTTTAGCGTGTTTTAATAATGGGAGACCTTCCATCCAGAGTATAGCAGACGGTAAAGTAAAAAAAAAACTAAATAACAAAGGCACATTCTGGCTGCGGCACCCTTGTCTGCAAGCACACACAAGAGCGCTGGACTGCTCTAATGGTGGAAAAAAGTGACGTCGACTTGAAGCAATTTCCACAGAGCAGGTTCAAATTGAAGAGGAAGGTCTAACATATGGAGCAGGGCACATTATTTTTGGTCCTAATTAAATGGCATGTTCTGTGAAAGCTTGCAGCACGTTTTTCTCAGTTTGCACTTTTTGGCCGAACAAAACCTTTAGGATAGCTATCGTTTCCAAACCTATTCGCCAAAACCTCCTTTCAGAGTAGTTTCTGGGCTGAAATTTTGTCAGGAACAAGATGAGGTACTTTTTACATTTATAAATTTTTATTAACACAAAAAATTATATCATGACAGACATGAGACAATGAAAAAAATACTGAACATAACCTCTGTGAGAAGCTCTGAGGGCTTAAGGGGCAATGATATTCCATCGCTCCTGTGTAGATATGCAGGTGTTGCTTCGGATTCATGTTTTGGAGCTCTTAGGGAATAATGGGCACTCAAATGCCCTCTTTGTGTTGGGGTTGCAGGCGTTGCTTCAGTTCCAGCGGTGGTGAGCGGTCAGCCTCAATGCTGCATCAAGAAAACAAGACAAGTGCGTTTTGACTGCTGAAGAGTACTCGGCTACGACACATTTTCAGTTGTTCTGTAGTGATTGCAGATGAACCTAGCATATACCACACAATATAAATTCTTTAGTGATTGCAGATGAACCTAACTGCTATTCACTATACTCATTTTCATTCAGCTTTTTTTTCCTAGGGATACCATGAAGCTGATGCATATGTGAGGAGAGGTCTGACCAGCATAGTGAATGCCCTAAGCTTTACCTGTATGGGGCTGCTCAAAGTTTGAAAACTTTATCGGACCTTCGTCACAGTGTGCTCTCACAAATGTTTTCAATGTACTTGTTCCAGCTCATGTGTTCCCTTAGCATTATCCTGAGGTACTAATAGGCATAAACATTATTAGGTACAGTATGAAGAGTGCTCAGGAGCGCTGTAATCAAGACGCGGCCACAGAGCGGGCAAGAAACCGAACATGGAGTGAATGGCCAGATTAGAAAGTTTTTTAGCGTGTTTTAATAATGGGAGACCTTCCATCCAGAGTATAGCAGACGGTAAAGTAAAAAAAAAACTAAATAACAAAGGCACATTCTGGCTGCGGCACCCTTGTCTGCAAGCACACACAAGAGCGCTGGACTGCTCTAATGGTGGAAAAAAGTGACGTCGACTTGAAGCAATTTCCACAGAGCAGGTTCAAATTGAAGAGGAAGGTCTAACATATGGAGCAGGGCACATTATTTTTGGTCCTAATTAAATGGCATGTTCTGTGAAAGCTTGCAGCACGTTTTTCTCAGTTTGCACTTTTTGGCCGAACAAAACCTTTAGGATAGCTATCGTTTCCAAACATATTCGCCAAAACCTCCTTTCAGAGTAGTTTCTGGGCTGAAATTTTGTCAGGAACAAGATGAGGTACTTTTTACATTTATAAATTTTTATTAACACAAAAAATTATATCATGACAGACATGAGACAATGAAAAAAATACTGAACATAACCTCTGTGAGAAGCTCTGAGGGCTTAAGGGGCAATGATATTCCATCGCTCCTGTGTAGATATGCAGGTGTTGCTTCGGATTCATGTTTTGGAGCTCTTAGGGAATAATGGGCACTCAAATGCCCTCTTTGTGTTGGGGTTGCAGGCGTTGCTTCAGTTCCAGCGGTGGTGAGCGGTCAGCCTCAATGCTGCATCAAGAAAACAAGACAAGTGCGTTTTGACTGGTGAAGAGTACTCGGCTACGGCATATTTTCAGTTGTTCTGTAGTGATTGCAGATGAACCTAGCATATACCACACAATATAAATTCTTTAGTGATTGCAGATGAACCTAACTGCTATTCACTATACTCATTTTCATTCAGCATTTTTTTTCCTAGGGATACCATGAAGCTGATGCATATGTGAGGAGAGGTCTGACCAGCATAGTGAATGCCCTAAGCTTTACCTGTATGGGGCTGCTCAAAGTTTGAAAACTTTATCGGACCTTCGTCACAGTGTGCTCTCACAAATGTTTTCAATGTACTTGTTCCAGCTCATGTGTTCCCTTAGCATTATCCTGAGGTACTAATAGGCATAAACATTATTAGGTACAGTATGAAGAGTGCTCAGGAGCGCTGTAATCAAGACGCGGCCACAGAGCGGGCAAGAAACCGAACATGGAGTGAATGGCCAGATTAGAAAGTTTTTTAGCGTGTTTTAATAATGGGAGACCTTCCATCCAGAGTATAGCAGACGGTAAAGTAAAAAAAAAACTAAATAACAAAGGCACATTCTGGCTGCGGCACCCTTGTCTGCAAGCACACACAAGAGCGCTGGACTGCTCTAATGGTGGAAAAAAGTGACGTCGACTTGAAGCAATTGCCACAGAACAGGTTCAAATTGAAGAGGAAGGTCTAACATATGGAGCAGGGCACATTATTTTTGGTCCTAATTAAATGGCATGTTCTGTGAAAGCTTGCAGCACGTTTTTCTCAGTTTGCACTTTTTGGCCGAACAAAACCTTTAGGATAGCTATCGTTTCCAAACCTATTCGCCAAAACCTCCTTTCAGAGTAGTTTCTGGGCTGAAATTTTGTCAGGAACAAGATGAGGTACTTTTTACATTTATAAATTTTTATTAACACAAAAAATTATATCATGACAGACATGAGACAATGAAAAAAATACTGAACATAACCTCTGTGAGAAGCTCTGAGGGCTTAAGGGGCAATGATATTCCATCGCTCCTGTGTAGATATGCAGGTGTTGCTTCGGATTCATGTTTTGGAGCTCTTAGGGAATAATGGGCACTCAAATGCCCTCTTTGTGTTGGGGTTGCAGGCGTTGCTTCAGTTCCAGCGGTGGTGAGCGGTCAGCCTCAATGCTGCATCAAGAAAACAAGACAAGTGCGTTTTGACTGGTGAAGAGTACTCGGCTACGGACATATTTTCAGTTGTTCTGTAGTGATTGCAGATGAACCTAGCATATACCACACAATATAAATTCTTTAGTGATTGCAGATGAACCTAACTGCTATTCACTATACTCATTTTCATTCAGCATTTTTTTTCCTAGGGATACCATGAAGCTGATGCATATGTGAGGAGAGGTCTGACCAGCATAGTGAATGCCCTAAGCTTTACCTGTATGGGGCTGCTCAAAGTTTGAAAACTTTATCGGACCTTCGTCACAGTGTGCTCTCACAAATGTTTTCAATGTACTTGTTCCAGCTCATGTGTTCCCTTAGCATTATCCTGAGGTACTAATAGGCATAAACATTATTAGGTACAGTATGAAGAGTGCTCAGGAGCGCTGTAATCAAGACGCGGCCACAGAGCGGGCAAGAAACCGAACATGGAGTGAATGGCCAGATTAGAAAGTTTTTTAGCGTGTTTTAATAATGGGAGACCTTCCATCCAGAGTATAGCAGACAGTAAAGTAAAAAAAAACTAAATAACAAAGGCACATTCTGGCTGCGGCACCCTTGTCTGCAAGCACACACAAGAGCGCTGGACTGCTCTAATGGTGGAAAAAAGTGACGTCGACTTGAAGCAATTGCCACAGAACAGGTTCAAATTGAAGAGGAAGGTCTAACATATGGAGCAGGGCACATTATTTTTGGTCCTAATTAAATGGCATGTTCTGTGAAAGCTTGCAGCACGTTTTTCTCAGTTTGCACTTTTTGGCCGAACAAAACCTTTAGGATAGCTATCGTTTCCAAACCTATTCGCCAAAACCTCCTTTCAGAGTAGTTTCTGGGCTGAAATTTTGTCAGGAACAAGATGAGGTACTTTTTACATTTATAAATTTTTATTAACACAAAAAATTATATCATGACAGACATGAGACAATGAAAAAAATACTGAACATAACCTCTGTGAGAAGCTCTGAGGGCTTAAGGGGCAATGATATTCCATCGCTCCTGTGTAGATATGCAGGTGTTGCTTCGGATTCATGTTTTGGAGCTCTTAGGGAATAATGGGCACTCAAATGCCCTCTTTGTGTTGGGGTTGCAGGCGTTGCTTCAGTTCCAGCGGTGGTGAGCGGTCAGCCTCAATGCTGCATCAAGAAAACAAGACAAGTGCGTTTTGACTGGTGAAGAGTACTCGGCTACGGCATATTTTCAGTTGTTCTGTAGTGATTGCAGATGAACCTAGCATATACCACACAATATAAATTCTTTAGTGATTGCAGATGAACCTAACTGCTATTCACTATACTCATTTTCATTCAGCTTTTTTTTCCTAGGGATACCATGAAGCTGATGCATATGTGAGGAGAGGTCTGACCAGCATAGTGAATGCTCTAAGCTTTACCTGTATGGGGCTGCTCAAAGTTTGAAAACTTTATCGGACCTTCGTCACAGTGTGCTCTCACAAATGTTTTCAATGTTTTCAATGGTCAAAAGGTTAGGCGATTGGGCTGCTATAATGTGATAACCGCATCCAAAATAATCGTCGGGACAAGTTGGGTCGATCAGTATGTGACGTTGCTTATGTAAGGCTCATCAGTTAACCCGTTTAACGCACACTAGTTTTATTCGGACGTGCTGCTGCTTATGTGCCGCACAGTCGCAAACCCCATTTAGCCTCAATTGTATCACTGCATTGGTTAAACTAGACATGTGCCACACTTCAGTGAACTTCTTCGAATTGAGTTTGGCTCACTTGATATGTGTCAATTGGTATGTGCTCGTCTTCAATAAATCTACTTCACCGCAACTTGCTTCATGTGAAACTTAGTATGATCAAAATTCAATGAAATGCAAGAGGAATGGAAGCACTGAATCATTTTATTATAAAACATTGCGCTATAACGAAAGTCATGATGACTTTCGGCGGTAGTGAGTTAGCACTGATTCATTATGCCGACCCAACGTATTGCCATCGTCATATTGCGTTATGTGTGAGGCGTCTACTATAGCGGGAATGCTCTTGCTTCAACAAGAAAAATCTACGCTGTGAGTGAGGTAGTCGGAAAAACGGTTAGATAATAACACCGATACAAAGATAGGCGCAAGCATACATAATTACATAGCCCCCGAAAACTGCGTGAAGTACCCTAAGAATGATATTGCATAGAAACTAAGGTGGTCCATCTAGTCCTCGTGATTTCACCATTCTGTCTGCTCCCACGGTTGTGAGAGATTAGTTATATGCACTTTGGCTATCGCTGTAGAAAAAAAAAACATTTGACGCCCATCCCGAAGGGAACTTTGTAGCTGAAAACGTGCCAGAGAAAGTATAATTTAGTAGCCAATAGTCGGTTTACGTCGCTTGGACGCCGTAGTGGAGGTCTACGGAGAATTTTGCCCTTCTGGGGATCTTTAACGTGCGCTGCGATGCACACGGGCGTCTTCGCTGTTTGCCTCCATTCAAACTGCAATCTCCGGAGCCGGGTATTAGCCCACAATTTCGAGCCGAGTATACTAGCGCCTTAGGTACTCGGCTACCCCGAAGGGTGATAGAGTAAGGTTATAGGAGCCATATGAATCTTCTATATCCTCATATAAATACTAGTCTCGACTACCGTCTGCTGAAAGTGTACGTGGCCCAGGTTTATACCGTTAGCAAGCACATAGTTGAGGGCCGTCACGAATATCATGTATTAGGATTATATGGGCACCTCCTGCACTTTCTCTAAGCATTTTGTCGCCAACTAGCTTTATTGGGTATTCTATGGTCAAATGGTTAGGCGATTGGGCTGCTGTAATGTGGAAACCGCATGCACAACAAATCGTCGGGACAAGTTGGGTCGATCAGTATATGACGTTGCTTATGTACCGCTAATTAGTTAACCCTTTTAACGCATAGTAGTTTTATTCGGACGTGCTGCTGCTTATGTGCCGCACAGTCGCAAACCCCATTTAGCCTCAATTGTATCACTGCATTGGTTAAACTAGACATGTGCCACACTTCAGTGAACTTCTTCGAATTGAGTTTGGCTCACTTGATATGTGTCAATTGGTATGTGATCGTCTTCAATAAATCTCCTTCACCGCAACTTGCTTCATGTGAAACTAAGTATGATCAAAATTCAATGAAATGCAAGATTAAGGGAAGCACTGAATCATTTTATTATAAAACAGTGCGCTATAACGAAAGTCATGATGACTTTCGGCGGTAGTGAGTTAGCACTGATTCATTAGGCCGACCCAACGTATTGCCATCGTCATATTGCGTTATGTATGAGGCGTCTACTACAGCGCGAATGCTCTTGCTTCAACAAGAAAAATCTACGCTGTGAGTGAGGTAGTCGGAAAAATGGTTAAATACTAACACTGATACAAAGATAGGCGCAAGCATACATAATTACATAGCCCCCGAAAACTGCGTGAAGTACCCTAAGAATGATATTGTCACGTAGCAGTGACGCTGAAGAAAACAGTCGTAAAACAGTGTACGACGAAACGGGTTGTTTATTGGGCGAACCTGTGCCCACAAAAGCAAGGTACACTCAAAGCACAACGATAGCGGCGAACACAGTCGGCGATCGTCGAAAAACAGATCAGCGGCGAAACGCGTCGGCTTTTATACCTGAGTCATCGAAGGTTCTAGATTAATCCCTGATGCCCGCGTGTCTTCCAGAAAGTTCTAGACAATTCGCGTCAGTCATGCAATCAGATAACAGAAGCGTCGGTGAAAACAGGCAATGGAAAGAAGCATCGATAACGTTCTAGAAACTTCCGATACAGGCGCGTCCTGCGCCAAGCGATAACGTTTAACATTTGTTAGCCGGTGGAAAGCGGCCACCGGTGAAAGATAAACATGTATACGTGTCAATACCCTCCCCTTAAAAAGCATCGTCCCGATGCTACAAACAAATGTGAAAGCGTATATAAACAAAACCACGCGTAATAAAGAAAAAAAAATAAAGTAACAAAGTACCTAAGTTCGTCAGCGGGCGTAGAAAGGTTTAAGACGCACCACATGGATGACTTCAGGTCGTGCCCGGCGACGCTGTGATTGCGAAATGCCGTCTGGCACGACCTCATAGTCCAGTGCGCCAATACGTCGGATAATCTTGTAGGGTCCGAAATAGCGACGCAACAGTTTCTCGCTAAGTCCTCGTCGGCGAATCGGAGTCCTGACCCAAACACGGTCGCCGGGCTGGTACTCGACGTAGCGTCGTCGTAGATTGTAGTGTCGGCTGTCGGTCCTCTGCTGGTTCTTGATGCGCAGGCGGGCGAGCTGTCGACCTTCTTCGGCACGCTGCAAATAAGTGGCAACGTCGAGATTTTCTTCGTCAGCGACGTCTGGTAGCATAGCGTCAAGCGTCGTTGCCGGGTTCCTTCCGTAGACCAGGTTGAACGGCGTCATGTGCGTCGTTTCTTGCACGGCCGTGTACGGAAGGATGGCATCCCACGTCTTGTGTTCGACGTCGACGTACATTGCCAGCATGTCGGCGATGGTCTTATTTAGGCGCTCGGTAAGGCCATTCGTCTGCGGGTGGTAGGCGGTGGTGCGGCGATGGCTTGTCTGGCTGTACCGCAGAATGGCTTGAGTTAGTTCTGCCGTAAAGGCCGTGCCTCTGTCGGTGATGAGGACTTCTGGGGCACCGTGACGCAGGAGGATGTTCTCAACGAAGAATCGGGCTACCTCGGCGGCACTGCCTTTGGGCAAGGCTTTTGTTTCAGCGTAGCGGGTGAGGTAGTCCGTAGCGACGACGATCCATTTATTCCCGGACGTCGACGTCGGAAAAGGCCCCAGTAAGTCCATCCCGATCTGCTGGAACGGTCGGCGAGGTGGCTCGATTGGCTGTAGAAGTCCGGCTGGCCTTGTCGGCGGTGTTTTGCGTCGCTGACAGTCTCGGCATGTCCTTACGTAATGGGCGACGTCGGCAGAGAGGTGAGGCCAGTAGTATTTTTCTTGTATCCTCGCGAGAGTGCGTGAAAAACCGAGATGTCCAGCCGTTGGGTCGTCATGGAGAGCTTGCAGAACCTCTGGACGCAATGCTGAGGGTACCACGAGGAGGTAGTTGGCTCGGAGAGGCGAGAAGTTCTTCTTTAGGAGAATGTCGTTTTGCAAGAAAAATGACGCCAATCCTCGCCTGAACACCTTCGGCACAATGACGGTCTTGCCTTCCAGGTAGTCTACAAGGCTCCTTAGTTCCGGGTCGGCTCGTTGTTGTTCGGCGAATTCGTCGGCACTGATGGGTCCCAAGAAAGTGTCGTCATCCTGGTCGTCTTGTGGCGGCGGTTCGACGGGGGCGCGAGACAAACAATCGGCGTCAGAGTGCTTTCGCCCGGACTTGTAAACGACGGTGATGTCGAATGCTTGAAGTCTCAGGCTCCAGCGTGCGAGGCGACCTGAAGGATCCTTCAAGTTAGCTAGCCAACACAAGGCGTGGTGGTCGGTCACAACTTTAAAGGGCCTGCCATAGAGGTAGGGGCGAAACTTTGATGTAGCCCAGATGATGGCGAGGCACTCCTTTTCTGTTGTGGAATAATTTGCTTCCGCCTTCGATAGCGACCGGCTAGCGTAACTTACAACCCTTTCTAGTCCGTCAGTCCTCTGCACAAGCACGGCGCCGAGTCCTACGCTGCTTGCGTCGGTGTGGACTTCGGTATCGGCGTTTTCGTCGAAATGCGCAAGTATTGGCGGCGATTGCAGGCGTCGCTTCAGTTCTTCGAATGCTTCGACTTGCGGCGTCTCCCACTTGAACTCGACGTCGGCCTTCGTGAGATACGTCAGTGGCTCAGCGATCCGTGAAAAATTCTTGACGAAGCGCCTGTAATAGGCGCACAGTCCAAGAAATAGAAATCTACGCACTGCCTTCTTGTCAGCGGGCGGAGGAAAGTTGGAGATGGCCGCAGTTTTCTGAGGGTCGGGGCGCACTCCAGACTTGTTGATGACGTGGCCCAAAAACAAGAGCTCCTCATATGCGAAGCGGCACTTTTCGGGCTTTAACGTGAGTCCGGAGGTTTTGATTGCTTGAAGAACTGTTTCAAGGCGCCGCAGGTGTTCTTCGAAGCTTGAGGCAAACACAACGACGTCGTCCAAATAGACGAGGCAAGTCTGCCACTTCAAGCCTGCCAGTACTGTATCCATCACGCGCTGGAAAGTCGCAGGTGCCGAGCAAAGACCAAACGGCATGACCTTAAACTCGAACAGTCCGTCTGGTGTTATAAAGGCAGTCTTCTCCCGGTCCCTCTCGTCGACTTCGATTTGCCAGTAGCCGGTTTTGAGGTCCATGGACGAAAAATACTTTGCGTTGTAGAGTCGATCCAAGGCGTCGTCAATCCGTGGGAGGGGGTATACGTCCTTCTTCGTGATCTTGTTGAGCCGACGATAATCGACGCAGAAACGTAGGGTTCCATCCTTCTTCTTCACTAACACCACGGGGGACGCCCACGGACTCTTGGACGGCTGGATGATGTCGTCGCGTAGCATTTCGTCGACTTGTTGCCTTATGGCCTCGCGTTCGCGCGCCGAAACTCGGTACGGGCTCTGACGGAGTGGGCGGACACATTCGTCGGTTATAATGCGGTGCTTGACGACAGGGGTTTGTCGAACTTTTGACGACGACGAGAAGCAGTCCTTGTATTGCAGGAGCAGAGCTTTTAGCTGTTGTTTCTTATGATTGGGAAGGTTCTGATTGACGTCGAAAGTTGGTTCAGGTACTACAGTCGTCGTTGAAGGTGCACTGGAATCCGTGAAGGCGAAAGGACTGCTGGCTTGTACTATTTCGTCGATGTAGGCGACCGTGGTGCCTTTGTTAATGTGCTTATATTCGTGGCTGAAGTTCGTGAGCATCACTCTTGCTTTCCCTTCGCGTAGTTCACCTATGCCTCTAGCGACGCAAATTTCACGGTCGAGCAGTAAGTGATGATCGCCCTCGATGACGCCCTCCATGTCTGCAGACACTTCGGTACCGACGGAAATCATTACGCTTGAGCGAGGCGGAACGGTGACTTGTTCTTCAAGCACATTCAAGGCATGGTAACTGATGCTTGTATCCGGCGGTATCGCTTTGTGTGTTGAAAGCGTTATCGACTTGGACCTTAAGTCGATTACTGCACCATGTTGGTTTAGAAAGTCCATGCCTAGGATGACGTCCCTGGAGCAGTGCGGCAGGATTACGAAGCTCGCCGGGTAAGTGCGGTTGTTTACCGTGACTCGCGCTGTGCAGATTCCAGCCGGCGTTATTAGGTGACCTCCCGCTGTCCGTATATCGGGTCCTTGCCAGGCCGTCTTCACCTTCTTTAACTTGGCGGCGAACGCGCCACTGAAAACTGAATAGTCGGCGCCAGTGTCGACGAGAGCGGTGACGTTATGACCATCGATGAGCACGTCTAGATCGGTAGACCGGCGTCTGGCGTTGCGGTTGATTCGTGGCGTCGGATCACGGCTGCGTCGGCTTGCTCTGCTGCTGCTACGTCGCGTCGGAAGGTCTTCGTTCGGCGGCGATGTGTTGTCAAGGCTGTTGCTAGGCGGCGTGCTGATATCTCGTCGTGATGATTCGCGAATCGTCGTCGTCGTCTGCGGCGGAGGATCTTCGGCATTGCGTCGTACAGCAACCGCACCTCCATCGGTTGCTGCTTTTAGTTTCCCGGGTATGGGCTGGGAGATCGGCCCCGGGTGTGGCCGGCATACAGGCGGCGATGCGGCGAGATGTAGCGGCCTGGTGACGGCGAGCGTGAGGGTCGTCGTGGTTGCCACTGGGCTCCGGCAAGGTAGTCGGCGATGTCACGTGGTCGCTCGCCAAGCTGTGGACGTGGCGCGTTGACGGCGAACCCTCCTCGTAGGCCCATCTCGCGGTATGGGCATCGGCGGTAGACATGGCCGGTTTCCCCGCAGTGATAGCAGAGCGGGCGGTGGTCGGGGGCGCGCCAAATGTCCGTCTTTCTCGGGTAGCTGCGCTGGGTGACGGGCGGGCGTGCTGGCTGCGGCGGCGGCGGTGAGCGTCGGAACTGCGGCGTTATGGGGCCCTCGTGCGAGCGTGAAGGAGGGCCTTGACGACGGGCAACGGCGGCGTAAGTCAGCGCTTCCGGCTGGGGTTGCGGCGATTGCGGCTGCACATCAGGAACTCCAAGTGAGCGCTGAACTTCTTCTTTGACGACGTCGGCGATAGATGCCACTTGAGGCTGCGACCTGGGAAAGAGCTTCTGCAGCTCCTCGCGAACGACTGCTCTGGTGGTGTCGCGCAGGTCGTCGGCGCCTAGCGCTTGAGCATCGGCGTAATTGGTCAGGGCACGGCGGTTGTATTGCTTGGCGCGCATTTCAAGCGTCTTCTCGATCGTTGTGGCCTCGGAAAGAAATTCGGCGACAGTCTTGGGCGGGTTGCGCATCAATCCGGTGAATAGTTGCTCTTTGACACCCCGCATCAAGAACCGAACTTTCTTTTCCTCGGACATATCGGGGTCGGCGTGGCGGAAGAGGCGAGTCATCTCCTCCGTGAAGATTGCGATGTTCTCGTTGGGCAATTGCACTCTGGTTTCTAATAAAACTTCGGCCCTTTCTTTTCGCACGACATTCGTGAAGGTCCTCACGAAGTTCTCGCGAAATAGGTCCCAAGTCACCAGGGTGGTCTCTCTGTTCTCAAACCATGTCCGAGCAGCGTCATCCAACGAAAAATAGACATGGCGCAGCTTGTCATCGTCGCTCCATTTGTTGAATGTCGCGGTCCTCTCGTACGTATCCAGCCATGTTTCAGGGTCTTCAGCTGATGATCCACGGAAGGTCGGTGGCTCCCGAGGTTGCTGCAGCAGGATGGGGGACGCTGGGGCTGCCATTGTGGTCGTTGACTTGGCCTTGATCGCTGTGGTCTTCTCGGGAAGAAGTCCGTATTCTGGCAAAAGTCCTTGCTGCCTACGGCTAGCTCGCTGGTCCTTGGCGACGTTGGTCTCGTCCTCCGGTTTCGGGCTTGGGTCGCGGCTTTGTGGGGGCGTCCGCTGCATGGACACAAAAGCACCTCCACCAGATGTCACGTAGTAGTGACGCTGAAGAAAACAGTCGTAAAACAGTGTACGACGAAACGGGTTGTTTATTGGGCGAACCTGTGCCCACAAAAGCAAGGTACACTCAAAGCACAACGATAGCGGCGAACACAGTCGGCGATCGTCGAAAATCAGATCAGCGGCGAAACGCGTCGGCTTTTATACCTGAGTCATCGAAGGTTCTAGATTAATCCCTGATGCCCGCGTGTCTTCCAGAAAGTTCTAGACAATTCGCGTCCGTCATGCAATCAGATAACAGAAGCGTCGGTGAAAACAGGCAATGGAAAGAAGCATCGATAACGTTCTAGAAACTTCCGATACAGGCGCGTCCTGCGCCGAGCGATAACGTTTAACATTTGTTAGCCGGTGGAAAGCGGCCACCGGTGAAAGATAAACATGTATACGTGATGATGATGATGATGTATGGTGTTTAATGGCGCAAGGGCCAGGTATGGCCAAAGAGCGCCAGGCCAGTGTGTTCATGAGTTGTCAATGGAGCAATGAATTGCGAAAGGTAGATAGATGTATCGTGGCTGTAAAAGGGCCTAAAAAGAATCGCTGTAAAATGCGTAAAATATATATGTAATAAAATTATGGGAATGGCTAATGAGGTGCACAATGAACACGAAAGAACAAATTGCAACATAATGAAGATAAACGAAAATTTATCACTGATAAACTTTTCAAACAGCACTACTGCCTTGACAGACCCTTTGAAACGCAAGGGCCTGGAGGCACGTGCTATGCAAAACTACTATCGCGGCGACATCCTTTGGAGAGAGGATGCGCTACGAAACTATTGGGCAAATAACATGCAATACTACATCGCTCAGAAAGTTCAGGACAGCTTTAGTGCTAAAGAGAGGTTTGTCGCCCAGAAACATAGCGGGATGGAGTGGAAGACAGTACCGGTACGCTAGGGGAAAGTGCCTTTTTCTCTCTGTTTCGGCTTCCCTGCACTCCACGAGGACGTGGAGCACGGTAAGCCTCTCTCCACATCTACCACAGGTTGGCGGGTCATTTCCAGTTAAGAGGAAATTGTGGGTGCCGTATGTATGTCCTATTCTCAGACGAGAGAATAGGACATTTGTTCTTCGTATTTTCGTAACGGGATGCCAGGGACCTATTTGTGGCTTAACTAAGTGGAGCTTATTGTTCGTTTCGGCATCCCACAAGCGCTGCCAGTGGGTCCGAAGTTTCTTTCTCAAGTAGGGCTTGAGATCGCTGGCAGGGATAGAAGCGGTAGGGTTAAGGGCTCGCGATGAAGTTGATGTGGCCATTTGATCAGCCAGAACATTCCCCTCGATGCCTCTATGGCCAGGCACCCAGCATATAATAATATGCTGGTTAGACATGTATGCCTTGCACAGAGCAGAATACAGTTCAATAAGTACAGGGTTTGTGTGTCTATGTAGAGTCATGATGGCTTTTACGACGCTTAGGGAGTCTGTAAATATTATTGATCTTTTGAGTTTCGATTTGGCTATACTCTTCACAGCCGATAAAAGTGCATAGGCCTCAGCCGTAAAAATGCTTGTTTCCGGGTGAAGTACATCGGACTCGGAGAATGATGGGCCGACTACTGCATAAGATACCCCTGCATGTGACTTGGAAGCGTCGGTGTAAAACTGAGTGCAGGACGAGTACTTGAACTGGATTTCTAGAAAATGCGTCCGTATATGTGCCTCTGGAGCATCTTTTGTGACCTCTACAAAGGAAGTATCACACTCTATGAGTTGCCAATGCCACGGTGGCACTGGCTTTGCTGGGGCCATCAGAGTATGTTCAAGTAGTGGGATGTCCATTTCTTCACTAATTTTTCTTACACGTAGTGAAAAGGGTTCTCTTGCTGTCGACCGGTTATTAAAGAGTGTGGAACTGGTCATATCATTTACGGTTGAGAAGGACGGGTGTTCCGAGTTTGAATTTACTTTCAGGAAATAGGTGAGGCTTAAGGATGAGCGTTGCATATCAAGGGACCACATGTCCGCCTCTACATACAGGCTTGCCACAGGACTTGTCCTGAAGGCACCAGTGGCTAGGCGGATGCCTAGATGGTGTACAGGATCCAGCATCCTTAGGGCGCTTGGCGTAGCGGAATGGTACACTATGGCGCCGTAATCTAATCTTGTAAGTATGAGGCTCTTGTACAAATTTAAAAGACACTGTGTGTCACTACCCCAAGCGGTGCGTGACAACACTTTTAGAATATTCATTGTTTTCATACACTTGTTTCTTAGATACCGTATGTGTGCCACAAATGTAAGCTTCGTATCTAGAATCATACCTAAAAAAATTATGTTCTGTTTTTACGTGCACGCGTTGTCCCTGCAACTCAATGTCAGGATCGGGGTGCAGACCCCTCTTTCTGGAGAACAGGACGCAGGTGGTCTTTTGTGGCTTAAGGCTAAATCCATTCTCGTCTGCCCACTTAGACACCTTGTTCAGACCAAGCTGAATCTGCCGCTCACAGACTGCGAGATTGCACGAGGCGAAACCTATCTGTACATCATCGACGTATGCAGAATAAAACATGTTTCTTGGGATATACAGACGCAAAGAACTCATTTTTACGATAAAGAGAGTGCAACTGAGCACCCCACCCTGTGGCACTCCAGTTTCCTGCACAAAAGGTCTTGATACAGCATTTCCCACACGAACACGGAAAGTGCGATTAGATAAATAACTTTCTATGACATTTAACATGTTACCACGTATACCACGTGCGAGG